>NW_024500905.1:4392616-4394338 GCF_017590055.1 Onychostruthus taczanowskii
AAAAAACCCTATGCGACTTTCTAGTCACCCTCCTCTCCCCCAGCCCCAGCATCTAGGGGCAGTTCAGGGGCTGGGCTGGTCAAGATCGGAGGCGGCAGCAGCGCCCGGTGGGACCCGACACATGCACACACACGCGCGCACACAGATTGAGATATAGCGAGGGCTCAGAGAGGAGCGAGACAGGAGAGCCCCGTTCCCTGCTCCTCGCTTTCGCAATTTCAAAATCAGCTCGAAATGACCCAGCGAGCGCTGGTTGGTCGGAGCCGCGCTGCTCCATGTTCCCCATTTACACTGAAAAGCCCCAGCTCTCTCCCTGCACAATAGTGGAAGTCTCGAGGAGGCTCCGCGGTTGAGCCCGGGCAGGCAGCGCCCCGTCGCTGCGGGGTCCCCCCGCCGGGGTGCCCGGCGGAGCCCCTCGCTACGCCTCTGCACCACCTCGCCGGGAAGCAGCGCACAACAAAGCCCCCCCCGCCCCGTCGCCAGGACTCCTTGCAGCACAATACGTACATGTACATGCCTATAACACTATAGATCTGCGGCTCTACGTATCTATACGATACTGACTTGTGGTTGTTTCCTGGGTCTGCCTCGTCCTCTCTTCTGAGGCTCTGCGGTTGCAGGTTGCTCCTGGGCAGCAGTGGAAGGCTGACCGGGTCCCTCACCTTGTGCACTCATCGTGACTTCTGCTGCTCAGCCTGAAACCAGTCTCTCCAAAGCACGTTGAAGGGGGGGAATCAAAACGAGCTCTTGCTGCTTTTGCTGCTCGCTGCCACCACCACACCGGACGTCCTGGTGCTGCCAAAAAGGAGAAGAGAAGGGGAGGAGGAGGAGGAGGAGGTGATGGTGGCAGTGGTGTTGGTGGTAGTGGAAGAGGAGGGGGAATGAATCTCTCTTACAATTTAGGAATGGTTAGTAACATGAAGCAATTCAAAAGAGGAGAGGTTAAAAAATAAAAAAAAAAAAAGGCAGAGTAAATTGCAGCCCTGGAAATGCAAGGAGAGAGGGAAATAGTCCGAGGGTAGTCGGGAGCAAACCAAGAAGAGGAAAAAAAGTCCTACAAATTGAAAGCAAGTGGTGGCTATCGCGCTTAGATCGGATCAGGACAAATTAAGATAAGACACACTGAAAATGGACTGAGAACACTGCACAATCTCGCCAGAAGCATGCACCCTGGGAAGACGGGGATTTCGGCAGCAGCGGGAGCAGCGCGCAAAAGGAGCGATCATTTAAAAATAATAATAATAAAACGATTTGGGAGATTGGGAGGGAAAAAAAAAAGGGGGGGGCGGTCCTGGGTTCGTGTCTGTGATGCGAGCTCCTGGGACTGGAAATATTATTATGCGAGTCCTGCCCACGGACTAAACTAGGATGAGGGTTAAGGGAGGAAAAAAAAACCCCAAAACCAACAACAAAAACGAAGGAAAAGAAAAGAAAAGCCACCTTTACCCGTGGGTGGAAAAACCAGGAGGGGGCTGTAGGGGGGGGAAAAAAAAAAAAAAAAGAGAGAGAGAAAGGAGGAGGCAGAGCGAAAACCCGGCGATGGGGGGCTGGCGGTCGGCCAGATAAAACACGAGCAGCACGGCAGCCGGGGCAGCGGCGGCAGAGCGCGCCGCCGCCTCACGTGTCCCGCACCGGCCCGGCCGCGCCGCCACCGCGGCTTTAAAGGGCCAGGCCGGGCCCGGCGCTCGCCGCCTCACACGCGCCCGCGGCCACCGCGCGGGG
>NW_024500905.1:4394362-4447418 GCF_017590055.1 Onychostruthus taczanowskii
CGGCGGCCGCTGCCATCGGGGCGCGGGCCGGGCGCCTCGCGAGACGGCCGCCGCCGCGGTAAGATGTGGGCGGTATAACCCGACAGCGGGTCGGAGCTGTCCTGCCGGGAGGGTGACGGCTGGGGAACGACCTTGCGGAGAGCCCTGCCCCGACATTGTTCTTCCTACGAGCATGGCGGGGCCGCAGGCTGCGCCTCTTCCCAG
This sequence comes from Onychostruthus taczanowskii, assembly GCF_017590055.1. Taxonomy (NCBI): domain Eukaryota; kingdom Metazoa; phylum Chordata; class Aves; order Passeriformes; family Passeridae; genus Onychostruthus; species Onychostruthus taczanowskii. The sequence goes on from NW_024500905.1 coordinate 4,394,567, forward strand.
AGCCCGCAGGCAGGATGTCCAGCACAGCCCTCTCCCTCCGCCGGTGCTCGGTCCGCTCCCGTGCGAGCCGTGGTTAGGCGCCCCTCCGCTGTGGCCACAAGGAGATGGCCACAACGGCCAGGGAGCACCCCCCTGACCGTGCGTCCCCCCCAAAAAAAATGTTCACACCTGGGCTCCATGTGCAGCTTGGGCATTTCCTCCAGCCCCACTCCTCCCACAAGGTCTTGCACCTTGGCGGACAGCCACCCCTGTAACTGTCTGGTGACATCCTTTCTCCGCTACTCGGGGCTGGACAAGCGCAGGACAGTGGTCAGAAGGAAAAGTTGCATTATCGTATATAATACTGAAGAGGGCAGAGATACTGCTGCAACACTCCTTGTGCAAGCTATCGAAATACAGCCAGTTTTCTTGACACCTTATAAATTCTGATCTCTACTGATAAATAAGGAAACAGGCAGAAAGTTACTGCAACCAAACACATGCAGTCATTGACCAGCAAGGACTGTGCTGAGAAGACAGCTGAGTTATTTCCTATGGAATAGAAAAAGTACACTGCAGACAGATGGGCTAAAGAAAGAGTAATCCTAGAACACTTTCTTAAGGCTGAAAATATTGCCAAAGTGTTCTTAATCCAATCACAAGAATCCCAAAGCCTGCTTCACTCCCATCCCAAAAAGCAACCAGCTATGGAAGATAGACACAGTCCACCTGTTCAATCTAACAGCTATCAGAAAAGCCTTGTAGTCCCACTGCATTTTGTAAAATATTCAGTTCCCATCACACCATGAAGAAATCCACAGAGCCCTACGTCTATTCTATACATCAAAAGAATAAGCTGCTGTATGCCATCAGGATTCCAAATGGAGGTTGTGAAGTCTTTAGTTTAAAGTGCAGCAGCACACAACTTTTATAACATCCATTAATCTCTTTAAAGCATATTCATGTGTCCATTTCTCTGGAAGAAAGTGTTACATGCAATTGGTAAAAGCCTGTTGCTCCAAAACATCCGTCCCTACAGAACCATCCTGTATGGGCTGTTAATTGTACCACTAGTCTTCCCTTGAGCAGTTCTAGTAAAAATGCTATAGTTCAAAGACTTTTTACATACAGCCATAAGCAAATAATTTTCACATGAGATCAGTATTCCTAAGCTCACTGTTCAAAAGCTGTTCTGGACAAGAAGAGCCTTGATCCTTGCACTGTGCCCAACACAACAGAGTTTGGGTCTTTCTACTCTGACTACAGCTTCACCATCATAAGAATCAGTATCTAAGATCTAAACAGCTATGGGTCTTTCATTTCTTTGAAACCATCCTGATTCCCTCCTTAACCAAAAGTGCTTAGACAACAAATCAATTCCTTGATACTGATATTCCTTATGGCAACTCTGTGGATACAGAACTGTCTAGACTCATCAAAAAACTTGTTCTTATGTCATTTTATATACAGAGTACCTTAACCCAGGTAAGCAACATGACATCCAGAACCAAGAAAGCCTGACTTCTGCAAGTGGATGATGGAAGCTGAGGAGCCAGAAACAGCTTTTCATTTTTTTCCAGGTTCCTTCCCAAAAGAGATGTGGTAGCTGTTCCTTCCACTGTTCCAATCCATTCTCTGACAGTATAGCTGTATTTGCACAATATTCAGTGCAAACACCAGTGAATACAACTTTATAATTAATCAAAGGGACTACTGCAAAGTCACTGGAGTAGACATGACCTACTTTCCACCACCTTTGGTCTGGGATTGAAGCTTTGGTCTATTAACAGAAGTATTAATTATCAGGGGTTTTTTTTTTGTTGTTGTTGTTTTCTGGAACAATTCATAACAGTATAGGAAATTTATAGACATAAAATCTGGCCTGATTTCTAGTCTCCATGAGTCTTAAACTCAGGGCATTTCCAAAGAAATCAGAGGAACTTCCTAGAAAATTAAGAATAAGACAATGAAAAATAATGTGCAGATTTTGCTACTAAACCCAGAACTCTTATAAAGAGGCCATTTGTTATTCTGTAATCAGTCTGATGGCTTGTGGAGGTTTAACTGGCCTCTCTTCCCAGAGGAGATTTTTTAAATTGTGCATTCTAATAGCAGCAGTAAAATTGTGCATCAGAACAAAGAGGCAAGGTTGCAGGGAAGTATCTTTTAGAAAGACGGAAAATTGCAGGTTAAATAATCCTTGGAGATTATAAACAGCAGCAATAAATAGCTTCCCTTGCCCACTTCTTCATCTATTTCCTTTCTCAAAAACCCAGGGATGCAGAAGAAACCATGCTGTATGGTCACAGGGAGATGTCACCTATAGACAGCAGCCAAACATAACCCATATATAAGTACAACTAACTCCACCAGTCCGTGAGCTCAGATGATCTCAACTGGTAGTGCTTTACACAAGCAGAGAACTTTATTTTTTACAAAATAAATTTTATTTAAAAAAAATTTTAGATTTGATATTTTTTAAAAAAATTATTTTTTGCTACTGAAGGTCTGTGATACCAACTGTGTGATAGGAAGTGTGTCCCCAACTTTATAATGCCTGCTCACAATGTACAAAGGAGGGCAGAGTCAGGAGTGCTCTGCTCTGCTTTAGCGGGTCCTGTTTTCTCCACCCTAGTTCTCCTGGAGTGCAAACTACTCAAAAGGGGAAGTGATAGTAAGTTTAAGGCCTTAGCTCAAGGGAAGCAGCAGTTTTTTAACTCTGAAAGAGATGTCTTGCCAGAAACGGGAGAGCAGATGGTAAAATTCAGAAGAATTTTTTTGACTGTTTCCTCCATATTTCATGAAGCTTACACTCTGCACTGCCTCAGAAAACTCCTTAGAGCCTTGGCCTACCAAGGGCTACAGGCTGCCATGTCTGAAAGGTTGTATTTTGAGTGGGTATTTTACTTCTGTGGCCAGATAGACCACAGATATTTATGAGATAGAGAGGCCAAAGGTATTTATGTATTTAAAGGGTACAGTGGGTACTCAGCGACCTGGGAATCCTGATACCCTGCTGCTAGAGAACCAGTCAGTGCAGGAGAAGGACATCTTGCAAACATTGTCTACATTTGTGGGAAAAGTTAATTTTTGTTTTTCCCTGGTTCTTTTAGAATGTGCTGCCTTGGGGATACAAGAGGGAGGAGAAGAGCAGACACATGAACCTTGAGTGCACCTATGAGATGGGCCAGGGTGTATCACCATTCTTCCACTCTTTTCATCCAGCTGGTGGGACCAAGAGTGGCTCTTGCTTCATAATCAGCGACCTGGAGATGGCTCTGAGAATGTTTTAAGGAAGCATGACTGTGACTGACAAAAAAGATCCAGAAAAGAGTATTAAGGCTCACTCTCAGGCTTTGTCTGCACTGGGGAATTTCTTCCCTCCTCCAAATTCCCACCATTGCCAATATGAATGCAGCTGCACAATTGTTAGAGATATTGGGAGGCATAATATATGAGTTTTCATCTAGTCAGCCATTTGCAGTACTGTGTCAATTAACCCTCCTCAGAGCAGGGTTAACTGATACAGTGCTGAAAACGGCTGCTGGAACTGAAAGCTGTCTATACTAAGGTTCCCATTGTTGCTAACTCTGGTGCAGCTGCAGTGGAATCAGTCCACGTGGGATTATTTGGTAACAATTCTCCAACCTAGAAACTGCTTCAAAATGCAACACAGCCACCTAATGGGCCAAAACATGCTTCCACTGCACCTCAACAGCAATGCACCCATGCTGTTGCCATTCACAATGGGATTTCTTTCAGTCCAGAAGGTACTTTCTGCATTTCTGTATTAAGTACTCAGTATTTCATCTCAGCAAACTGGTGTTCCTATTACCCCCATAGAAATGCCTCTGCTCATTGGTTCTTACTAGCTCTGGACTTGAAGATGTGTTGGAAGAGCCAATTTTCTGTTAGTGTCTTTTCATTGATTCATACACTCAGTCATTCAAGATTTGTGCTTTCACGTGTGGAAACTTTGTCATTTGTTTTTTGTTCTAATTTCTTTATGCAGGTCCAGTTCTTTAATTTATGGCTGGAATTATAGTTCACTAGGAGTTTTGCTTTTTTCCCACTTAACAAGTAAAGCCTTATTTGTGCAGAGCAGCACCATGAAGACTCAAACTGATTTCTGAGGGAGTAAAGTTCTATTTTGAATGAGCAGAGTTGGCAGAATCAGTCCCACTTATTTCCATGTACTTTAGGAAGCAGTTATGAAACAGGCTGGTGAAATGGGTATTTCACCCTCTGCTGAGTAAGACTAATACTTCTAAAAAGCCCCTCTCTATCCTCCTTCTACATCCATGTCCAACACTAACTAAAACATGGAAGTGTTGGTTGGCATTTGTTACACTTTTGAACCACTATTTATCAGACAGATGCTGGCAGTCAGGTTTTTTTTTAAGTGCAGTTTGCAAGTGTGAAAATATTGAAGCCTAGGCTCAGCAAAAATCTCAGTGAAAAACTCTAGCTCACTAAAGCCTCTGATTAATGACAAGCAGGTTTCAATTCATGCATGACATCTTATGCAAATACAGAACAAAGCTATTTGCAGAATTCTCGGCAACTGCATATGCCTGTGAATATCTACAGAGGCTTGACATAGCTGCCCAGGGAAATGGCAAAGGGGCAGACCCAGAGGAGCTGCAATCCATAGCCTCCCAGCTGTGGTGGTGAGCACTAGAGCTTAGCTCAGGGTGTTGGGATGTTGAGCAAAACTGATTTGGCAGAAACTTGGATACAGCTGAGTATTTTGAGAAAGGGGAAAGGAAGTGGCTCACTCTTCCTTCATTCCTGATACGGCTGTGATGACTGTTTCTCGCTCCCAGAGATCCCTTTGGACACAGGGAGTGGGCACAGTAACTGAACTGCCTGCAGAGCAGGTGTGACAGCTGTCTGTGGAAGGATGGAGCAGCTCCATACTGACTACCCTTTAGATCAGGTTGAGCTGTGGGGATGCATTGTAAGGTTGTCAACTCACAGTTGTCATAAAGCTTGGTAAACATGTTTACATGTTTGCTTAAATGGTTTTCTTTAATCTCCTGAAGGGTTCTTACAAAAATGCTAAACAGCTCCCATCCCAAATCCCAGTGGAACTGGATTTCTTTTCTCCCTTACCCCTATTCCTTTTCCCTTAAATATTAGGCTCAGTATCTTGCATATGGCTTTATATGAAACCCAGTGATTAAAACTACTTAAGACTGGCTCATTTTTCTCTGCAATGAGTTCAGTTATTTCCTTTTTATACCTTCCAGAATTTACTATACCATATCTAAATATTGGCTGCAGTCCACATGTTTTAGATCATTCTCTATAATGGTCCTGTTGTTATAGAATCCTTTGTGTGTGTGTGAGAAAGAGAGAACGTGCATATGTGTTGGAAGCAAGACAGGGTGTTTAGAATTGCTTGGAAAGAGCAATCAGGGTATACCAATTCTGTAAGGGATTTCTGAACTGATAACATAAAAGTAATAAAAATAATTGAGCACTGATATTATAGACCTCCACTTCATTACCTTCTATGTGTGATAAGTAGTATTTCTGATCCCAACATGTTACTCTCCTATAGATATTCTACCAATATATCACTCATTCAATTTTTGTTGCTATATAATTTTACAGATCATATTTATTGTTGTCACATTTACTCATCTTTATTTGTATTCTAAATGTAGGTCCTTTGACCTGAGTCATACGTGTCAGTCAATGATAAGCTGCATGGAGACTAAACTAAGGCAGCATGTGAAAGTCCTTACTCATTATACCAAAAGCTCATTGCCTGCTGATGACCTGCATGTTCTTTGTACATTCTTCAGCAGGTAATATGGATAACTAAGTGATCTAAGGAAAAAGCAGGAAAAGCGTCATTTGTCAAACCATAAGCTTTAACCAAGACACTCCAGAAAGTCACAGTGTCCTAATGTACGGCTAGAACTTAAGAGGAGGTAACTGAGAAATGCCTCTCTACTTCCAGGACAAAACTGAAATCAGTAGCCCTGCTGCAGTGGGTGTCTGACTCTTGCCTGTTACTCCGCGTGTAGAGGATGCATTGAAGTGGCAAACAGACAGGCATGGACTGATTTTGCACCCAGCAAGCGTGCCCTACCTCACAGCCCATCAGATAAACCAGTTCATGCTCACAGCAGGCTGGCCATCCTCCCAGATGCACTATGGAGTCACAAGAGTGGGGCAAATGTGCTCTCAAATTTCTTTCAACTTCTCATTGTGAACAAGTCTTAAAGCAGCCTGTCAGTGCTGTAAATTCAGAACTCTTTCCCATGTGGAGAAGTTCTCAACCTCCCAGAACAGAACATAACAGATGCAGAAAACCCTGCACTAGCTACTTCACTCATGTCCCACCCTTGTAGGGCCCTGGGCTGGAGATTAGGATATCATTTTCTGCTGGAACGAATTTCATCCAAAGACAGTATATATAGTTTCTATTTTTTTTTTTTCCCCATAAGCTAAGATAAATTTCTGCTTTGGTCCATTAACAATACTTGTATTTTTAATCACAATTATTTTGTACTGTATTTTCTTTGGAAATAACAGTAATACAGTTTATGTGAAATACAAACAAATGAGGGAACCACTTTTACCTAAATGTATGAATAGCATTTTGCAATTTGTCATTGTGATATATTTATCTTTTGAACTTTAAGTGAGCTCAGCTGAAAAAAATGCTTCTCTTCATCACATGACTGGAAAATATATTACACCAGAGAAGAATATTGCTGTTTTAGTTTTGAAATTAGAGGCTAAATATAATTTTCCACTATACTTGCTTTCACAAAGTATGGAGTAAATTATTTACACTACAGTAAATTCTTAGTACATATTCCAAAAGGTGGTAAATTCAGCATTCTCACTTAAATTAATGGATATTTTGTGAATGTGTGTTAAAACTAAGACCCTTAAGATCTTATGTTGCTCACTGAAGCCTTAAAACCACTCTAATATGGCTAGAACAAAACAGATTTGTCAACAAAATGAAGCCTGGAGGAAGGAAACTAGTACGGAACAGAAAGACACAGACTGGCCAGTGGAGTGACAACAGAGAAGCAGCTGAAGATTTGGGGTTGCTCTCTGTGTGACACCCATCCCCATCCAGAGGGACAGCGTGTGCTGGTCACTATGAGCAGTCTTTCTAACCAAAACCTCGCACACACACAGAGGTGCCTGTGGTTCCCAGCCAGGTGTGCTGCAACGCTGGCTGCAGCGGGAGCAGGACGGCACAGGAGCTCCATGCACAGGAGCTCCATGCCAGGGCTCCCTGGCTTCCCTGCACACCAGGGCATCAAGTCGCTCCCCTTCTGAGCTGCCCCAGCACACAGGACTGCGGGGAGCAAGCTGCACCCACAGCAGCAGCCAGAGTCCTTCGGCCCGTGCCTCGCTGCCTTTGCTCCCTGCGTGGCTTGGGAGCCAGGACAGGGCTGGCTGCACCCCAGAGCAGCACTTCCAGCAATGGCAGCTGCTCCCAGGCACCATTTTGCCCAGGGGTCATTTTGCTGTCACATCCCAGACGTGTAACCCTCGTGCGATGGGAGAGCAGCCAAGCAGCCATCAGCAAAGGCTGGGGCCGGGTGGGAGCTGTGGCTGCTGCCAGAACAATTCATCTGACACACAGCCCGTTCCTTACATGCTCCAGAGCTGTACCCAGGGAAGAAGGCTATGGGAACGGGCTGTGGGCCTGATAAATTGTCCCACCTGCCACAAAAGCTGGCGCTCCAGAGGATGAGAACCTGTTTCCTACAGTGTACGGTCATCACGTTTCAAACCTGTTGTGCTTCTTTGATAATTGGGTTGCTTTTTGTCCATTTTCCCTGTGTGCATAAATGGAGTGCAAAGGAAGGTCCAGGGCTTATAGCATCAGTTGGGAACTCAGGAAATGGAGACAATTCCTGTTCATTCTTGCCTGACCTAGGGCAAACCACATACACACAACAACTTGGAAGTGTTTGGATATCTACCTCCCACTTAGCCAAGTAAGAATGAAAATCTGTGCCCTATCAGGAAAACACAGATGTGAGTATTCCCTATCTTCCAGGGCCATTATGAAGATGAAGACATTTCTAGTATACAGAAAAAAGGGTAATGGCAGTTATTCAAAAATCATATATATGCTAAAGGGTAGTGCAAACACAGAGGAAAAGTTGCACGGTTACCTAAGGCAAAGAAACATCTTTAGATGTTTTCAGTTGTGGCTCAGATTTGGTAAAAATATGTTTAACAAATCTTTATACTTAAAAGCTCTGTCTGAAAACAATCCTAATCTTTTATTTATTTTTTTTTGAATAATGATATCAGTAAGATACCATTATATAATCACAAGAAAATTAAAGCTCTCCAGGGCATGATCTTAGCTGTGTAATTAATGAAGGTGGTTAAAAGTACAAAGTGAACCTGAAGCAAAATTTGTACCAGAACCACACCTCATTATGTTTTGCTGCTTAAGTCTGTCATAAATAGAGATGTTTATTACACATCTGCCATTTAAAGTACTTATTACATGCAGTGTTATATTTTATTTAGATTTAAAAATTTAAAAACACATGATGACAAGCTGTGTTACTATTAACACATGCCTGAGGGGCCAGGCTGCACATGCACATTGTGCCTTAGGTTATATTACAGTTCATTCACTTCAGAGTTACAAATCATTTACAGAAGTATATTGTGTAATTAGTGTGCCTAATTTCAGTCCATGGAGTTTCATTGGTGTGAAAGAACAATCAAGCCCTGTATATCCATTCACATTTATTAGGCCAAACTTTGTAGTCTGTCCTTGGAGCATCATTCCTTCCTCTGCTTTCAACAGCAAATGGCATTAAAATCTCTAGAACTTCCCAAAGCAAAAGCAGTCATTTACTTTTCTTAGGTTTTTTTTTTCCTTTGACACAGAACTGACTCCAGTGTGTGGGCAGAAAGGGCAAGAGATGGTGCACCAGTTATATGCTTCATAATTCTCTCTTCTTCACGTTTCTTTTCCTGAACAGACTGCCCTCCTGGACTAGCTCCAGGGCTGGCTTTGAAGAAATCTTTCACAGAAAATTATCTTGTCCATAGTGCAGAAAATGGTATCATTTATCTCACTTATGAGACAACTTGGAATTTATTGACAATATTTTTCAAGCACTTTTTCTTGCACTTTTGAAGTAGTACTTAGTACCATAGATCCTTCTACCTAACTATTTTACTTACTGATGGAAGGAAAAAAACACATATTAACACAATAACCTCTTCATATTATCCAAAATAGCTTTTCCATACAGCAGTTTAATGCGCAGAAGTCCAGCGGCAGTTCCTGGGTATATTTCTGTGTGACTGAATACGTATAACAAGTAATGCCTTAGAGATTCTCAGCTCACCTGTATAATAAAATCCTATATTACCTGATAGGTTAAAATGGGCACTAGAAATTTTACATAGATTGAGGCAGAATATTGTTTATCTTACCTACTAAAAACAATATTTCATATTTATGGGAAAAGACAAATGTTTTAATGTGGGAAGGTGTTTCCAGGGTATATTTACTTGATTTTGGTCCACTTTTTTATATTCTACAAACAAGAAGTGGCAAAATATACATAACATACACAGTCTTTAGTGTCTAAATGTATAGTCTGTAAAGATAAATAGCTCACAAAAATATGAACTCTGAATTTAAAAACCAGAAAGTTAGTTTTTTCTTCATCCTCAAAGCAAAATGTTTAAATTTCTGTCAGTCTAGTAATGAATGTTTTAAGTAGAAGCATAAAAGTCACAATTTCATGCAGAATTATTTTATAACAGAGTATCTTATATTTACTAAAGGTTAGAATAGGTGCTACATCCATATTAGAATTGGAGAAGTAGTAACTGTATTTTGATTTCTGACAATGTATAAGGGAATATTTGTGCAGTAACATCAGTACAGATGCTTCCATTGAATTGAGCAGGATTCTTGGAGTGTAAATTGTAAAGAAATCCCAAAAATCTAGATGCCAGATGTTTGAATGTTGGTTTATTGCAAGGGTGTATGTCCTTTAAAACAGAATAAAATTATCTGGAATTACACGGTTTGACAGATTGAACACTTTCCTAAATGCATGAACTTTGTGTGAAGTAAAAAAAAAAAAAAAAAAAAAAAAAAAAAAAAAAAAAAAAAATTGATGGAACATTCATGCATTAATTGGCATAACTAAATAATGGAATAACAGAGCTGCATGAAAAATAATACTCTTCTATTTCCAAAAGTCTCTCTCACTCCAACCAAGACAGCTTATTTTCACTGAGAATTCAATACTTCGTAGGCTCAGTGCTTTGGCCAGGACCCAGCTGAGTAGGTAATTCTGTTCTTTTCAATGGAGTTACTCACATGCCTAAAATTAAGAAGGAGATTATGTACTTTGATGGACAGAATGCAGAATACTCCAGTTCTTTTCAGAGTCTCATCAGCAGGCTGCATATATTGACACTTTGAATTTTGATTTGCAGTGTAGGGCTGCATAGATTTGAAAAGTAGAATCAAGAGGGAAACTAATGAAACAAGGAATAAGGAGTTGAAATTCATCTGTGTTTTGATCCTAAAGTGACCACCAGACTGTTTTTGCAAGATTCTGCCACTGCTGCAGTCATCAGAGAAGTCAACTGAAACCATCTTAGTTTTGAAGGTAAGTGCTATTTGTATTGCATTACATTAACATTTAGGGCAAGCTGCACAGCTCTACTAATTTTGCAGGGACACTGTAATCTCAATACAGGGTTAGTGTGGGGAAGACAGCAGAGTACAGGGATATTTGGGAAAGATAATTTCATTGTGAAGTCATGACTTGAGAATTGATTTTGTTCTGTGGGAAGAACAACCTTCTCAGAGTTGTATGCTTTTAAAAGAAACCCCACTGTGTCCTGAAAAATGGATGGCTCTCCATCAGCAATCATATTAAGCCTGTCCTTCTAAGGAAACAATCCACTAATTTCAACCATACTTGAAAGAACAAAATCTAAAAAATAATTAGGCTCCTACAAGTAGATAAGGGAGATCTACATGAATACTCCAAGAGAAGGAAAGTTGGGCAGAACTCAGGTGTAATAAGTTAAATTTGAGAGTAGCCCTTTATCTAATGAGAGGTGATTGACTGGAAATTCAGAACACCTTCCAAACTTGCTGCAAAACTCCTGTTTGTCAGGTGGAGAAAGTCAATTGTGGGACTGTTCCCAGCAAAAAGGAGGAGGAAGACCAGAGGATAACCAACACCTACAGGGAGTGTGTTCAGGCTTAATTAGATATTCATAGAGCAGTGTGTATGGATGCTCCCAATTTAGCTGTCATTTAGGACTTTAGAGGGCAGGTGGAGAGATACAGAACCCTGTGGCAAACAGAGCAGGAGAGTGTGGGAAACAGTATGAATGAAGCAAAATGGGATTCAAGTGGTCGGTGTTCATGGGTAGGAACTCCAGTTACAGAAAATACTTTTTTTTTCACATTTAAAACAATAGAACAATACACACTGAAGAAACACTTATTAGATACAAGAAATATGATGTTGCAAAAAGTAATAAAAAGGAGATAGAGGAAGTTATTAAAATGGAATATTGAGCGAAGCCAAACCACGTTTATGTGCTAATTTCCTCTAAGAAATTTTACAGTGTTTGAAAACTAAGAATTGCTTTTTGGAAACAACTATCAAGTGTTCTCATGGATTCCCACAGAACAATAACTGAGACATGATGGTCAAGTACAACATCATAAACGGGTAGACAGACACAGGTGCAGAGTTACTGGCAGCTCTGCTCTGAAAGCAGATCCTTCATTACAGGTCTCGTTGTGGGTTTATTATTAACACGCGTTTCCCCTTTCCAATGAGTTTTACATTTTTATTTATTTCTGGAACACTGCTCATGTTCCTGAGATACTATTTTGAAAGAAGATGCCTCAAATTCAATCAGAAGAATGGTACCTCGAAGACATATTCTTTTGGTGTTTGTCTTATCTCTTTTGCAGAGAGACGCATCCACATAAAGAACTGAGTCTCCTTCCTTCATTTATATTGCAAAGGGTTTTAGCACAACAGTGGAATAAATTCCTTAGATAAAAAAATACTGCCTCTCCTGACAGTTTAGAAGATGTTAATATCTTAGGGCCAAAATTTAAAGTTTTAACTTGATTCTTATTCTTCCATTCCTTGGGTAGAACTTCATTTGTTTTAACAGTTTTGCCTGAGGCAAAACCTCAGGATTCAACTCTTAGAGAATACCAAGTATCTTAAAAATAATCCTAAATGCAAGTAAGATCCTTTAGGCCGAAACCATTCCAGGATCTACAGGAGAGATCATCATAAGTTTTTAAGCAAAAAAACTGAAAAATCATTATTTAAGCCTGGGAACACTGTTTTAAAGCAACACTCTTTGATGTTCTAGAAAAATGTAAACAAAAGATGCAATTTGTGAGGTTGATAATTGATCAAGTTTTCAGAGTGCAAAATAGCCTTACAGGAATCTGGTAGAAGTATCTGAAATTACTGTAGGGAAGAAACTTGATCTTATTTTAAATGTAATTAAAGCCTTCTGCATCACCACAAAACCTCCAAAACCCTGGGGATCTCTGATGGTTTACCCTCTGGGGAGAACACACAGATATGAATTTTAATAGTGTCTTTTGGTAATGTGGTGGATAAAGACAAATTGATTACAGCAGTCTGGAAAAAAGCAGGTGATGTGTTACCAAGGCCATTGGGTTCATGTTTTCCCAGACATGGTGAAGGCCACCCAGATTGTAAAAGAAAGCTGATATCTTTAAAAACTTGATTTGGGGCTTGATATGGCTTTCTTATTTCCGGATACACTGGATTATATCAAAAGAAAAATAAGACGTATGATACAGATTCTGTTCTCGTATACACTAAACCAAATCTAGGCTAAAACTTCTGACACCAATGGATTTGCCTCCGATTTATGCCCAATGGAAAAGCAGTGCTGTCCTTCTTATTATAATTTCTACCATTATTATCTGACAAGCACTGTGAAACCAAAACAAAGTAAAAGTCTGATGAATCTGAACTTTGCAATAAGTGTTTCTACAAATTTGCATGGAATACCAAATAGAATATTCTTGTAGAAGTCCCTTACGAAGATATTTGTGCCTGGTCTCACAGGACATGGTTATTTTAATTTTGTTTCCAAGACAAACTAGGTGTGCATTCTGATGGATAAACTCACATAAAGTGAGTTTGTAGTGACAGCTGTAGGCTCTTTGCACTCTATTTCTTTCTAGACCACTTGGAGTTATACTATTACAATTAGAGACAGACATATTAACTGAAAAGACAATTCATGACTGAATACACAGCAGATGGAAAGATGGATGCCAATCCTACTGTTCAATTATCTATCCTTGAACTTTGTCTAATTTTGCCAATTGTTATTTGGTACATGTGGATATACACATACCTTCAAGTTTGCACATATGGATCAGATTGACATTTGATCTGCTTTCAGATCTAGGCACTTTTCAGTACCATAGGTATCCTGCAGCCTGCCACAGAACCATGAACTTGGTGTGCTGGGGAGCCTCACTCCTTCCAGTGTTCCATATTAGCCTTGCTTTGAAAAAGACATGGACTCAAACTAATTGTCCTTACAGACGTGTGGCCCTGGAAAGCTCTGCTGAGCTGCATCTCACTGAAAAAAATAAACCACATCTTTCTGTGCCACGGGAAAGCCAAAAACTTTGCTTTTTCAGATGCGCAGAGTTGTCCTTTAACTGGGCTGGAAATGAAGTAAATAATTTAAAACAAGCACAAAGAGAGAAATCCTGACTGGTCATCCTGTCTGTCAAGACTGTTCATATTTCTAAGTTAATGTTAAGTAGTCCTCACCCAGATCACAGCACCTATACTGAAAACAGCAAGTGGAACTTCCTTAACCACTAGAATGAAGTCACGCTTGGCCTCAGAATCTTATTTACACTTTGCAATGGCACAACCCTTACAGAAAGAATACAGAAAGCCAGTCTTCTCATTCCAGTAGTCTTCAATCTGGCAGTTGGATTGCCCTGCTGGGAGGCAGTTCTCTTGGGTGTGAAACCCCACCAGCAGAGCTGGGGATTGACCCAGGTCTTTTGTGTCGGAGTGTGTGCTCAAACCATTGTATCAAAGGCAAGATGGCAAGGCTACTAGAACTGGAGCCTTGTTTTAGCAGATAAATGAGCTGTGCTGGGTCCTGAAGAAAGGATGCTGATATCCTGCTTCAAGAAGTGCCAGGCTGCAGATGCAGAGTGAATGGAAACAGTTCCTAGAGGAACAGGCATTATGAGATCCACTGGGAAGCAGGTGAACAGTATTACCTATGTCCTTAAAATTTCTCAACTGGCCAATTCCAAGCTTCTAGAGCAGGTTAACTTGTCAGCTGTTCTGAAAGCCAGCTCTTCCCCTACTGCAGAGGGAGCATGAGCATCTAGCACAAAGCGAGCACCAAGGAGCAGATGTCAGAAGGCTGGCGTTGCAACAATTAACTTTTAGGCACTTAAATCCTCACTGAATCTGACCTTCTGCATCTGTGAACCATTTAGGAAATCAAACCACTAGACTAAATTCTTCAGGTCTTGCAGAATGGTGACTGCATACCTGAAAGGATCAGGTCATTCAGCTTGAATTTACAAAGGTGTGCTGGCTTATCTGCCCATGTCTACAAGTTGTAGGTATCCCAGGTGTCCAGCTGCATTCCTCTGTCTACCCAGGGAACATGAGTTACAAGTAGGCAGATATTTAATTTTATTTGGTTTGGGGTTTTCCATGCAAGGTCTGAAATTACACAGGTCTTACAAAGTAATGGAGACTTTTCTTCTGAGTTACAAGCCAGTGTAACCTTTACATCAATACTATTCTTTTACCCACATAGGAGCTAAAAAGGCTTAGCTGCTATGATACAAGTTAGTATCAATCTCTTGATCGAAAGCTCATTTTATTGTATGTTTAAAAATAATATTCTATTATGCAACTCTCAATCTGCATCAATCTTTCTCCTCAATAAAATACAATATAGTAATTCACCTCTAGAACAGCAGAATGTTTTCATCTTGTAATAAGCATCAGTGCATGGTAAACAAGGAGATGATGGTGTTTTCCTACAAAACAGAGTGAGTCTTTCACATGAGAAGCTGGGAGAGGACAGTGCTAGGCACACAGAAATTGTGTAAGAACAGATGTTGATGTCTTTTGTGATAGTTATATAAGACTGGGACTTACTGGCTTCAGAGAGTGACTTAAAACCAATCAAGACTAATTGAAGCGATACTATGTAATATCTGTTTGTCATATATATCATGGTAATATTTTACAGCTTATTTGCAATCTAGCAGAGTTTAAATATTAAAACAATGATCAGTTAATATAGTATGACAACAAAAACCTACACAATAAAAGTGTCTCCATGACTTCTAGATGCAAGGATATGGATTTCCCACAGAGCTGTGGCAGAGTCTGTAAATTACAGTGGGTTTTTTTTTTCCTTCTTTGTTATTTTGCCATTGAGATGAAACATTTACTAGTTTCTTCTATCCCATTCCAGCCCTGGATAGCTGTACTCATTACAGAGTTAACCATAATATGCTGGCATCTAGGCTGCCATTTTTCAGTGATGTTAGTGATGCTGGAAACACTGACAAGAACTGCCACACCGTGGCTTTAAAATTATCAGAAAGTAACTGAGCAACATGCATATTGATGTGGAGTACAGTCCCATCGCCCAGGAGGTCATTGACTGATGAAGGATCACAAACCCAAACAGAAGGAAGCTTCATGTCAATTTACTGGCATATAATGCTCCCTGTGATTAATTGTTTAGATCAACTACTGGTAACTTCCAATAGAATAAGTTCAGCTTCACAAATTGAGGGTTTGTATTTCTACAGCTCTCAGTCTTTGTTCACTATTTTAAACTGAATATATATAGTTGTAACCATCTAGTTGCTTTCTTTGTGCTTGCTAAGTTCATGGTCTGAAACTTGCAACAATCAGTTCCTTTACCTAGCTGTTTACCACATTAAATCATATTGCAAAATCCATTCACATTTGAATAACCTCCAGTTACACTGAGTGAGTAAGCATCATATTTGTCTTCCCAGCACTGTTCACTACAGCCTGTAAAAAGACACAATAAACAGTTCCTATCTTGTAATTTGCTTTAGCTGGATCTCCCATCTGACAGACCTTCCAAGGAATTACCCAACTGTGCCCTGCTTTTTTGCCTTTATAGCTCAGAGTTCAGACTGATCGACTTATCAGTCACTTTGACAAGCTACAATAAAGGAAAAAAAAGCCACACAGCTGTAATTACACATTGCTCTTTCTAAAAATGTGACCAACTTTCAAATACTATCCAACATGTGAGAAACTCACTGGCGTAACAGTACTGCTGCCAGAAAACTAGCAGGAGCAAAATTAGCCAGCTGAGAATATTAATGAACTTCAAGAGAGAGAACTGGAGACCTGTCTTCGAAGAGAGCAGCGGAAATAATACAATTCTGTAGTATGGTTCTCCCGTGATGAACTTGCTGTTCCAAAAGGCAGTATACTTTCACAGCCTGGCAAAGCTGGCAGAAGGAAACATCCAGTCAAAACCTGTAACTTAGGACCAAGTTTTCCAATTGCTTGGGCAGTTTCTGACTTGTACAGGTAGCAGTGAAGAGCAGTGGATTCATATTTCACAGAGCTCAGGTACAATGCAAACACTGATGAGAGTCTCCTGAGAATACTTTGTGGAGTTTTCATGTACTTTTTTTTCTCTTTGACAATACTGGCAGTAATCTGCAAGGATTCTTTCTTTGCTCCCTGTGGAACTTTTTGACTGGTTTCTGTTTACAGAATCAAAATCAGAATCAGTGAGGAGAGATAGGGAAAACATGAAAACTGAGGTAGAGCAAACAGCAAACAGGTAATTGCCAACCTTTGTTGGTACCAAACAAAACCTTTCCCATTAGCTTTTGTTTACTCCCCCTATGTAGTAGGTGCTCTGTCTCTCGTTTTTCACAATCCTACAGATGAGTTAACTGAGAGGATCTATCTCTATAAAATAGGGAATCCATTTTAGTAGGTTGACTGAGTTAGTTGGCTAGTCCTCCCATTGGAGCAATTTGCTAATAGCAGGAGTGTATCCAGCAAAATGTAGCTCTTCACACAGACCTCCCAAGTTGTCCCATCTCTCCATCAGAGAAACTTTTGTGAGGCCTGGGGAAGGGAGAGTCCTTCTGTAAAAATATAAATAAAAATGCCATGTCTAGGTGGAACCCTGGAAAAATTCCATGGAAGACTACCTCATTATGAACTCTTTTCCTACACACTGCACACTAATCAGAAATATTAAAGAGCAAGGCAGAATATTAATGGAGAAAGCAGAGAGCCTTCAAGTAAGTGGGATCTGGACTAATTTACTTTTGCTTTTTCAGATTATCTAGGAGATCTTTGGTGAGAGATACAGCTGCTGTGCCTCATTTTCTCCACAGAAAATAAAAATTAATTAATGCCAGTGATGTGCCTCCCGGAACCATCCGGACAAATAATTTACTAGGATTTACAAAAATCTTGTAAGGAGGAGCAACATATTTTTAAAATAAATAAAGTAAGTGTGGCCCACACTCCAAATGGCTAGTGCAATACACAGAACAAGGATTAGCCTGTAAGCATAATCCTTAACATTATTCTGTACAATGTGCAGTATCCTGCTTGGAGATGATATCTTCTTGTCGGCACTTTTCTTCAAAATAGCTACACTATGAAATCTATCTCAAAGCAGCTGACTGAGCAGGAATTGAGTGTGTTTGGTTGGCAATTGTTGTGAAGGTTTCTCAGCCTTGATAGTTCCCCCAGAGAACTGCATTCGCTTTAGGCAATCCTTGAAGCTAGCAAGAGGAGAGCTACACAAAGGCAGTTTTGATGCTGTTAAAATGGTTATATTGGGTTGTGCATTTGACTTGGCTTTCAGGAGAGAATAAAATTGTTTATATGGGCGTGGGTAAGAGAACGACTTAAAAGTGCAAGTTATGCACCTGGACTATTAAGGTATTTGTCCCTGTGTTCCTTAATACCTGGCTTCTGTCTCCAAAAACACACACAGGAGTGTTTTCAGGCTAGGGATATATTATAGTCTCTCATCAGTTAAACAAGTGGGACTGAAAAATACCAGGTTCTTACTATTTCTTTTCTCTAATGCCTGTTTCAATAGAGATATGAGTTCTGGGAGCACTGTATGACTTCATGCTTTTTTTTTTTTTTTTTCCAGAAGTAATGATAAAGAAGTAACATGAAAGACTAGCCCAAACAAAATCTTTGAACTAGAAGATGAACCAGATAAAAGACATACATTTCCCAATTCATTGCTATTTGTGCTTGTGAATTTTTGGCAAAGCAAGTGTTCCCTTCAGTTCCCAGATGCCCTATTCAATTGGAAATCTTAAAGGCATAACCCAAAGTATGGGCAATGTTTCATCAACAAAGAAAATAGGAAAATAGCATATATTAATCACCATTTCTAAGTGCAAGAACTTTTAAAATTCATTTTGGTTTATATTTAAGAAAAAATTTGCATGCAAACTTGCCAGGATCTGTGTTGGTCAAAATGTATTGTGCTCCCCTAGAAGGAGCCAGGGAGGGAGAATATAAACTGCAACATTCCCTGCACTTCTGCAATATTGCATCTGCTCTCAATTAAAGTGAGATGTGGTTTCTAGGGACTGTATCTATGGTATTTATCTTACAACCATATTTTTTTATTATTTTGCAATGATTTTATGAATTGCAATTGTAGCTTAAATAAAGGGGTGTTATAGTAGTGACCATATTGTCTGCATATTCCTTCTGTTGAGAATCCCAGTACATATCATGTTACTGTCAGAGATTTAAGGAACAGCTATCTATGAAGTACCAGGACATGAACAAGACTTAAATAATTAAATCCACTACATCCACAGCAGCCACTCTCTATTGAGGAACAAAAGGAGGGAAAATGTACATGTTTTCAAAAGCCTAGAGAAAGACACCTGGCAAACCACTGTCACCAGGTTCTGCACAGTGGAAAACAAACACAGACAAGCCTTGAAGGTAAAACTCTAAATTTTAAATGCATAAAATGGGGTTTCATCCAGCTGCATTATTTTTCCATCCCCCTTCATCTGAAGCCAATGGGGAACTTCCATCTCAGTTAGTGACCAGCTCAAGCATTAACATACAAGGACTAAGAAAGGACATTCTGTTTAAGAAGGATAAAATCTACTAATAAATTCGAATTCAATCCCAAATAGTTCCCAGAAACACGTCTATTCATACTTGCCACGTGCAATCACTGCTCACAGCATATGGCCAGCTGTCAGATGACCTGTGTTACGGCATGTTTCTGCTCTTCCCTGCCTCTGAATGGTTTGTTAATATTTACCAGCTTTGTGTGAAAGGGATGGTCATAGCCAAAATTCATTCCCTCTGCCCTTTCTCTTGTCAGCACTGCCAAATTGTTACCCCTCCTGTCTGGTTTATGGTACAACCAGGTAGCTCTGCTAGCTGCTAAGCAAGGTGAAAATACCCACCTTATGCTTACGATGTAAGGAAAAAAGAAGGCCCCAAACCAAGTACTGAGAGTTCCATTATCCACCCACAGCATCATCCCACACTGCCAGATGTTGTCCTCTCTATGCTGCAGCTCAAAACATTCATAGAGTCTATCTGGGCTATAGCATGGTCAGCCCCACACACAGAAACTGGAATATAAGAGCAGAAAAACTAGACAATATGAGTGCTTAAAGACCCCAGAGGGCATAGGTACTTCTGATGAAGTGACCTTTACAGGCTGACCTGAGGGTCCAGAATGAGCTTGGTTGGTGAGTCAGTTTGACAGCCAGCTCATCGTGTTCTTTGGACAGATCACAGATGTGTCCCAAGAATCTAATCAGGATCATTCCCTGCCAGGAATATTCTGTTGGTTACAGAATACAAAATATAAAAATCAAGTCTTCAAAGCTCTAATAGGTGCAATAACAAAGGAAAAAATACTTTCTCTTCTGTTCTGCTTTTAAGGAATAGCCCTGCCAGCAAAACCGCAGAAATGTCAACAAGCCCATCACTTAACCAATATGAGCTTTGCAAAACTGTTCTGGTTTAATTCACATAGTTTTATAGAAAAGTTTTAGTCCAGAAATGTTTCCCCAAAAGAGGCATAAATTATCTAGAATATTTAGGCAGAAGACCGTGCAGTAGACATGGCCACATAATCAGGCATTCCCATTTTTGAATGGTTGAAAACACTCTCTTTTTACATAGCAGCCACTACAGAGAAAAAGGTAGTGACTGCTTGTTACCAGTCAGGGTGAAAGTGAGAACTGTTTCCAAACCCAGCATCCAAGGTGACTATTGTTAGCCAGGTTAATATGAAAAAGATTGCTTTTCAATGCTGTGTGCTGCATTAATATTGAAATAATAACTTCTAATTACAGCACAGCATATTGCAGTGCTCTTGTGCTGTAACTAAAATATTTTGGAAGATGAAATAGTTGAAAATTTCTATAGTCCAGATAAAGGACCAAGAAGCAGAAAAAGCAGGCAGCAGTTTGTGGTTTCAGTTGGGCCTGCCCACTTTAATTGTTAGTATCTGACACTTTTTCAGCCAGCCCTTATTAACATTAACAGGCTACAGTAGTAGGCTATTACACTGATGTCACAGAAGAAAAGCATCAGCATTTCTGAAACAGCTGAAATAGTGAAAAAAGAGACAAATTTGTGTCAACATATGTGTTTTACCACTAATGTTCATGAAACCATGATAGTTTTAATTACCCAGACTTCCTCTTATAATAATGGCCCCATAAAATATTGACTGAATAAAAAATAACATCAATATATATAAAACCGAAAGCAGGTTACTGAGATTTTTGAATCAGAAGCCATTGCTGGAAAAGGACAAATGCTTTTGAGAGTCTGTCACCTATTTGGCCAGATATATTATTTTAAAATTAAATCTGCCCTTCATGGCAACCAGATAATTTCTTTCAAAGCTCTGAATGTGCTCCTACCAATTTGTAAAGAGTCTTAGAGTGAAATTCGCCATTGACAGAAAGCAAAATGGGAGACAATTCAGCAACTTATAGAGCACCATTTTAACTAACCAAATAAGTTTGCTTATAGGGCCCAGTCTTTCAAGAACCTAAGAGTAATCAATCCCTGGTCTCAGCAGAATTTGAGGATGATAAGCACCATGAAGGTTCAGTTCTTAAGACAAAAAATAAATCAGAAGCAGTTCCTTAAAAACTTTCATGATGACCTATAAAGATCTTAAAAACATTTATAAAAATGTGAAGCAATTGGGAAGATTTAGAGGAGCACTGCAAATGCTTCTTGTCAAGGTAAAGAAGCCACCCATTCACATTTAAAATATTCACTGATTTTGCTGCTTCTTTTCTTGATTGTCATTTTAGCTGTCTCAAGTGGATGCCACAGCTGGTAAACTTCTAAAACTAGTGGATTTACCAAAATTACAGACCCAGAATATTTTCCCTTTCTCCCTATTTTGTAACAATTACAGCAATAAAAGGCAGATAGCAATATATTTCTATGTGTTTTAGATTTCTTGAATCTTAATCTCTGTTTATATTCTTTTCATACTCTGGTAATTGACATACCTGTAGTGTATCCTATTTTGCCACAGTGACAAGAGACTGACTAGACCAGACAAACTTTTTAAAGGCAATAAGTGAGATCATATTAATTTATGAAGCACACTTCCACTTGAGACCTTCATAAAATTAAAGAAAAAAAAAATTCACGCTCTGAAATCTCTACACTTAATGTGTTCCACAAAAGCCACCAACAATAAACTTATAAACGATCTAAATTAGTGGCTTCACTTTAACTGATTAACATATCTTAGTGGTAGGGTAGAACCTTAAACAACAAGCACATTTGCAAGATTTTTGTCATGGATTATACCAGTGTCTATATATGTACAGATGTGCTGTGGCACTGAACAGCCTGCAGCTCACAGCCAAGGATTAGAAAGAAAAAATTACTTTGTATAGTCCTTTCTTCTTATAGAATGTATTATGTTAGTCTCCTCTTTTCAGATTTCTTTATGCTTACTTGAAAGTTACTAAGCTATATTTAGATGGATAATGAGTTATTATCATTACAACTGCACTCTATTATTAGACTAGTAGCTGCTAACTACCCTTTTTTTATGACTATCTTTTTCTCTATGACTATGCTTTCAAAACCTGTTCTAATGCAGAGCCCTAACCACCCTTTAAAACTAAGGGGAGGAAAAAAATTGTGTGTTGGTAAAGCCTTAATCTGTTAATCTGCTCAGGATTCTATCTTGCTTTTTGGGGTCTCAGAAGGAAATGGCAGGGTAACAATCCCACTAAGTGGACTCAAGTTCTGAGATCCCTGGTTATTCAGTGCTCAGCAATAGCTCTTTTAGTCGTTTACAATAGGAAAAACTCATGTTGGTCAGTTTGTGAATTTTTTTGAAAATAACCATATTGTCAGGAATTACACTCTTTTCAGTGCCTACACATGCAATCATAGGAAAAGCCATCATCATCCGTTTTTCCAAATGCAATTTTTTTACCCTTTCTGCATCTTCCGCCTTCCAACTCTGGCTTTCCAGTTTCTCACAGCCATTCCCTTGAAGCCATCAGAAAGCTGGGAGACACCTGAATATGCTGACTCTTATATTCTGCTCATTTCTTTTGAAAGCACAATCTTCATTTGATTAGCAGTGAGCAAGAACAGGCAACCCTCTAAAGTTGCTAAAATGAGAGTTGCTGTGATGAGAAGAGAAAATAAACCTACATGAACATTCAGCTGTACACAGGCTGTGGAGCAAAGTTAAACTGCACCACTTGCAGCTTTGTTTGAGTATCATTTCACAAGGGCCTGAGAAGGGGACTGGAATTACTAGTGAAAAGGCATAGCATGAAAAATGGCAATAACAGGTGCATGTTTTAATAGCATTAGCCAGCAACACCTGTAACTGATAGACCAGAGCATGGGACTTCTAATAAAATGGACACTGTCCATCTCTAAATTATATGCTGGAAAATTTAATTTCTAAAATCTGTGATAAATTACTACAGAATGGAAGGCATGTTGGCACCTTTCCAGTCATTGAGTTCTTAACCTCATTTCAGACTTTGCCCAAAGGACCTGCATTAGATAAGCAAAAGATTAGGGTGGATGCATCTGGACAGAATCTGAATGAGGGTGGAATACAGACTGCTTGTGTATCTGAAGCAACACCACTATGGGAGGAATTGTGGTTCCCACAGACTAGCAAAGAATATCAAGGCTGATAAATGCATTGAGAAAATGGGAGACAGTAATTTTCTGAGGATGATGCAACGAAGACGAAGATAGCGCAGGGTTAGAAAATTGGTATTAAACGAGAAATATATGTGGACCAACCACAAGCATAATTTCCCTTGAGACTAAGTGAGTGTGAGGGTAAATGTCTGGAAGCAGTCTCTGCACTAGAGGTTCAGAAGAACGAGGAGCAAGGAAGCAAAGTAAAGCTGTATGAAAACTGAATAGAGCAGTGCTATAGGATACTTCCGAGCAATTCCATTAAAACGGGATTTTCTCCCATCCCACAGAGGTTTAACTGCCTGTCAGATGTATATGATTTTTACACCAGACTTCCAAGGAAGTACAAATTGCTCTCAGCACATTTCAAGAACTTTTGTTAGGCCATTTTAAAAGCTGGAAGCCAGTTGTAGTTTGGGAGCTGTTTTGTAGCTGAAAACTAGCTGGTTTGTGTTTTATAAAACCAATCCATAATGGTGATTAGCCTCTTCAAAAACCATTTATGTAACAATAATTGAGAAGTTTAATATTTTCAATTTGACTACTAAATACATGTAACACTTTTATATCTAAAAAATGTTGCGGCTGAATTTGGTGCATATAAAGGCAAAGGACAAACCACACCAGCATGAGTTAAGGACTGCATGCAGATACTGCTCAAGCTTTCACATACAGCTATCTCTGCATTCAAGTTCTTATCTGCAATACTTCAATGTGAGATGTGGGCCAAATCCTTGCAAATGGTGGCACCTCTCTATGATTCTGATCACAACTCTTTCTTGTCCCATGAGTATTCCCACTGCCATCTTTCAGTCCAGGTGGACTGCTCAAAGTCATAAGAGTCAAAAGAATAAAGTTATTTCTTCCTGTAGGACACAATCCAAACATCTTATTACTTTTAGACTTACAAATCATGTGATCAAGTCTGGAGTCGATAAAAAAAAATTGAGTATTCTGATATTGTCAATAACAGCTTTCAGGGAGAATTCTACTCAGTTAAAGCTTTAATATCTCATTCTTGCTCTGGCTGTAAACACACATCAAAATATTGGGGAGTTTCCTACTGAATGAATGTTTCCTTCTCCAATCTATATGACTAATTTTGATTTTAAAACACAAAGTATTTTATTTCATTTTGTGAATTTGAATTTGTAAGATGAAGACTACTCATTCAACACTATTCCATCTTCCTCTGAGACATGAAATAAACCTGGGCGGTGTACTGGTTATAAGATCTACTCTTCTTTACAGTCCTTGTCTGCATACCTACAGCTGACCTAGACATCCAAAGAAGAATCCAGTTCAGAGATATCATCAGCCTCAATTTAATGAACTCTAGTTCCGATCACTTCATGTGTTCCCTTCTAAATCAATTTTTCTCAAGAAAGTTAGACCTCACCTTACACCATTTTTCTGAACCTGTAGTTAAAATTACATCTAAGTTCTTTCTGGATTGTGCTATGGGCAGCCCACAAGACTTTGCTCTAATTGTATAGACTCAGTTTCTGCCCTTATAAAATCAGAATCATATCTATTTGTCAAATATATTGTAGACTAAATTGTTTGTAGGGGCATGAGATCTCCAGTAAGACCACGTCTTACTGCAGATTTAGCATACTGTGTGCAGATAGCTTGGCACAGATGTCATAAAACATTATCAATTTTCTTAAGATTTCTCCAAAACATGACAAAATTACTTTGGTATTTGAAAGTCCCATCACGCGATCATTTAAGCTATCTGGGGAAAAAAAAAAAAAAAAAAAAAAAGCTATTCAAGTCTTTCTTAGTGTTCTTATGGGTCAGTGGCAGCAGTAAGTTCAGAAAGCCTGTCTTGATACTGTGACATGCTACCTGTGTGTTTCCAGTGCTTCACAAACTGCCCTGTCAAAGAAGGCAAGTTTAGTAGGCGTGATTTTGCTAAACTTTCAGCATGTGCATGTTCTAAGTAGCTTGTCAGGTCCATAAAAATCTCACTGAATTAAAACTGAGCACTGGCCGACTCACAAGAAGCTGGTACACTGCCTGTCTGGTGCTGTCTGTAGCTTGATAGCTAGAAAATTAATCCACTAGGCAAGGAAGCATCTTTCTGATTTCTCAAAGTTGACAATGTGAAGCAAAATGTCATGCAACCAAGCCTGAGGTCACAAGACCACTCCTGTGAATTGAAACCAAGGAAAAAATTGTCCTATGTTTGGGATCTGCCTCTAATTTCTTCAAAGCCAAAGCACATCCTTTAAGAGTCTGGCCAAAAAATTGCAATTCTGCACTTGTTACCAAGTTACTGGTTACTTGTTACTGGAAGCTCAAGAACTCAAAGAGTGAGGTCTCCTGTATTTGATAAGAAAAAAAGAAATCTTTTCTTTCTCAACTGATTTGAGTCATTTGTTCTGAGCAAAGAAATATAGGAGAGGATCCCTTCAGTCAGACAAGTATTTCTCTTCTTGCTCAGAAGGAGACATCTGGCATGGTAATCTCACTGCACAGATATTCCTTCACATGTGCTATTACTCTGTTCCTAGGACTTCCAGGAAACACTCTTTAATTAAAGCAGTGGTGCACAGAAAGGCAGAAAGACAGTCTTTCCTACTAACAGTTCTTACATCCAAGAGGAATTTCCTACCCTGTAAATCTTCACAATGCTTAGATGAGGTAAGAAAGCAGAGGGAATTCAAAATTCACATCTCCACTCATAAATACATTTCTTAAAAAAAGGAGTCCCATGAAAACATGGAGGAAAATTTCACTACCTCTATTCCTCAACTTTCTGAGTGCTCTTTCCATGTGAGGGGGTGTATGACTTCCTGACTGCCCAGGGAGTGAAACATTCGCAGGGTATGCACCAGAGCCCCAGCTTTGGTACCCAGTGCTCAAAATACAGGTGGAAGATAATGTAACAGCTCAAGTAACAGACAGAATCCTGGTGGTTGTTGCTGAGGTGGCTCAAAATATACATTAGTCCTTCCAAAGCCAATTCAAACCTTTTACCTCAAATTCTAGTTGCTTTGTACAAGAGCACATTAATAAAGCTTTGTGTTCAAACTGCCAACTTCAGACCACACCACAATCCTTTTGAAAACTTACAATCATAAAAATTGAAGATGTGGCTATGAAGAACAATGCTTTCAAGAGGAAGGCAAGATATTGTTCGTTGGTAATTAAAATTCAGAGGTTACTTCAAGCCTTCAGCCACTTCAAAAACTGAACTTTCCCACACATTGTGAAGATATTCTGTTCAGGTCTAACACTGTCTTCCTTTTTTTCAACTGACATTCCACTGTGTCCCACTATTGATTTCTGACTATATTTGTTGTGATCAACGTTACAGTTGTTTATAATGTGAGGGCACTCAGTGAGCCCAAAGAAGGATTTGGATCCCCCCACGTCTCCCTCTCTTTGCTTATACACAGCAGTACAGAACCATGCTTGAGACCAGCCTAGCCCAAGAAGCTGTGTCAACTGGTTCTGTCATTTAGCTGCTACAAATCTTTCTAGGTAGCTGTGGGATAGTCTGCCCTCATCAAATTGCACTCTAAGCCCTAAAAAAATCTGTCATAAACTACAAGTCATAATGAAGTATGAAGTAGCAGGTTTTATTCTCTACTCAATTTATTCCTCTTGTAAGCCATTAACCATAGCAGGTGATGGTTTTGTTGTTGTGTATATGTCACTTGGAATATTTTGCTTTATTCTTCACTTCAAGATTTTGGAGAAGTCTCAAATGTCACAGTCTTATCCTCCTTGGGTAAGAAAATATTTTCTTGGGCTGATTTTCAGTTTGCCATCTTTCATTAGAAATATGTCTTGCAAAAGAGGGCTCCCAGACTAATATGAGATTATATTTACAATCGTTTGGGGCTTTTTTTATGATAACCCCTCTTATTTGTCTTCTGATGGATATGTTCCAATCATTTCAATCTCACTACAGTCTTCCCATTATCATATCTCCATAATAGACATTTCCTTTTGGAAACTGCATGACTAGAACAACATACAATATTCTTACATAAAAAAAAAAAAGGTGCTGATTTTTCTAATGGTATAAAACATTTTCAGTATTGTTCTCCAGACCATTCTTTACCCAAAAAGCCTCCTCCTTAATGATTTTACAGACTATTTCAAAACAAGTCCTTTCCCTGTCAAACGCACATTGAAGGTAGGAAGGAAAAATGTGATGTTCAAGCAAAGTCATTAAGATGACAAATTCTAATGCTATGTTATTTCTGTAATTTTCTTTAACAGAATTGCTTTATTTATTCTGGAAATTCTTAGGGAATGATTCTCTATCACCTTTGTACCATAACAGGGCAGCTGGGCATTCCCTGATGTAGGAAATCCCTGCACAAAATAAGGCAGTGTAGGAGGCCTTCATAGGTGGCCAAGGCGGAAAGGAGCAAGTGGCATAGGATAGGCCCTTGGGAACTGTTCTAACTAGTGTAATTTAGAGCATTCCTGCTCTCAGTTATGCCAGGGGCCACTTTGGCATCAATTCAACCTAGAATCCAGGGAGATGAAAAATGGCTTAGAGCCACTTTCCCCCTCCTTATACCCTGGGCCTGCACCATGTGTGGTTTGGCTGGCTCTGAGGATCTGGCCCCTACATTTTTAAACAGAACATTTTAAGTTGAAGTTGAAAAGTGAAAAAAAATGGAATATGAAGAGTAAAAGGAGTAGAAAAGTGCTAAAGGGAGAGATTTAAAAAAAAAAAAAAAAAAAAAGGAGGGAAACAGAATGGGAGGTATTGCTAAGTGTGAAGCAGAGCTAATGTTTAGCAAACTGAAGGAGAACTGAAGAAGTCTGGATTCACTTCCCAGCTATACCAGAGACTTTTAAATGACAACAATAGTCTATTAAGGTCACTTTCAAGAGGATCACTGAACTTCTCTGACCAGCTATACTAAATATGTATAGCTTATTCCCTGAAAACTAAAAAGCTTTGCCTGCAACCACTGTCACAGAACCTGAGGTCATAAGTTCCTTATAGCCTTAATTACCTATAACAGGGACATGTCTGAAAAAAAATGAGATTCCTGTCTTGAGAAGATCCACAAGACATGCACAGAATGTCTTTGGTGCAAGGTGCAAGGCTGAGTGCATGGAACTCAGCAATGACATTCTGTACTGCAGCTTCTCCTCTATCATGTGATGTAAGAGACCATGCTGTATCACACCATGGAAATGGAGAGCTTAGATTCCATGGTAAATCTGCATTCCATGTAGACAGGGGAAGGAGGTAGAAAGGGATTTTAGAGTTGGGGGACCCTGAGATTTCATTTCAAAATGTGCACGTTTGTCAAGCTTTACTCAGAGTTTCTCTTCACCTTGGTATCACATCTGCAAAATGGAAATACCAATGTGCCAGCAGTGTGGTAAGGATGCATTGGCACGGAATATTTCCAAACTCAACAGTAACATGTAAAAGGGAGAAATTCCCTATGCTGATGGAACTTCAGCCTCAGATTTAAGTGCATCTTGACAAACAGACAAAGGATGGGTGTTTCCAGAATTATGATTTAGCACGTATCTAAACATGCTGATAAAACTTTAAAATTATTAGCTGGAAAATGTGGATGATCTTATTGGAATCTTGCAATATCCATTATACTCAAGTTATGCCACACTATGCAAAGTGCCAGAGCAGGAATGCCGGGCATATGGACAGAGGTATAAGGTGTGCAAATATTCATTCTGAGGACCTTCAGCATACCTTGTCCTTCAGCCTTTGTCATAGGAGTCTCCAAGGAATAAATCTTACTCTTCCAGAAAGACTGATTGGTAAGCAAGAGTCTAAAAAAGAAGGAATGGAAGGAGGGAGAAAGCGAGCTGGAAGCAGAGCATAATTCCCATTTACAGTCCTTCAAACCTTACTGACTATGTCTAGCAGGGTTAGTAGTATCACAGTACTGGTAGGTGTTGTGCCCTGTTTCTGCAGCATATTTGTAGAAGTTCTGTATGATACACCCACCACTACTGCTTGCATGGTGGGAGATGATGTTCAATAGCTTTGAATGTGTTCCCTACCACAAGCCAAAGTCCTTGTTAGAAGTGCCCAGGGAGAAATCCTAAATTTTCCTGACTCAGAGATCATCAAACTGCAAGTTCGAGAGGGCTGTCAAATCCCAACCCCTTGTACCTTTCCCCACACACTTCCCAGACCAGTGGAACACTACTCCAAACTTCCTTGGAGTACTCAAAACCCCTTCAAGCACTAGCACTATTCTCCTTTTTCTCTGATTCTTTCTCCTAAGTATGAACCTCCAAAGTCTTTTCTGAGGTTTGGAATAGCATCAAGCTGTTCCACTTAGTGCCTCCATGTTGCTGCTATCGCTTTGCTTGCCTCTCCCCTCTGTTACCACTCTCATTAGATACTACACAGGGCCAAGCCCTTGCCTAGTCCTCCCTGTAGCAAAACAAAGCAGAAAGAAGAAAAAAGAGAGAGAGAAAACAAAACAAAAAGCCCCAGTTCCCACTCTGGCAGAGATTTTAAAACACAGAGTGCAATTATGAAAAGGTTATCCAGATGGGACCCAGAGGGCGGGTGAGGGGAAGGAGAGCTGTCATCCAAAGGAAAAAAAAAAATCAGATGTATGGTAGCCTTATTCCTAGAATATGATTCCTATTCCATGTGCAAATGTACAATGCAACGATAGTTCTCTTAGCCCACATGGGCTGGGTTAATTGGATGTAAGGAATTTTTTTTTTAAATCCATTCATTGGATAAAAATCCAGCCTCAGTGATCACACCAAGCACAACTATTTCACTAAAAATACTTGTTTCCAATTGAATGAGATTCCTTCCTACTTTTAACTCTCTACCCTACAACACTGAAAATCCAACCCTGTTGAGAATATGGTTACAATGTAAAGCAAGTGCTTTCAGAGTTTTCAAATTTTCTTTGTATTTAAAAAGAGCTGGGTATTTTTTTCTGAAAGAGCCCCTGAAAAATTCATTCTCAGAAAGAAACCCAACAGAAAATTAAGATGTAAAGGGTGAACAACTGAAAGGCTGCAATCAACTGGGTTGGAATGGCCTTTATAATGTCCCTGTACAAGCACAGGGACATTATAAACCCATAAGCTTTACCTGTACTGTGTGGCCGCATATAATATGTCGATGTTTTACTACTGCAATACTTGAAGCTGACTATGAGCGCAAAGATATTTGAAGGGTTATTATGACTGTGGAGGATGCTAAAATAGTATTACTTGTTAAAAACCCACACACTATTACTTACTCAAAAACTCAGAGAATGACTAAACCCCATCCTTAGCATGTATGTACTGAAACCTAACTTACTGAAGGTGCCAAACTGAGTTGCAGTTTCACTTCTCTGTCTGAGGCTAATCAAGTTTCTTTCACAAGTTACAGCAGCCCCAGGATTACCTGAAATTCCTGTTGCTGCCACAACCCAGCATTTAAAATAGCTTGCTTCAGCTACTGCTATGTGTTACGAAGGGTTTTTTTTCTGGCAAGGGAATCCCAAAATAAGCTCTGGGAGAGTCCTGGTTAGCAGTTTCTTTATGTATTTTTCTACTGCTACATGGGCACAAATTGGAGCCAGAGGAAGAATCTAAACTCTGCTAAAAAGTTACCCATTAAATTCTGTAATTTCCACTTTTGCAGTTAGCTAGGAGAGAAAAATAATATGATCCAATCAAAGTGTATTTAAATGCTTACACAAGGCATATCAGAAAACAGTACAAAGTAACAAAATCATTGATCTCAAAAGGTTAAATTCAACTTTCTCACAGTACTCGAAAGCTAAAGGTATTGTGATAGGGAGGTGTGGGGGTGGACCTAGATTTGATTGTGTGCATTTTTCTGACATCCTATCCCAAATATTTTTTTCTTAGGAAATGTCACAAACCACTCTAGGCAAGTTTTTTACTCTAGTCTATCAAAAGGGTATTCTAATGTAACGCGCTTCAGTGCAAGGGCGTATTTCCGTGACTTCGGATATCCCTTCCTAGATGTCCTTTACACGCGTTGGCAGATGTGACCGGAGTCGCAGCCGCAGCTGGCTGTGAGTGGCAGATGTCCGCAGCGCGGATGTGTTTTGTCTTGGCACCAGCCATGCTCCCCCCTACCTCCTCTGCTAAAACTGCGTGCGGTAGTAGACTGCGTTGTACTACAACCCTCATCTGGTGTGAAGCAGAGACTTTTGTTCTTCTACAGTAACTTAAGCAGCAAACCGTACAGTCCTAATATTGACCTAGAGAGGCACAAAAAAAAAAAAAAAAAAAAGCAAGCGAGAAACTATTCCATATATAACTAGAACACAGCTATTCAGCTATTTAGACAAGATAGGATAGGCAGGAAAAATGGAGATAGGATCCTGTGTGTTTGACTTGGGTGTACTAACGATCACAACTGTTTTCCTTCCCTCGCTCCCTCTCACTCCTTCCACAAAGTCTGCATTTTATTTATTGATTGGACGTATTTTACAGATCGGAGGGCTTTTCCCCTCGCCCCCAGCCCATCCAATCCCCCGGCTCCTGCAGGAGGAGGAGTAAGAGGGGGAGGACGCAAAGTGGGTGCATTACGAGCTGATTGTGCTCTTGCCCCGACCTCCAACAGCCTGATCTGCCTTTGAAGTTTTCCACCCCTCGACTTGAAGTGAGATCGATTACAGAAGAACAACAGGGACAAAGAATCTGCTGCTTTGCGTGCAGCCACTTTCCCACGATCGGGGCAGCCAGCTCGACAGCAGCAAGAGATCACCGCCGTCCCTTATGCTCCTCCTTGCCACCATTCAGAAAACATGCAGCCCCCGCCCCTCTTCACTTAGGAAAGCTGGGGGGCAGATAATTCTTATTTAAGAACGAAACAACTAAGGGGCGAGTGGCACAGTCTCGGTCTTTGAGAGGATACAGGAAAAAAAAGAGTCGGTGTTGAGTATTGGGAGTTATGTGGGGGGGAGGCGCATTTATAGCGTAGATAAATTTAAAAACATGGATAAGTGGCAAAGTTTTGCGAGAGGCAAAGCAAGAGCCTGCTCCTCGGGTTGCTGCGGCACTGGGGGCTCGGTGCAGGCAGGCGGGCTACCGAGCCGGCAGCGTGCCCGCGGCGCTGGGGAGAGGCTGCGGCCAGAGCCGCCCGGGAGAGCGCGGCAAACCTTCACCTTTGTGTCTGGTAAACGCGTGTGTGAGTGTGTGTGTGTGAGAGAGAGAGAGACTACCGCTGGGACAGCCTATAAACCGGGAGGGGAATGAGGGCGGGGAGCGCCGGGACAATTATAAAGGGCAAAGCAAGACGTTAAATGCCTTACCGAGGCGAGCGGAGCCGGCTCCGTCCAGCCCAGGGCCGGAGGTTCTAGACCTTGCCTTGCCACAGCCCTCGGGGATGCCCCTCCCCGGGCGCCTTGCGGGAGCCCCCAGCCCCGAAGCTCCTCTAGCTGGCCCCCGGACCCTAGTGGCGATTTTCCCTGTGCCCGCCACCCGCCGGGACCGGAGCCTCCCGGGCAGCGAGACACAGCCAGCCTCAGGGCAGCGCTCACCGCCCCCGCTGCCCCTCTCTCAGGACCTGCCGGCCCGCGGGGGGGGACGGGGACCGGGTACACGGACTTCTCTTCCCTCCCCGGCCCGCCAGGAGTGGAGAGAACTGTTGCTTAAACTCGGTTTGAACCCATGGCACGCCGGCTGGCTTTTTCCAAGACGAAAAAACGCGGTTAATATGTCACCGGGCATCCAGTCCATTCATTAAAAAAAAAAAAAAAAAAAAAAAAAAAGGAGAAAGGGAAGCGGCGGCAGGGCGCAGGGACGCCCAAAGAAGGCGGCTGCGGCGGGGGATTTCCTCCCCCTCCCGCCCGGCCGGCCCCTCCTCCCCAGACTGCGCGGCGTCGGGGCGGGGGGCGCTCGGGACGCGGACAATCAATAGCCACGGTCACAAATTACCGCAGGAAGTGTTAGCTGCGCACCAGCTCCTAAACAAGATCGATGGCCCCCTGCTGCTGCACAGCCACGAAGGGCTCACCCACCTTCCCTCCACCTCTCTCTTCACCCCCGGCCGGCGAATTCCGCCTGCTCTGGGGACGGGACGGGGGTGCGGGGGGTGGCGGGGCCGGGCGGTCGCGGTGCCACACACAAACCCACCCCGGGGGAGGGCCGGGCCCAAGCCCAGGTGACATGGGGAGGTTCCCCCGTTACCCACGGTCCCTGGCTGGGGCCGGAACTGGCTCGGGAGCCGGCCCCGGCCCCGCGGACGGTGACTAAGGCCCCACGTGGGCGGCCGCCGCGCCCCCTCCCCCGGCCGGGAGCGCTGACTCAGCGCCCCCCGCCCGCAGGCTGCCCGCGAAGCGGTGGGGGCTGCCCGGGAAGCGGTGGGGACTGCCCGAGCCGTGCGGGTCGCTACGGCCGCGGTCCCCCGCCGGACCACCCCGCGCTGAGCGCGCCTGACCGGAGAGGCGGCACCAGGAGCGCGGCAGCGCCTGAGGTGTCCCGCGAGCGGAAGCGGGATGGGGTGTCGGGGAAGTGAATAAATCCCCACGGACCCCTGGTAGTGCGGGAGGCTGGTGGGCAGTGGCTTTTGGGAACGCTCCCGTCCTGCAGACGCTTCTGTCGCTGCTTCCAGGTGTTTCCCTGGGCAACCTAGCGCCGCACGGCCGCACACCGGCCCGTAGCAAGCGGGGTCCCTCCGCTCTCCGCTGCGCTGCCACCCAAGCCCTTGGGGCGCTTGGCGGTGCCTTGAGAAGAAAGCTGCCATTTAAAAAGAAACTATTTCTGTTCCTTTCGGTTGTAAAAGTCCCGTCTTTACGTGGTGGGAGAATTACCTGTTCCCTTTTCGATTTTTTTTTTTTTTTTGGTTGACTGTTTCAACATATGGAATGTTAAGCAGGTTTCGTTTGATAATGTCTATAAGTGTTGCAAAACCACGTAGTATTCTCATGCTATTAATTACATTAGCAAGGTAAACAACAGTCCCCCACTGAACGTGTGCATTTATATAAGCATAACTATACCTTCGTGGTATGTGTGTACACTGGGACGTCTGTGTGAATGTCACAACAGGTAACCAAGTCACACACAAAATCTGTTAAATTGGTTTGTGTGAAAATGTATAATGGTTGTTTTAACTCTCAGTAGAACATAATATACAATGTATATTATAAAATATAACATATATCATATGTAATGTATATTAAATACATATATTACTGAAGATAGAAGTACCCCAAGTTAATAAAGTTGTAAAATAGAAGCATACAGTTTGGAAAATACCTAAGTCAGGGGTGCCAGCTTAATCAAATTCTTCCATCTTGGTGATGGTGTTTTAACACACTTTTTTTTTCCTCCTGCAGTTTCTTTCAAAACACAAGATGGTTTTTGTTAAGCTCTTCAATAGTTTTGCTATCCTTCTCAAGCCTGGGGCTTCCTATATTGATAACTATATGCTATTCAAACCTCACATTGAATACAGAATATGCTCATGAAATTTTTCTCTTAATATTTTATCATAATATGTTATTGTTAGGGAAACATTAATAAAATTATGCAAAATCCTTGTGAAATAAGATTTTTGATCAATACTGAGCCATCCCAAGACCCAAAGTACGACTACTTCACCTTAGTGCTCAAATTTGAGATCCTTTGCCCTCAATGGGGTTCCTCATTCTCTGCAAAAGAATATTCAAAATTTGCCCTTTGTGCCTTTGGCTGCAGGGATTCGAGGTCTATGTCACAGTAGCTTGGGGACTGGTACTAACTCCCCAGCTCAGGTGTTGTTAGTGGTACATTGCACAGCAGGAGCTTGCTCAGCCCAGATCAACCACCCAAGGTAGAGTTTAGCAAGGCTGATGCAAGTTTTGGAGCCCATGCTGAGCAGCTTGCTGCTGAGTGTCTCCTGACAGGAGTCACACTACCTCAGTTAAGGTAAAACATGTTTTTTCTTCATTCTCAAGTCCTTTCATATATTATTCCTCTTCTGCGGGGCCAATCAGCTATTTCAGTTGAGCAGTTTGCTTCCTCTTCACCAATTCTGCAGCTGTTTTTCAAAATCACACAAAGATAACAAAACCATATTTTCTCATTTAATGGTAATGGGGTAATTGTAAATCTGTGAAGAAAGTTTGGACCAAGAAAATATAAACACATCTATTACCTGTTTTGCATCATTAGATTGGTATCCTTGATCTGTCTTTAGTTTCCACACACAGATATAAATATACATGTGGAAATAAATTCAGTAGTCAGGAAAAAAGCTGATAAAACCTACTTTAATAAAAGAAGTGATATTAAAGACATTCAGTGTACAGAACATTGCCAAAATACTTGAACATGCTGTCACCACAACACCATTAGTCTACATCCTTAATGTATGTCCCTTAACATACATCTGTACTCAATGTACCTTGTAATTACCTCATTATGGTTAACTACTGCTGACCCCTGTGTGGAACATGTTAACATATAGAGCAACTGTGAAATAGCTAGAGAAAAGCAAGGGGAGACTTTTCAGAACAAACTTACAATTCCATTGACATGGTCTGGCCACAGAGTTAGCATCATAGGCTTTGTTTCCACATTTAAGTCATTTCCATTCCACAAATATTTCTTTAATCAGCAAAACAAAGAAACAGCTGTTACATGATAGATGAAGCAAGTCAGAAAAACTAACTGCATGTAACACAAGGACCAGCTAGTGATCAGATCTTGTATCTACAACTCAAAGTCCCTGAAATAATGTCAGAATTGTGTTTATTAAATTCTTCATAGCACTGTTATAGGAAATAATTACCAAACTGGGCTTTACCAATGAGAAACCACTTGCCCAAATGCTAGTGCTGTTGTACACAATCCCACAACCTTGGGGAAAGAATAATGAATTTCTATCTCTGTTTCTATATCCTACAGCCACAGTTCCAGCTCCCAACTTTACCCATGGCAGTGACAGAGCAAGTTGAAAACTTAGACACTGTTATGACAGATTCCAATTATTTCCAGGAACGCTTCCATTCCCTACACCAAAACAAAATTATAGACTCCCTTGTATAAATACATGTTCATTTTCATGAGCAAAATTTCTCCATCTCTGCAGCCTCCAAAATTAATTATCCACCTCTCCTTCCTCCAAACATAATTTATCCTAGCTGCATTCATTACTGAGCAGCTGTGTTAGCTGCTGCTGTTTCTTTAAGTCTTGTTAACTTATGCCTCTTACTGTTTCACCCCCCTCTTGTGAAGTAGTGAGTGGTGAGCAGGAGCATAGGACAGCTGGAAAGCAAAGCCCTGTGTACCTGGTCCATTAAAGAGACAAGCTGGGGCACCTTTTGCAGGTGGGAGAAAAAGAATGATCAGTCATGGAACTGATACCAAAAAATTGTATTTTCCTTTTAAAACTCTTAAAAGGGTCTGAAATCCTCCAACCTATTTGGAAAACCATTAGAACTGGCAACTCTGCTTATAGTTCTCAATTGCTTGTCTTTCACTCTCTTGCCTTTTGTAATCTCTTTCCCCTTGCCAGGAAGATTTCTGAGTCAGACAATGCCTGAATTTTTAATGCTAAAAGAAAAATCTAACTTTGGGATTTCTTTAAGCATCATCAAGAAGAACCAAAGACCACACACCACTCAATAAAGCTGCAGCATTAGCAGCTGGTGAGTCAAGGCAAATTGGGCTCTAATTAGCTCAAATGTCCTACTCCACTGCACTACTGCCACTGCTCAGGAAAGGAGAGAAACCAAGAAAGCAGCAGGGCAAGGGAGGTGATTCTCCTCCTCTGCCTCCTTCTTCTGAGACCCACCTGGAGTGCTGCATCCAGCTCTGGGGCCTCCAACATAATCAGGACATAGACTTTGGAGCAAGGAGAGCCATGGAGATGCTCAGAGGCTGGAGTACCTCTCCTATGAAGAGACACTGGGACAGTTGGTGCTGTTTAGCCTGGAGAAGACTCCAAGAAGACCTTACAGCAACCTTCTAGTACCTAAAGAGGGATACAAGACAGCTGGAGAAGAGCTTTTCACTTGGCCCTGTAGTGACAGGATAAGGGGGAATGGCTTTAAACTGAAAGTGGGTAGGTTTAGGTTAAATATTAGGAGGAAATCCTTTACTTTGTGGGCTGTGAGGCACTGGAACAGGTTGCTCAGAGAAGCTGTGGATGCCCCATCCCTGGAAGTATTCAAGGCCAGGTTGGATGGTGCTTTAAGCAGTGTGATGTAGTGAAATATGTCTCTGTCCATGGCAGGTGGCTTGGAATTACTTGATCTCTAAAGTCCCTTCCAACCCAAACCATCGTATCATTCTAAACAGCACAACCCCTTCTCCTATGGAGACAGATCCTCCTTCTGCAAAAACCCATTCTCAGTCTGGCTTACTTTCTCTTCACATCTGCAAAATGGTACCAGCCCAGTTTTGATCCCAGTACTGTTCAAGAAATATGGAGACAAAAGTCTACAAGCATAACACATGGCTGGCTGTTTGGAAAGATGTAGGA
Source organism: Onychostruthus taczanowskii (assembly GCF_017590055.1). Taxonomy (NCBI): domain Eukaryota; kingdom Metazoa; phylum Chordata; class Aves; order Passeriformes; family Passeridae; genus Onychostruthus; species Onychostruthus taczanowskii. Next base: position 4,432,286 of record NW_024500905.1, read on the forward strand.
AGTAAACTCACCTCAAATTTAGGAGCTGGGAGTGGGGGTAGCCACCTTTCTGACCCCTATGCTCCCTCCCCAGCATTTTCTGGGAGCAGGGGACTGGACACAGCTTCCAGGTGAAGGGAATTGCTGCAGACTCAGCCAGAGAAAGAGGAAGATGTGGACTGGGCCAGACTGGCACCAATCACCAGGAGTGTGTACATTCAGGAAAAGCTGTGAGTTCTCAACAGTGTCAGACAGCACATGATTTCTGTGTCTCACTTGTTTTTTACAACAGCTTTTCCAGAGGAGGTCACCATTACTTTGCTTACTATGAATGAGCAGGGTAGGGCTGTCATTATCATGCATGCATCCTGCAGGGTAGGAGGTGTTAAAACAGAAAGGTGGGCCCAAAGAAAAGGCTCTGAATGACCATACTTAAAATTTTCCATCTCACAAGTTTCTTGGAGTCTGACTCTTGATGTTTTTATTTGTTGGGGAGACAGGGGGTTAGCAGCTCTGCACACAGTGCTTGAAATAAATCAGTTTGTCCAAATTCAAACTCAAATTCAGTAGCTCTAGCAGTGGGTCAGAAACTAAAAGTCATGGCCAGAGGTGGGGTCACAAAAGTTTAAAGTGAGGTTACAAGCTTGACAGAAACTAAATTATTTAAGCAGCATCTGGGGATGCAAACCCATCAAATGTGAAACTAATGTTTAGTATTTTCCATTACTTGTGCATTTTTACTGAAGCTCCAGGAGTTTAATGATCTTCTACTTATATGTAGAGATAAGGAAGCAAAGAAAAAAAGCATGAAAAAGCAAGATAAATGCCTCCTAATGGCTTTAAAGAAATCACCTGGGGTGGAAAGGTTGTGCTGAGTTTGATTTTTTTTTCTTAATTTTTAATTAATTTATTTTTCTTAAGCAATTCGGTGCTGACTAACAGTGCTAAGTGGAAAGGTGTTTCCTTCCCTCCTTAACACTTTGCAACCTGTGCAACTTTGTCACCTCTTATACATTACTCTGTCCACCTTCAAGACTCAAGTTCAAATGTTCCAGGTGGCAATATATCTATTTTTGTTATGGCAAATCAATCACTGCAAAGACAAAAGCCTTGTGTACAGCTGTCTCAAAGGCAATATAGTACAAATTTATTGCAGTGCCTTTCTAAATCACAGTAAAAATCAAATTAATTTGTCTTTATTTTTTGCTGCTGCAATGGCAAAGACACTCATACCTGTACGTAACGAAAGAGGTGATGTTTGAAAGAAAGAAGTTAGAGAATTATTGATGCTGAGACTTGTATAATTTTATGCCATTAGTTTTCTCATAAAGCTCAGTCTCTTTGGCCTTTGGTTTCCTCGTGTGTCAGATGGAATAATTTATACTTTACCTGACAGCAGCTGTGAAATAATTAGCATTTGTAAATGGTTTCAAAATCCCATTGGGAGGTGGAATACCAAAAGAATGCAATGTATCTATGGTCTCTGAAAGTACAGATCACAGAATCAAGGTTGGAAGAGACCTTCAAGATCATGTAGTTCAACCATCAACCGAGCACTACCATAATCATCCCTAAACCATAACCTCGCCCCAGGAGTGCCACATTCAGATGCCTCTTGAACATTTCCAGAGACAGTAACTCCACCACCTCCCTGGACAACTTATTCCAATGCCTGATCACTCTTTCAGTGAAAGTTTGTTTTCTAATATCTAATCTGAACCTCCCCAGTCGCAACTTAAGGCCATTTCCTCTCATTCTTTCACTTGAGACATGGCAGAAGAGACCCATTCCCACCTTGCTGCAACCTCTTGCCAGGTAGTTAGAGAGGGCAAGGCTGTCTCCCCTGAGCCTCCTTTTCTCCAGGCTTGCCCCAGCTCCCTCAGCCGCTCCTCATGCGACTCCCTTTCTAGACCCTTCACCAGCTCTGGACACGCTCCTGCACATCAGTGTTCTTGTTGTGTGGTGCCCAAAACTGATCAGAGTACTCAAGGTACAGACTCCCCGTGCTGGGTACAGGGGGACAACAACTGCCCTAGTCCTGCTGACCATGCTATTCTTGATACAGGCCAGGACGCTGTGTACCACACGGGCACACTGCTGGCTCATATCCAGCCAGCTGTTAACCAGCACCCCCAAGTTGCTTTCAGCTGAGCAGCTCTCAAGCCACTCTTCCCTAAGTCTGTAGCATGGAATTGTTGTGACCCAAATGCAGGACCTGATGCAGAAAAAAATTGTGTTATTTTACTACCAGCCACTTTTTGTTAGAATTGTTGCTAACAAAATACCATCTTTGCATCAAATTACTTACTTTGACTATTAGGCCTTTTCAACTCTTCCCACTTTAGAAGGTATGCTCTATGTCTGGTTTTACCCCAAAGTAAATGTGTATACATGAATGATGAAATCCTTGAAACTTTTTAACGGAAATTATGAGATAGTATGAGCTATCATAGCATCTCCATATATGTAATGTTTTGTGATGTGTGTATATATTTCCTTAGTGTTCAGAATGACTAGCTGTTATGCCCAAAATAGCCTTTGTACTTTACTCATGTGGTTTTTTTCTCAACAGTCACGCTGAGTCTTTGCAGTCAGAATTTCCTAGCCAGTCATGCAATCAAGTACAGATCAGCTGTGTTCACACTGCCAAAGACAGCCTGTACATCAAAGGCTCTTCAGCTTAGCTACTTCTCACAACTTCCTAAGAACAGCTTCATAAAGGAGGCTTTACCTAGATGTTCAGTCTATTACCAAGACCACACTTTCCAGTAATCTGACCTGCCTTTCCCTGAAAAGCCAGCCAGGGAGGGGTTACCCAATTGCCTTTGGAGTTGAAGGGGGAGATGCCCAGAAGCTCAGATTTCATATCACCCACCATTACTTTCCTGGAGTGTGGGGTGGGAGCGGGAGGGAGGGGTGTGCACAAACCTCTCTCTCTCTTTCTCTCCCCCCAAAACAAGCAACCTACCAAACACCAAAATGACAATTTCTGCTTCTCCATGATGTTCTGGCCAATAGTGATGCTTTGTTCTTTACTTTTTCCAGCTTCTGGGGCTTGTTTCCCTCATCTGCAAGTCTGGGAAGGTGAAGAGTGAGGCTTTAGCAGAGACCCAGGCCATGACTCCAGCCTCTGGAAAGCTATTGACTTTCTTTGGGGAGCTAGGGAGAAGAACACTGGTGTGAGACTGTGAGCACCTGGTGAGTAGGTGGGAGCCAGGCAAGCAGCGCTGTGCCCACCTGCGTTGCTGAAGGTGCCTCTGGGCAGAGCAAAGGGAGGCCTGAGCCACTGGCAACACCAACTTCTGTCTCTCTGTACCCTACATTGGTGGTAGTAGATGCAGGAATTAGTTGAACAGACAGCAGAAGGCCAGTGCTGCCTGACTTCAGCAGAGCGTGTTTGCACCCCAATCAAGACAGCCCCCTACACAAGAACACAGTGGCTTGGTAATAATGAGACTTTCCACAAATATGATTTGTTTGTCTTGAAACAAGCCACATTCCATTTAAAATCCAAAATGGCTTAGATTTTTTTGTAAATAAACTTATAATAATTACCCCCCAAAAGCGTATTAGTTTGTAAGTAAATGGTTCTAAAAATCACCTCTCAAACAAAGGAAACACTGACTTGTTATACAGAATTTACTGGAAAAAGTTGCTGATTGTCCAGGCAGCCATTCAGGGGTGTGGGTGAGGGGGATGTTTAAATATAGAAATAGTCATAACTACCATGACTTCTAAAATTAAAAAGAAAAAAGAGCACAAACAAAAATTTACAATGTCAGTGAAATTATTCACTGGAAAGTGAAGATAATCCATGCTCATAAAAAGCAGAAAATAACTTCATGCGGTTGACAGTTTTATTATAGGAACGTAGGAAAATGGTGACAGAAAACGATATTTTGATGCTGATTGTTTTATTTGTGCCTCCTTTTCCATGTTTTCTTTTCACACATCTGAGCATTTAATACACCCTGACTGTCAAGTAACAAGCAAATGGAATGGTGTGAATTAATTATCTCTTTCATTTGAATGTACATCTTAATTAAGTTTTTTCATAGGAGAATTGACATTCTGAAAAATTCTTTACAATTAAGAGTTGTTAAAATAACAAAATCACTGAAGTTTAAAGACTATCAACTAGGAAAGGCATTTGTTTTCCTTAACTGACTGGGAGACATAAAAAAGGATATCCCACTGGCTTTTAAAAGACCTAAAAAATAAAATAAAATAATTAAAGTACTCCACTAATTTAAACTATTATTTTTTTAAGTACTGAATCTGTGTCCTAGGGTGATGTTATGATGTTTGTATCCCCAATCTACCCTAAACCAGGACAATCTGTAATTAAAAACAAAACCCAAAGAGGTAGCTATTATTAAAAGTGTATTCCACGGGGACAATTACAGATTTCTATTCCTGAGAAAAAGAAAACTTTTGGAGAAGAGTTAATAGAAGGCATGGCTTATTATTTTTGAGGGTGGAAGGAAACTTGGTCACCAATTTTTGTTTTATTTCTATTTAGTTTTAAATAGAACCCTCTAAATATTTTTTTCACACAGATAAACTGGTAACATGGAAGTATTTGCTGGCTTTATGAAAGATCGAAAAGACTGACTTTTCCTCTGGCATAACTTAATCATTAGTAAAACCAAAACAAAATGCACACTAAAAAAGCTGTTATTTCACCAGCCTGGGTTTGGTAAGTGCCTGTTGAGTAGCACAGCAGAGAAAGGGAAAAGGTCAAAGTTTATATTGAGCTGGATGCTTTGTGCGGTCTTTGAATTATGCACCAAGGCTTGAGCTGTCCTTTCCTTGCACATCCCTTGCCCCCACTGCCTTGCTTCCTGCTCCTGCTTGCTTTAGCCCTGTGAGGAGAGGAGGGGAGAGGAGCAAAGGGGAGAGGGGAAGGGAGCTGATTTTGACCCAGGATAAGCGTCACTCCTTGCCACAGTGGGTATTTGTCAGAGGAGAGAATGTGGTGCTAGCGGATGGCGTGGAGGAAGGCAGTTTAGAAGGGAACAGAACTGAAGGGAAATGAGTTCTTGTAAATTAAAAGTTGAGTGTCTTAAGATATAATAAATAAAATGCACCTATTCCAGATACAGAGAAAAATCACACCTGTGCTTTTTCTGCTATCCACCTGTGCAGTGGATAGCAGAGAACCTATGGAAATATGGATTAAACTTTTAAAAGGAGAAAGAAAATGAGGAATTAAAAAAAGCTCGAAAGATTCTTTCTTTTCCAAAGGCGAGCAAAAGGCAGTATCAGATACAGCTAAGCATCTTCCCTCCATGTGCCTTTTTCCATTCCCAGAATCTGTGTTTCCTGAGTTTCTCATTTTGAGTCATTGGGGCCAAAGAGGGGGTAGGGGAAGGGGAGACAGCTGGGCCACTGCTCCAGGCTGCTCAACCTGAGCCTGGTCCCATCTGTGGGACTGTCCCTCCACGCTGACCTCTGTGGAGGCAAACAGGGTCCCAGCCACTGGGAAAAGTGGAAAGATAAATTTAACCAGCTGCTTCTCAGGAGGACTCTGCCTGGCTGGCACACATGTACCACACATCTACTGACCTGGTCTCCAAAACCAAAACAGCAGAGGAAGGGGCAGGTATAACAGGTATAAAAGTCTCATGGGCTCATTACTGCAACAGCTGGTCCCATTTAGTAACCAGGGCTCTGTCCACCCCACAGTGAGGAAGCCAAAATCTTTCCCCAGTGGCTCCTGATCCTAAGCTGGAGGCTGGATGGCAGGAGATGGTCATAAATCCTGTCACAGTAAGGAAGGGATTAAACCTAAGTGTCCCAGCCTTAGGTAAATGATCTAACCTCTACTGTGTTAACCATAACATGTTGGTGCCCTGGCTTAGTAACCAGTCTCCAGGTGAAGGGAAGACCTCCTTTTGTTTCTGGAGTCAGCGCGAGGGCAGAGCAGCCTCCCCAGGGTTACAGGATGCTCTGCTGACCTCGGGCAGCTCCCCACTGAGCTGACAGGCTGTGTGGGGTCCCCAGGGAAGCAATTGCTTCCTCGGAGCAGAAGCAGCAGCAAACATCATAGTTAAGAGGTGATTTGGATTGCACTCTCGAGTCAGGGGCTTAAAAAGAAAACACTATAGTGTGCAGCTCTTGGGTGCCTTTTTTTTCCCCCTCTGGACTCACGTATGCAGTTTGGAAAAGGCTTTTGAAGTTGGCTCACTCCTGTTTTAACCGGCATATTTTTAAACAAACCTTTGTACTTTGTATCCATGGTGAAAATGATTAAAATCACCACTAGTTAGCTGTGGCTATGCAAGGGACTGACCATGATTACTGAAACTGAACAAGACCTAAGCCTTCTAGAAGTTGCCTCTCTAACTAAAACTTTAACTACTTATTTAATCAGTTTTTGTTTATTTTGCTGATAATGATGTCTTGGTATCAGCAGAAAGAGTGCAACTCTTGTTTGTGTTTTTGTAAGACAAATAGCTGCTTCAGCTGAGCTACAGGACAGCAAAATAGCTGGATTGTAACCTCCTTGATGGCACAGACAGTGTCTTCTGTGCCCAGCATTCTTTAAGCACAGAATTAAACTGGTTAATTTGGTAAATAGGGTATATTGAAGGCTTTTAGTAATTTGTATTTGTGGTGAGTTGCAGCTGGAGACTCAGTACCTTAGATGTTGTACGGAGTCGAGCAGAAATGAAGGCACTGGTTCTTCCCTCCTCCTCCTCCTCCTCCTCCTCCTCCTCCTCCTCCTCCTCCCCCTCCTGAGCTTTGCATGTCTTGAACTGCTGCCTAACTAGGCTTGGGAACTCAGGCCTGTTTTCTTGTCCCAGAAAATAATTCCACCACTGTAAGCATCTTTAGATCACGTTGCAAGGGCTATTGTATGAATATACATTAATCAATTAGGTTGCTTGTCATGTAGCTATTGTGTACAGATAAGCAGTGGGCTTGTACCTTTAATCTTTAACATTGTCATGTGTTATAATCTGGATTTTTAATGGCTCAAATGTCTCATCTTTTAGTAAAAGCATTGGTGGCTGTAATGTTTTTACTTGAGTGGAGCCCCCCTAAAATTTTTGTTGCAGATTAGCTACTGCACATGAACAGTTTTGAGGTGATGGAGGTCACTCACATCACCTTAGTCTGTAACATGAGTGTAGCTCATGAAATTCCATCCAGTCCCCAGCTTCTGGCACTCATGGCTGCACTGAAGCATATTTGCCACTCAGATCTGCCAGGGCAATATTCCCAATATTCTGTCTTTAAGAGCATCTTTTAATTTTTAACTCTTTTGTAGTCTTCTTGCATAACATATGGCAAATTATTTTACCTTTTCCTCCTCCATTTTCCCAAACTACCCAGTGAGAATAGTACTCAACTTCTGAGGATTTAGAAGACTCAATTCATGAGCATGAACTAACATTAGCAAGGTGCTCTGAGATGGGTGGGCAGTAAGTCCAAAGCATATTTAAAACTGAAAAAATGTGTGATTCCCTCTCCAGCTGTAGCTGTAGCTGTAGTTTGCTGTAGCTTCTCTGACTACTAAAAAAAATGTTGCCACAGTGACTACAAAAGCTGCTGCCTATGGCCCCTGCTTTTATCATTGCTGTACTTTTTTCATGTCACGGTTCACAGTTATACCTTTTCCTTAAGCAGAGTTCCTCTGGTAAAACAGCTTTTTTTTCAACATCTCTACTCGTGAAGAAAGAATGCCTTTCATTTGCTTGCATATAAACTTTCTGCATTTTTTTTTTGTTTTAATATGACAGTTTTAAGTCCAATAGCTGGCTTTTATTAAGCCACTTCTGTATTTTACCACAATTCTGAAATGATTACAAAAGATATTTCAATACAACAAAAACCCAGAAGGATTCAAGTTTCATTCACCTTCCTAAAAAATTATGAAGTATGTCATTAATGTCTTTTTTCCCCACAGTATTTGCTAGTTAAAAAAAAATCCTCTTAAGAAGATAAAGTAAAAAAAAAAATCACATTTGTAGTGCATGAGCTTTCCTTATATTTTTGCAAATGCAGTTTCCAACAGAGCTCAATCTATTTGTAATTACTCAACACTACAGAATCTCTCATTGGGCAGAAGATTAGATAATAAAGTGTCTATGACAAGCACCAATCTTTAAAAGGGCCAGAGAAACAGCACCTAAGATATCAGTAAGAGCAAAAATTCTAGTTGAAAGAATACACTGGTGTTTCTATTTACTAACTTATCAGCTTTGCTTAAATTAACTATGACTGAAGTATGCTCTACCCTTTTCCTCAATTAACTTTTCATTCATTCACAAATTCGTTGGGCCTCACCCTGGAATGAGACCCTTCATTCTTCAAAGAGCCAGGGTGACCTGCTACAGTTTCCAACTAATCAGAGAAACAAAAAAAGGCTGAGATTAAACCCCAAGGAAGCCAGGCTATCTTGGAATTCACTTGCAAGAATAAACATTGTCACTTACAACTAGCAGATCTGCAGATATTTAACAAACCCCAGGGTGCTCCATACAATGAAGATTTCCACATTTGATTGCCATCTTCTCTGCCCTAGGAGTTTTTTTGGTCTTTATCTAATCAAAAAGTTAGCTGGTGTGTTAAACAAAAGAAACTTTCAGCACACATACAAAGATTTAGACAACCCTCTATGTCCCTGTCCATCGCAGTCAACTCTGGTATTGTGGATCACAAAAATCACATTAAAATCATACTTCAAACAAAATTTGAGACATAGTCTATTTATGTGTGACCTTTATTTATTTTTTTTTGGAAGAAGAAGAAAAGAAACCCACTTAGAATTTATTGTGGTTAATGCTACCATTTCTGAACAAGCCTTGTAATAACTTACCATTAATTTATAATTTTGCAGAAAATGTTTTTTTAGATGTCTTTTCACTTGCAAGAGTTGGAATTGTGTACTGACAGAATATTCAGAGTTAAACTGATATCTGTAACCAGGGTTACAGATATCCTGAGAAAATAAATATATGTCTCTGGAGTCAGAAAGTTGGTAAGACTTAAGAAAAAATTTATCTGACCTGCTGGGCTGACGGAATCTCCCTCCGCTGTTGATTGTGGTTTTCATTTTATGCAGCAGAATGTTCAGTTTAGTCAGCGCTACCTGGAAGATGCCCATCAAAAAGTGTCTGTCAAAGAAAGATCTAAAAGGAGTAAAATTATCAGCAAACATGGGTATGGGTGTTGAATGTTTTTTCGTAACTACTATGTTCATACAAGGAAGGAGATAAAACAAGGGAGAAAAAAATGTGAAATAGAATGTGCTAACCACACATTACAGATGTCAAGAAGAATGAAAACAGAACAAAAGGGGTGGCCAGATCAATGGGTTTCATGCCAGAATCATCACAACACACATAAACACATCTCCAGTGAGTATTTTGACTCCTTGTAACAGTAAGACATTTCTTCCTATTGCCTTGGCTGTATTCTGGAGAAACAATGGAACATGAATCATTCAGTAAATTGAAAGACAGAGATGGACATAATGGACATGCTTCCTTGTACAAAAGTCTGTGTGTCCCAACCTCTTCTGGAATGTTTAGATGCAGATCAAGAGAAAATTTGACAGTGTGAGCAAATGGTATTGCTTGTGTAAGTGTAGCTTTTGTTTTATGTCTGTATCTTTAAAGAACAACAAAAAAAGTATGTATGTATTTGTGTATGTATGTATGTATATATCTATTTATCTATCTTTCTGCTTATCTGCCCACTCACCTACCTACCTACCTGTGTATAACATCGCTGTAGCCATGAATAAGAAGATAAGTAATGCTCTATAGCATGAAGTGGGGTGTTTGTTTTTGTTAAGACCAACCAAGGTAGCTAGGCAAAAGAGAACAGGAGTGGGATTCAGAAAGTCTCCTTCAAGTCAGATGGCTGGTGGAAATGGAGTGGGCCCTCCCAGCAGCTGTTGTCTGCAGTGGGTTGCCTAAACTCCTGCAAGTCCTCCCACTGATAGAACTGGGGAGTGCTAAACAGATGGGGGAAAATGTGAAGCAGGCAGAGATGGTGGATTCTTTGGTCAGCACTATTATATCTGAAAGTGGATGTCTGCCAACCACCTTCACTGCCCTGAGAAAATGAAAACTGCAGCAACTCTGACTGAGGCAGATTACTTACCTTCCATTTTAGCACAGCTTGGGTAGTCACAATAAAATTTTAAGTGGCAGTTTGGCACGGGGTTTTGTTTCTTAAAACACAACACAAATGGTCTATGAACCTGTGGTTCCTCCAGAACAGCAGCATAGGTCCTAGTCTCATGTGCGAGTCTTAACTCTGTCCCCACTAATCTAATAATCCATAGACTTCAGTGGTAGCAGCTCCGAGGGAATACATAATGACTACTGTGCTGAACAAGAGTTTGCACAGCCTGTGCACTTTTTGCAATATATGTTGACGTTTGGGATGAAAATTAACAGGATAGTTGTCTCCATGCAAGTAGCAAACATGTCTCAGACATTTTCACAACTGACTTGCAAACTGGTTTCAAGAGTGCAGTAGCACAGATATATTAAAATCACTATTGTTTGAACCCTTTATCCCTTTATCTTGTTTAAAATTTTATCAAAGACTTAAAATTGCCTTCCCTTGAATTCAGTTAACCTAGTTACTCCGTATTCTTCCTTATAGGTTGTGGAGAGCAGGACTGAGTAATTCAAACTGTGCATGAAGAGTCTGTTAACAAATACGGAGTGCCAAATTATTGGGTACGCAGGACCGCTGCAGTAAAAACAAAGGGTATGTATGGCTGGGAAGAGGAATAGATTTTGTGAGGAATGTGTATTCCCAAAGGAAGTGGTAACTTCCATAAACTCTTGAAAACCCATTTTCCATACCCGCCACTCTCACCACCTTCTTCATATACACTGGGCTGTTCAGTAAGACGTGGAGTTTTCTGGCCCACTGTGCCGTGCTATTATGGCTAAACAAGTTGGGTGAAAAACAGCCATGTGAAATTTTCACAGCACAGCACAGCACACACCAATACAAAGCCTTGCCTTGGTTTCAAATTACTTTACCAATCCAAAACCCAGACAAGCTTTATTGAAAGGCTTGTTAAGGTTCACAAACCACAGGATGAGTTTGCGGGTGCGCCAAAGAAAAGAAAGGTCTGAAAGAGCAAGCAGAAACTGGGAGCAGATCTACTTTGGGCTTTGCCATGGGCTGTCTGTGGGTCTTGGTCAGCTTATCCTCCTTCTCCTCCGTGTCTCAGATTGCACTGCTTGAGTAATGCTGCTGAACTCCCTGTGTCTCCAGAGCATCAGGAGGATGAATGGCTGGGAAGCACTTTAGATTAGTGGAGTGTTAAACTAGGACTAGAGCTGGCTATAGAGACTTCCTGGTAGAGCCATAACAGCAAAGCTCCAACAGAGACTCAGCTGGAGAACCCTTTTTCTGGTTTGCAGAAGTCATCATAAGGAAAATACATAATATTTTCCTAACGATAACTTTTTTGACTTCTAGTGTACACCTTTTGGTGGATTTTGCCTGGATACCTGTGGCTGCTAGTCTACTTCCTCTAAGGCAAAGGAAATAATTGTATAATTGTAAAATGCATTTTACAATTCAGTTCTCCTCCCCATTCCACCAGAGTGGAGGGGGGAAGAGAGGGAGGTTGAGCAAGCAGCTATGCAGTGTTTTATCTCCAGTCGAGCTTAAGACCACCACAACTGAGCAGGACATTGGAAGGACAGAGACTTGGGCTCACTGGGAAGAAGCAGGCAGAGCAGGCAGCTTTGCTCCCAAGTTCACAGGCAGACTGGTGTGTACAGGAGGAAGGTTCCTATCTGTTGTGCTACAGCTCCTGACAAATTACCATGAAGTCACTAACTGGAATTAGTCTGTTAGGAAAAATGTGAACCTGGGATCAGTTTTATTAGGGTCATTCAGGATTTTAGAAATTGCTTTACCAAGGAAGGATATAAGAAAAGATGATGACAAAGAAAGAAAAACAAAAGGGCAAACATGAAAAACACAGTTAAAAAAAAAGTCCATATATTGATGTTTTCATTCAGGTAAAACTATGCTGCTCTGGACCACATGCCTATAATTTCATGAAAAACAGGATGGCATGGAAAGCGAGTCCACTGACTTCAGAGAACACTTTATTGTAAAGCTGAATTGACGCACTAATCTCTTTGTTAATCTATGCTGCTCTTTGGAGAAATGCAACTATTTAAAAATGTAAGATTCTGCTTAAAAAGTATTCAGGTGTGCTACAAGTACTTATACAAAATAAGATATCTCCCTATGACTCCACATTTAATCAAGCACCTTCTTGCACAAGCACTTTGCTGTTTAAATTCCACAATTGCCTTTTAGTGGAGCTATGTGGTTTTTGACCATGTTATTAGAAGTTTTTAACATATCTTGTTGTTTTGTCTATAAGCTTCATTTTTATATTGCAAGTCTGCAAAGCCCTACCCACAAATTCCTGGTATCGGCCAGAGGGAAGAGAGTTTTTTCATGTCTGTAAAAGAATTTTATTGGGTATTAAGAAAACTTGCTGCAACCACATTCATTGTGGGGTGATGAAATCAGAGGCTTTGTGACAATCCCAGCGAAGCGTCAAGATATTGATTACACTGAACAATTTTTGCCAAATTTCATTTTGCAGAAGCCACACCAAATGCTGTCCAATACATTCAAAAAGGGATTTTCTGCTGTGTACGTCTAGACATACAGTCTAGAGAGGGTAGAGAAATAATGGATACAATATCTGCAGCCAAGCAGTAGGAAACAGGGAGGTCTCTGTTATCTTTACTTCATATTGGATGAAGTGAGTCTGCTGCAGGTTAAGAATTTTGAATTAGAGTAGATATCATTCTGATATAGAGCTACATATCATTAAAAAAATAAATAAGGGTGCCAAAATCAAGACTATCAGCTACACATAGGGCCCCAAAAATGATCAGAGGATTAGAACACCTCTCCTATGAACACAGGCTGAGAGAGTTGAGATTGCTTAGACTGAGGAAGGGAAGGCTCCAGGGAGACCTTAGAGCAGCTTTCCAGCTTTTGTATCTAAAGGGGGCTTACAAGACAGATGGGGAAGAATTTTTTAAATAGGGCCTGTTGCAACAGGGCAAGGGCTGATTGTTCTAAACTAAAAGAGTAGATTCAGACTAGATATAAGAAGAATATTTTCTACAGTGTGGGTGGTGAAAAACTGGCACAGTTTGCCCAGAGTAGCAGTAGATGCCACATCCCTGGAAATATTCAAGGTGAGGCTGGATGGGGCTCTGAGCAACCTGATCTAGTTGAAACTGTCCCTGCTCATTCCAGAGGGTTGGACTTTGTAGGTCCTTTCCAACCCAAACTATTGTTCAGTATTTTTCCAGATGAGGGGTACCTCCAGCTTTTTGATACATTCATATGATTCTCAGCATTTCTGAGGGGAAGAATTAATTCCAAAATGTGTGAGCAAAAGCCAGAAGGTGTACATGAAAGGACTGATTTTCTTGGGAACTAGACATGGTTCAGGCCAATGAATTTCTTCTGCCTAAGAAAGATTAGAGCCCATGTGACAATCACAGCTAAATGAAAAACCAATTTGTTGAATTTGCCCTCATTAGAAGCTTCAGGAACTATTCCAGTGTACTGGCTCACATAGACGTCCACATGTGTGCACCTGCACGCACACTTTCAAACACATCCCCATTTATCCTGCAGAAAAAAACCCCAAACCCATTAGATACTGTTACCTGTCATTTTCAAGTCTGAATACCTGGACACAAATAATCATTAGGGTTATAATCTACATGCAGGATAGCTTTCAAAATGGAAAGTTTACTATGAACAGATCCAGTGACCACTTTATAGCTCTGCCCCAAAACTTTACTGCTTGTTTTTATCACCACTAAATACCTTGAAAAGCCAGTGAATCTAATTGTATTATAACTACCAGTATCTGTATGATACCACTTAGGGAAAAGTCACTGTTTATGCAACTTTATGTTGCTTATGCTGGTTTTACATTTCAGGATAGCTGGTACCCACTAATTAAATATGTTGACACATGAAAAACTTGTCAGCTTTAATTAGGTGACATACATCAAGTATATTGTTTTATAGAAGATTTTTTTTTAATACATTACATCATACTTTTTTACCACTTTCTGAAAATACAAGTGCATTTTCCAAATTCATACATTTTCTCTCCACATAAATCTCTTTGGAAGATAAGTCTTGTAGATTTATCCCGTGCGTATCAATAAGGAAACTCAGACACAGGCCTAAGTCTTTGCTGTTGTAATTCTTCACTTGCAATCTAACAAAGTCCTAAGGCTCCCATGAAAAAGACATACATGGAAGAATTTTATTAAGTAAGTTACATATTAATATTATGTCCTTTACTTATAAACTTCATACTGATTAATCAACTGAGTGTGATATCTTAAGAGCTGCAGAAATTTTCTGTGACTGTGACATAGCTGTGACACTTTGAAGCCACAAAACCCAATCCTCTGCCTCATATCATGGGTTCTCCGTGTGCAATAACCACACGTTAAACATACACTTAACCTCCCAGCAGTGCATGTCACAAGGCCACCAACATGTACGTGTCCCCCAACAGAGCTCTGAGGAAGAGAAGGGTGGCAGGATTACAGTGCTGCCCCTAATGATTGCTAAGCAATCAATGATTGATTGGAAGCAATGCTAATGATTGCTTTCCAAATAGGTCTGTGGTCATTGACTGGGCAAGGCTGGAAAACTTCGAGCGTAGTTGTTTAGACTGCTTGAGGGGCTGATATATAGGAACTTCTTTGTACAGTGCTGCCAGCGTCTTCATACTGATGTGGAATAGGACTCAGTAAAATTACCTTTCCTGGGGAGGGGGTAGTTGGTGCTTTATTAGCTGGCAGAAACATTGTCTTTCAATCTGAGCGACTGGTAACCGGAACTCGCCGCCGGGGTGTCGGGGAGCTGGGCTCGCGCCCGGGGGGCCGTGGCGGGCTGGGGGTCAGCGCGCCCCTCCTCGGGCTCTTGATTATGTCTCGGGAGCCTCCGCAGGACCCCGCACCGCAACGCCGGGGCTGGGTGCCGAGTTCCGGAGCTGCAGCCGGGGTCACTTGGGGAACAAGGTGCAGGCTGAGGGCGCGGCGCTGGCGGCCCGGCGGGGGCTGCGGGCGGGCCGGGCCGGGCCGGCGGGGCT
>NW_024500905.1:4447454-4785716 GCF_017590055.1 Onychostruthus taczanowskii
TGCGGCGCTGAGGGCTCTGCCCGGCAGGCGCCCCCGGCAGCGCCCGCCGCTGCCCCGCGCCGCACGGCCCGAGGCCCCCTGGCGGCCAGCGCTGCCCCACGCACACCGGCCTGCGCGAACCGCGTTCCTAATCCACCCGCCATCACAGGCTGGCACCTGCGGGCCCTGCCCGCTTCGCTCCAGGTTTTGTTTAGGACAGATTGCAGTGAGGCGGGAGTGGCTTGGTAGGAGACGTCTGCGCCCGAGAGTGGGAGTGTACGGAGGTACGGTGCCCGCATTACATTCCGCGTGTTTGTGTGGGCACAGGCAGGGCATGGTTGTGGCACAGAACCTCGGAGTCACGGGCTGCTTTGGCTTGGTAGGGCTCTTAAAGATCATCTAGTTCCAGTCCCACTGCCATGGGCAGGGACACTCTTCACTAGACCAGGTTGCTCCGAGCTCCATCCAGCCCGGCTTTGAACACTTCCAGACATCCACGGCTGCTCTGGGCAACATAAGGATTGTCTCTGTATAGAAAGAAACAGAATAAATGCGCACACACACAAAAGGGTGTATGGAGAGAACCAGCTCTACTGAGCTATTTGTCTTGTAATTACATTACCCGTATTAAAAAGCAGCCAAACCCATCCTTTTGCTGTAATAAACACAACAGGTTTAAACAAATACACAAACTCAGAAGCCTGTAAAATACAAAATAAAATTTTGGGGGAAAAGCATTTGTGACAGTTGTCAACAGCAACACAAATTCCCCATGCACACTGGAGGTTTTGCTAAGTCTTGAAGTTAATAATGTTTTCCCATTTCTTAATTTGCTGCTTGTTATCCTTGTCAGAAAAATGCTGTCTTAATGCTGTTCTCCAAAGACATAAATCATGATAACTCTTTTTATTTTTTAAACATTTTTACTTGTAGACACCAGAAATTATTTTGGGAGAAGCCCACTGTGATTTGTAAGCAAGCAAATATAGAAGCAGCAAACAGATGTATATGTATATCAAATAAAATAAAATTGTGTGTGTGTGTATATATGTATGTTCCAGTAGAAAGAATGCTTCCGTTTCCATCAAATCTTTGCCAGAGGAGATGAGTTCACTGTATCAAGAGATTTGTAGAATTTGTAGCATTCTGGATTAATCTTATCTGCAGAATACACACAGTCACCCCCTTCTTTCTTTGTACTCACAACTGTTTTCTCAGCTTCTTTGCCTCACAGCTGCAGTGCTAATAATTTGTCGTCCCAGTTGCCTCCCTCATACTACTTGATCTGAGTCTTCTTCAAAGCCAAAGGAGTGAGCTGTTGGATGGGGTGCAATACAGGCAGCATGCGAACGAGGGGGGTGAGAGTGAGCTTCAGCTTCTCTTTGGTCATGATTTCATGAGCCTAGTAATGCTGATGGGCAGGGTAACCAGAGAAAGCAGAGATTATGAAAAATGACCTTTGCGATGAGGTCACATCATCTTTGATGTAAGGCGAATTGGTATGGCTCTGTTTCTCTAAGCTTGCAGTAAAACAGACCTAGCTGGTGCGGGAGACTGAGTGGAGGAGTTCCCTGAGTGGTGTTGGGAGGCAGAGTGATGTTTCTTGCTGCCATCTCAGTGCAGACGTCATGGTAAGGGTGAGTCTGAAAGCACTTCAGTACCTCCATGATCCCGGTGCAGTAGTAGCCCCTTGGAAATACCAAGGGTTGGCACAAATGACAGCAGCCTCTAAACTGCTCCAGCTTGTGCCCAAGGCTGTTCAGCAGTGTGTAGGTCAGCAGCTGGAGCGACAGAAAGGTGTGCTTGGGTTGTACTCCAGGTTTTGGCGTGAGAGCGAAGAGAAGGGCCAAGTCGTGTTGTTAGACAAATATACAAACTGAATTCACTCACATGTGGAAGTAGCAGGCAGCCAAATACATTCAGTATCAAACATTTGGAATGGGATAGTTTCCTCTGAGTCTTCATGACCCAGGCTACTAGTGATAAAAGGAAATTCACTCTATGTGAGCTAAAAGTTATTTCAGTGCCAAATTCCACCTCCTGCACCTCATTATCTCTCTCCTTCTGCACTCCTGGCTGGCTTCATGTGAAGGGCTTTCAGTGCTGAGCCAAACTTCCTTGTTTCCATTTTTTTCTTTGCTGTTCACCTTAATGTTTTCCCTTCTCTTTGCATCTCTCCCAAGGCTGAACAATGCCATGCATGCACAAACACTCAATCTCCCAGCCACTGCTGAGCAGGGCTCAACACCATTTTACCTTGCTCCCAAGCCAGGCAAGACTCCAGGATAGAGGACCAAGTGTCTGTGGCCATAAACATGGTGTCCAGTGCCCTCTTACACCCACCATGGTACCCATACATCAGCACAGGGCTGGCAGCTATGACAGAAGACTTAAAGTAGACCCGTCTCTTTCCAGAATCACAGCTTAAGACTAGAGGAGATATCTTCCATACCGAACATGCAGCAGATGCCGTAGGTGGGCAGGCTCACGGCTTGTCTGTTTACCACTTTGTTGGTGTAAACTGAAGAAACTCATTGCCTTCACAGAAGACTTGTGCCTCGATAAGTTTTGTTCTTTTTCATAAATTATATCCTGGAGTTAGACAAGCTCAGTGCCAAATCGAGTCCACCGTACATTTTCAATTGAAGCTGACCAACTATGTAAAGGTTTCATTACAATCACAATTTCCAATTAGAGAATGGCCATTCTTGAGAGCATTTTCACATTTTCCAACAGAAATTTAGAAATATCCCCAATATAAAAAAAAAAAAAAAGAGACTATCTCAAACCCTGGACTTTTCTTTGAAGGGAAATTTTAAACCACAATGTTTTGCATTGCTTTGAAGAGATCCCTTTTCTTTTTCGCTATTACCAAATTAAAACATTGATTGAAATTCACCCTGTGTGTGAACATGTCCCATATAAATTCACCCTGTGTGTAAAAATGTCCCATATTACTACATTTTGGGAAAAAAATTATGTAGGAGTGTGCCCCCTCAAACCCAGTGGCTTACCAGGGGCCTTCTCACGTCATGGTTTCCTGGTGATGTGCAAGCTGCTTTAGGGCGAGGTCTGCAGACACCTTCCAGCAGTATAGGTTGATACAATTTTTGTAATATGCAGTCTGACATGAGTGCACACTCTGATTTGTTGTGCATCCAGAAGGAATAGCTTTCTGCCTTAGTGGCTGCTGTAAAAGCCCCACTAGTGCCAGCACCTGAATCTCCTCATGGAACATAAAAGCAGGGCAGGGCAATAAGAGAAGAGAGAACAAAGTGGGAGGTGATGGAAAGACACAGACTAAAATGTCTGACGGGGTGAACAGCAAGAGTACCCCTAAGTGTTTCCATGGATTCTAGGGAGGACAGTGGCGGATGTGAGGGTCTGGGTAAGTTTTTGGTCGTGTTTTGATAAGGTGTGGAAGAACAGTTTTGGATCCTAGACTGAGTCTAGTGACAGAGTAGAGAAAAAGTCATGCCTCCTTGAGCCTGCATGGACAAGCTGCCAGAGGACCAAGAGCTGCTACTCTGCTATTATGAAGGCCCTGTAGCTGCTGGTTTGTAGGCAAAATACTTTTGGAAAAATGATAATCTGTAAGTCTTTTAAACTCATTATCTTAAGAGAAAAGAAACAAACTACATTACTCGTCTCAAGGACCAAACAAAATTACTTGTTTATCTGCTCTTACCTACCAAATAGGATGTGTTGGTAAAGACTTCATATTTATGCCATGATTATTACTTCCTTAATAAACAATTTCTTCCAAAGGATACAAGTATCTTTATAAACCTTGTCCTTGTATTAATGTGGGCAAACTGAGATGCCAAACAGCTGAGACATGAGGTTTTCTAAATGACAAAGGAGTCAGGCACCCAGCTCTGCTTGGCTTTCCCTGGGAGCAGTGCATCTCAGCCCCCTTGTAAATTCCAGCCTAAGCGATTTGCCCCAGGGTCATGAAGTGAGTCAGTATGTAAAGTGGGAACAGAGCCAGACTATCCTGACTCTGTTTCCTACCCTAACCACTGCACTACTCACAGGATATTTGGTCATGCAAATCTCATTGCACAATATCTTGTCAGCAATGTTTTGCCATGAGAAAAATGTCACCCCAACAGCACATGGAAACAGATAGAAATAGTAAACCCAAGCAGTTCTATATATTCAATGCTTCAGATGACACATCCCACAGTCAGATCTTATTACAATCAAATATTTGTGGTGAGAGGACTGAGATGAAATGATGCAGTCCTGATAAAATGGCCATTAAAGACCAGATGTATGCACCTGGAAAATGAGACACACTGCATTAAGTATCAGGCCACAAGTACTCCATTTCCTATTTGGGGTCAGTTCTAAAGTCAAATGACATCACTTCTCATGAGAAGACTCTTTTTAGTCTTAGAAATTTATGTAAAAATGAAATAATGAAATAATGCAAGTCAGGTATTCATATATGTTCACTTAACACAAAGAAAAATATGTTACATTTGATATATATATATTTATATATTTAAACTCAGTTAGCCAGTGACATAAATATCAATTGATTAGTTCAGCTGGGACATGAAAACTGTCCTTAGTATACTGAAATTAGTGAGTTATAGTCAGTTATCTGTTTGGGTGTGGGTGTGGGGTGGGTGTGGGGTGGGTGTGTGTGTGTGTATCTATGTATGTCTGTATATATGTATATATAGTATTCTTTTATCACTTGCCCACTCAAGTATTGCACTGATGTGATGAACAGATACGGGTATCCTGAAACTGCAGGTTCATCTTTATAAATGATTTTAAATTTAAAGTAAACTTTAAAACTTTAAAATGAAATGTGTCATTTTCATTCTGTGAGAAAGAAAATGATTATCCAGAGGGCTAGTTAATAATACAATTATTTTCTTGACCCAGAAGTAAATACATACAACAGTAAATAAATGCAAATGTTAGAAAACATTTCCCTTGGTATTCTATACAAAGATTGAACTCACACTGAGCTTTGCAGTGGGTGTCCAGTAACTGAGTATATAATCTATCACCTTTCCATTACACTGTCTTTAGCTGGAGCACAAGACCAAGAAAAACACCATTTTGCCTTAAAAATAGCCACAGTCTCCCTGAGAAGCAGATTACACCGAGCCACAGCAGACTCTGTGGATGGGGAAAATGTTTCTCATTTCCGTGTGCCCATAGCCTGTTAGCATTATTTACACTGTGGGATTTCCCAGATACCCAGAGGAGTGGAGCTCATTCTGCTAAATGTTGTGGAAAGATGTCATGAGAAAATAGTACCTGCCTGCAGATATAAACTTCGTGTTTCCACTGTGCTCCTCTGCACTGCTTAGACAATGCAGATCTCTTTCAGTTGCTGTTTTCCAATACATTCCAATGCCATAATTGTCCATAGTTTTCATAGGTGAAAAACTAAAATGTGCCTTTTAATCATCATGTGCCACCAAAGATGGGAAAGTGGAGCAGACAGCCAGGCTTGGTTTTACATCCAAGTGGTTAGAGAACACTACTAGATCACACCTTTTGTACGCTCTCACTCCTGCCAGTGTTTGTCACCTGCATTACCAGAGGAACCATGTTTCCATTCAGCAAATTCTGTTCATGATGAAAGGTAATGCCCCGCAGTGTAGCTGGAGTGCCACGATAGAGAAGGTCTAGGAACCATTAAACATGCTGAAAACATGAGCAGGGAGCCCCAATGAAAGAATTCTAAGGCAAGCACTGACATCTCAGCGTTGATTCCTTTGTTACTAAGATTAAAACTCAAGAAATGTATTTGGAAACTGAAACAAATGAAAACTGAACTTCCTTCTCATTCCCATTGCACTTGGGTTTGAATTCTCAAAACCATTTTAAAACCTCTCTAGCAAGTCAATAACCTAGCTGCTGCTAAGGAAGGCTGACAGGGATGGAGGCCAAAGTGGCAATGTAATTGCATCTTAGACATCTATGGTCACTGGTCAGCACAGACTAGAGAGTCTGCTGAGAGTTCTGCACTGGCAAGAACTGATCATCAGCCATCAACCACTGAGGCTGTAAAGGATGTTATCTCTTGTTCTGCCACAAGCACCTTGAACACAGTTACCTGAACTTTGTTTGCACTTCCTGTCTCCTGGCTTTGATAAATGCGAAGGTCAGAAGTCCTCACGGAATCTGCCAAGTGGTGTCCAGAGTAAATGCTGTCCTAGCCCCATGACAGGGGAGCCTCATTCGGGAGACATCAGTTCCTCTTAAATGGGACCTGACAAAAACCCGTGAAGAAGACCAAAACCTGGTGAGCAGAGTGAGACTGAGCACTTGAATATTTATGTCCATCCTGTCCAGGCTGGGTTATTGCAGTTACTGTATGTGTTTGGATCCAGAAGCAAATTAACCTGTTCTCCTCAGTGGAGCAGGTTACCATGAACCCTCTATTTTTCTGCTCTCTACCCCTTCACTGATTTGTTGTGCAATTTGTTCTCTGTTTCTAGCTTTTGCTTCTGATTTTCAGAGGACTCCAAGGTTGACCTAGGATCCATTTGAGTCATCTCACTACCACATTGCCACACTGACTCACTCAGTTCAGCTGTGTTCTATGAAGATAATACAGCTTACAAAACCTCAATGAATCAAGCATACAGAAAACACTTTATGAAAATCTAATGAGATTTTAAAGATACATTTAATGGTGTATGACTAGTGCTTGGACATGTGACATCTTCCTTTTTACAAAGTGCTTTTTTCTTAGAAATAGCATGATTACAGTACAGGTGATTAAAATGTTTCCCACTGCCCAAACTACACAGAAAATCTCTCCCTAGTGTTCCCATGACATATATAGATCGCATTTACCTCAGTAGCATTTTAGCATCCCATAAAGAAATTCTATAAAACCCCTAAGAAATCCTTGAGCAATTTGATTTAAACTCAGCCAGTGCTGGCTCTGGGTTTGCTGAAGGTGTGGACAAACCCAAACACATTAAACATGACATACATGTCTAAAACACAGTAAAAGGAAGTAGGTCAAAAATAAGTTGGCTTGCTTTCTTCTGGCAGGTTGAGGCAAGTCTCACCAGTGTATGCGCATTTGGTTTGTAATCCAGCCTTTAGTCTGGATCCTTCATTTGAGAATGACCTGTTTTGTCTTAATTTTATCCCCTCCCTCCAACAGCAGGGGTTTTGTGTAACAGCTACACAGAACAGCTGCTTGGACCATGCATAGGCCAGTTTACATTAGCCTGTTTTTTCTTGAGAAAGTCATGGTTTAAACAAATGGTTATGTCTATTTTAATCATTTTTGTCTTCTTTTGAAGTGTTTTTTCAAACATTAGCCTTTTTTTTACTTCAAAATCAAGTTTAGCTTTACAAATTAGTCTGCTCTGTCATGTCCCCTTTAAACACAGCTGTTACTACAATGTAAACAGGGTTTTAAAAATTTAGATAAACAGTTACAAGAAAGAGGTCTTCAAGTGTTTTTAACACATGGTCAGTTCTTGCTTACTTGATTTTCCTTGGTTTAATAATAGAATTCAGAATACATGCTGTAGTTCACAGATGTCAGCTCCCAATAATAACACTTACATAGTGTGTTACATTTGCAGCGATGAACAGAGACACCAACTAATCCTCCAAATGCCTCTGTGAAAGGGTGAGCATTATTTTATAGGAGCCAAAACGGAGTTTTGTTGGTTAGAGTAGGAAACATTTGCAATGATTTCCTACCCTTGCAAACAGCTCCAGTCCTGTCAGTGATAAGAGTTGTTGGAGCTCCGCTAGTGCTGCAATTACTGTATGTAATGTATGTACATTACTACATGCAATATCTTTGTGTAGCAGCAGCCTGTTGGAGCACGAGGCAGAGACTAGGGCTTACTCAGTGGAACTAAACGCTTGATGTCTGTGAAAAAAAAACACGGAAAATCAAAATTAGTGGTGAAAATACCATTAATATCATTATATTGGTAGACCCAATGTTACCAAAAGAAACTGGTCAAAATAACCAACAATATTTTAGAAATTAAAAGACAGGGACAAGGTCATCATCAAGGGACACAGTGGCTGGAGTTCAGAATGGAATTAAAAAAATTATTTGCTGAGACTCTAGGCACTCATCCTTTCTTGGCAGCATCACCTCTCTTTAACAGACCTATCCTCGTGCCCTGTCTGAAAATTTTGCCATTATGTTCAGCAGTTGGCCTCACCAGGACATTACCACCCTGTTAAAAGAATGTCAGTCACGTAATGACAGGGTGCACATGATTTTAATGTGAATACTTCTGTGAATGAGAGAAAGGGCATGGGGATCATAAATCTGAAAGTGAATGTTTTCCTTGTAATGAATTGAGAATTATTTCAAACTTCGGAAGTACTAAAATAAAGTGAAATTATGAATGAGCTCTCCCTTCTTGGTTATCTCTAACAGCTAAATGTGAAGTGTATGGTATTTCTGTTGCATTTATATCAGGCAGCTGCAAATGCATACAGAGCCATTAAAAGTCTAGCATAAAATATCATACAGTTTGTTTTTTCAATGAGACTCCATGCTGGTTCCCCCAGATGAAGTTACGCATATGCTTTCATCCTCAAAGCTCATTTTCAGATATTTAGAACTATGTTAAAAAATCACTTTTTTGGAATGCATGCTTCCACTTTTGGATTGAACTACTTCAAGCAAATTGGATAGGTCTTTTGAGAAAATTTAGAGTGAAATAGTATGATCCAGACACTATCAAAACTAGTTGGTTTGATTTTTTAAAATTGAGAACAGTTGCCTCTTAGGAAATATAACTTCTAATTTGCCCTGAGTGGTAGGACTCAGATGTCATCCTCTGTGGGAGTCAGGTACCCAGATCCCTTTTGAGGCTGGGGTTCTCAGGTTGTAGTTTAAGTCCTCTGAGAAGATTAATTTTGAGCTGGCATAGCTCAGTCCAATGACTTTGAGGGTGCATAGTATATGTTGTCACATAATGGACTATTGATGTAGGAAGAAGGGGTTTTTATGGTTTAGGCATTGAAACTGAGAAAGACTCAGAGGATTAAGACTCATTTCACTTTAGTCATCAAAAAAACTAGGTACCCAAGTTCAGACCATCTATGATCAAAGGCAAGAGACAGGGCACTGCTAGAGGAAGGCCCATCAGAAAGCAGTGTTACTAAGGTAGAGGAGATGAATCACTCCTTAGAGGTACCCTTGAAGAAACAGAGGGCTGAAGAGCTAGCTTTTAGTCAACTAAAACTGCTGAGATAAAAGCTGCCTTAATACCAAAGGCCTATTAGCAAAATAAAAATAAACCTGATTTCTTCACACACCCTTCAGTCCCTGCAACACATCCTTTGTTATGGACATCTGCAGTATGTAATATGGAAGGAGGGAAAACAAGGTCACTCTTTTACACAATACAGTATGTAAATAATACCAGTTTTCTGATATTTTGTGTCAGCATGTGAACTGAGGGGAAATTTCATTCTGGTAGTTGCTCTGCTGTTAGTTTATTTACAGTCAACTGCCAGAGTAAGCAGAAGAAAATGGACTCTCAGTTTTAATTAGTGGGTGCTTTTAAAATAAACTTGTACTTTCCCTGCTCCCCTCCTTCTGTAAGGTATGCAAAGAAAATGGCTGGGTGAAAGGTAGTATCAAAAGAGAGAGTGCCAAAAGGAGTCCTTCTGCCTGGTACTTGTTTCCAGACATTTTTAGTGGAGCTTGCCATACTGAGCATGAAAATTGTGTGGACTGAAGCACTGAAAACTGTTATCTGGAAAATAAAGGAATCCCTTGCTCGATTAATCTTCTAACATACACCTAAGAAAAACCATATCACACAGTCCCAGAAAAGAAAAAAAATAGGAAAAAAACAGGAGGGAAAAGAAGGATGGGAAGAGGAACAGGAAAGGAAAAGAATAAAGAAAAGAAAATGAACAGCTGGATATTAAGTCACTTGCCTATCAAGAAAAAACAAAAGCCAGCTGCCCGCTCATCCATCCATCCATCCATCCATCCATCCATCTCTTTACCCTACCACAACAAAGCTTTTCATTGCAAGGCCATGTGTTTTCCACCCCTCACCCTAAACACACATTTTCTTTCCATATGATTTTCGTCATTCATGGTTGGGGATGAACAACAATGAGGTTTTTATGGTGTTTTCCCTTTTTTTTAGGGAACTGAGTATAAGATGAACAGAGAGAAACATTTTGTGAAGAAAAGATAAGGAATAAAAAGCCAGTTAGTTCCTTAATATCCTGGTTTCAAAGCTAAATTTTGGCAGCTCTTTCAGACAAGGGTCTTGATTAAAGAAGAGGAACCAGGCATGCTTGACATCTTTGCTGGTGAGGCCACAGAGCCAACCCTGAAGTGATGTTTGCTGCTTTGGACTAATGGGCACACATCATATAGACGAGTGTTTCCCTAGTTTCCAACCCTGCTGTGGCCATGATCTGACAAGGGGTCATTCTTTCTATTTTCAGCACTGTCATGAAAGCAACCTCTCCATGCACTGGGCTACATAGGCTCTTTGGAAAAGAGTAAGGCAAGAAATTTCATGTGTTAAGTTATACACCAGAGGGAGTTCCATGAATGTAGTACAAACATCCTGATATTACCAAAGAAAAATCCATTTAAAAATGACAGGACTTGAGAACTGCAATCCCTAGTTCACACTGTAGCTCCTCCTGTTTGCAAAACATGTGTCCCTCCAGGTTCATTTGCCCTGCACTTTCCACAAGGAGCCAAACTTAGAGGCTGTTGAAAGCAAAATTACTCCTTGAATATTCTTTTCCCTAGATGAATCCTTGTCTATTTCTCATTGAGAAAACCATGTTAAACTGATTTCCTGTAGGTAATATTAGAAAGTGGGATCCATTTAGGATCACGTGAAACAAACACAGTTCTCACATTTGGAACTGCTTTAAGACAATATCAAAGAGTTTGCAGCCATTTGGCCCTATATGATGTATATAAACATGGACAGTCCTCCTCCTCTCCCTATCCACTTCCTACATGAACATGCAGTTTTAATGTCAGTCTGCTTGCTGAAAGGATGCTATGATTAATAACTCATCTTCTGTTTTCCTTCATTGTAATTCTTTTTCCCCTGCTCCTCTTGAAATGATACAAATTCCTTTAAAGAAGAGCAGCTGGTGTCTGACTTTTCCCCTGTACTTGAGTTAGCAATGTTGAGCTTCTCCCTACAAAAATGGCATCCAGAAACCTGCCATGTACTTTCCTAATGACTTCAGGAGTTTACTGAATTCCAGAATTTGAATTACAAAGGAGACACAATGTACCAAACAAATTTCCTGGTGTTCTGTCAGGTCTTCTTTCCTACTTTCTTATTGTTTTGTGTTGTGATGTCTTTTGCATTTAATCAGATTATATTTATACTGTGTCCCACCTTGCAGCTGAATTTTTTTCCTTTGAGAAAATTCCTTTCCTAATGCAAGAAAAGATAGTACCCTCATTGAAAGCAACTCTGTAAGTTAGAGGAAAGGCTTGTATTCCGTGAACATTTGATAACTCTGACTGTGGGCTGAGTTGCTACTGCTCTTTGTCTGAGAAACTCAGAATCCATTAGGCTGATAGCCACTGTTCTTCTGAGGAAACTACAGCCCTTGTGGCCCTTCCTGTTTCCTTTCAACATTCTTAATGTGATAGTGGAAGAGGATATCCTAAGGTCAGACATTAAAATGTGAAGTTGTGAGGTGATGATTAAATGGGAACACAGTGAAAACTTCACTCTTCATTATTTTAATACAGTCCAGCCTCTGCTGATATAATCATTTCCAGCAGATATTTAAGGTAGTTATAGAAACAATTAAAAGAAAGGCCTTTCATTTATTATCTTAATTGTATTTTCTGTGTTGCCTTTTTCCTTCTTTCTTTTTCCAGAGACCAACATTAAGTGTTCATGTTTAAGACTTACAAGCCCATTTTACAAGACAGCAATATATTTTCAGCTCTGTTTTGCTCTTTGATCTTTCAAAGTGTAATGCCTTACAAAGTGTTATAGCAGTAGACTCTTCAGTTGAAATGCATAAACATTTTCCATCATAGCTCCATTGTTTCACAGTCTTACACACTTCTGAAAAATCCATTTTGGGCTGAAACTGTCCATTCTTAGTCACTGCAATTAGTTTTAAAATAGGGGAATTGTCTGTTCAGTTTTTTTACTTATGGGAACAGTAGAGAAAAAGAAGCACCACTTTCCCACGATAAGTGATTTTCTGAGCACTGCTACAGCAAAACCAGCTAAAATATTATTTTTGAACTTCTTTCTGTGAGCTGACTGCAATTAGTTTCTTTATAAAACATTTTTCTATATCAATCCATACAATTAGAAAAAGTGGCAGCATCCAGGTGCATGGTGCTGGTAGATGTGATCTCTCATTTGCAAGAAAATTATAATTCAGCAACAGGGGAGTCCTGCAGGACTGTTCATGGGCTTGAAGAGAGACACACTCTTCAAAAATAGGGTGTAATTAAAGGGCAAACCCATAGTAACCAAGGCAAGGTCCCATGTGAAAACAACAGAGTAAAATGAAGTGCCATGCCCTACATGGTGAACTGACCCTGGGGCCCTGGCAGTCTTTGCTTCCCAGCTGCAAGGGAAGGGAAGTGCAGGCGGCATTGGCAGAACTCATGCACCCGCAATGGCTTTGCACTGTCAAGGAGAATATTAGGTCAGCCACACAGGGACAGATTTCCATTCTCGTTTTCATTATTTAAATGCCAAAAGTATTATTATTTTACATTTGGGTTCAGACCAGACTCCAAAGTACAGAGGATGTGCAGCTAAATTACAATTTGCTGTTAGGACCTTACTTTGGCCTTTCCCAACATTTTGTGATTTTAACCATTCATCTGTAGCAAAGTATCAGGCCAGGCTTTTTCCCTCCATTTAATTTTAGACTGAGTATGGAGTGAGTACAATAACCTCGGTAAATTAAAGTGTCATGTGATTTCCTTTCCGTGAGCCGAGCGGATGTGTCTGCAGAGCTGTAATGAAGGAGAATAAGCACAAGAACTGAGAGCTTGCTCCAAGCACATCAAAGCCCTTCAGTGCTTGTAGAGCTCATGTGCAAAAAATGCAAATGCTGTGTGAAATTCCAATCTGAATGATGTATTCAGATGAGTTGCTGTCGTCTCCTATCTACTATAAGGTCTTCATCTGGGAAGAATGTATGACAGAAGGGGATGGAAAAAGCTTCAACAGTAAAGATGTGCTAAGATTAGGCACATCAGTAAAACCCTTGCGACTGGCCTCTAAATTGTTACACCTGGCTGAGATTACAGTCTTTTGCCAATTCATGTCCAGCACTTACTTGGAGCATAAGTTAACTGCAAGCTTGTGCAAGTGATCATGAATTCATTCAGTTTTAACTTCAGGTCTGGTATTTTCACTTTTCCTTTAGAATCATTAGAGCTGTCATTACATCCCTTCAAGGAAAGGGAACAGGCTCATAATGTTTTGAAGAGATGTAAGGGACAGCTGTGGGCCAATGCTGACCTCTTTCAGGTCCCGTTAGATGTAGCCAAAAGCTTGCAGCACTTCCAGGAAACATTCAGAATGAATGAACTCAGGAATGGGATCTCAGGATCTAGGTTACCTAATGAATTCTAGGAGAGTGGAATCACATTATGAATTGAAAACACCTAATAGCAGATACTTCAAGCTGGCTGCCTGTAATTTCTGAAGTACTGTTGACTTCCTTTAGTCCCAGCCCTGTTGCAGAATTTTGTGGGGATGACAGAAGGATTTGGATAATCAAATGTGCAGTTCTACCCCAAACACTGGCTTCAAAATGGCATTATGTATTAATGATTCCCAGAACAAATTTGCTCAGTTCACAAGTGAAAAGCTGAGGGGTTTTATGTTTGCCAGCTCTGCAAATTCCCCCTGGGCTGTGAAGGTCAAGTTTGTGCTATTTCCTTCTCACACATCATCATCATCGTCATCATCAGTAATAAAGATTATGAGGGCCAAGCTGTGCCTCAGTTACACCTATGAAAACTCCAGTGTGTTTCATGGGGTTACACAAATGTAAGGAATTGTCCCTGTGGCTGCAGAGCCGTGCTGCAAGGCCAGCACTGTACAGGGACCTGCACATGGGATGAGCCTTAGCCCTCTCTCCTCTGCCCCACAGCATGGGGGGCAGTGCCTGCATGTGACAGATCTGATCCTGCAGTGTTACGTCCTGGTCACCTGAGCTGCTACACCAGGTGAACCTTGCAGGGATTTGTGGATGGATTTAGGTACCATGCAGGCAGCTTTGCTCATGCAGAAGCTGAAGGTCTGCTTGTAAATGCAATGGCTGCAGCTAGGCCCTGGTGCATGTGCTTAGGAATAATTCTTTACTGTGGGGGTGGCGAGGCACAGGAACAGGTTGCCCAGAGAAGTTTCTGATGATCCATCCCTGGAAGTGTTCAGGGCCAGGTTGGATGGGGCTTTGAGCAACCTGGACTAGTGGATGGCATTGCTGCCTATGGCAGGGTGGTTGGAACTTGATGATCTTTAAGGTTCCTTTCAACCCAAGCCATTTTATGATTTTCCAACTATTAGCTTTGGAAAGGCCTTAGACCTTATGTTTGGTCTCCCGATGCCTGGGGTTTTCTTCTGGTTTACAGGGCTCAGACTTTGGGCTTTCTTTGTACTTGGACTCATGCCTGCGTTGCAGAGCAGCTCCTATACCTTCAGTCAGCTGAATATGTAAAGGACCCAAATGATTTCAACTTTCTGAGAAGGCAATATTGCAATGAGATTTAGCCCAATTCCTAAAGTAGTGCCTAATAGGGAGCAGACTTCCTGGGGAAAGAAGTGTTATTTTTCCTAAGTGTTATTTTTGTCACTTCTCGGACAAAGGCTGTACTACAAACCCATCTCAGTGTGACAGGGGTGACTGAAACTAAAAGCTGTCCTGAGGCACCCTGTCCCTCAGAGCACATGCCAACATTTTGTTTAAGAGACTCCCAGATGACATCTCTGCATGCAGCACTGGACAGGGCTGAGCAGCTGAGTTTCCTGTATAGGATTTCAGGATCAGACTCTACATGAGTTGAAAGTCCTCCCATAACATGTGTGCAACAATGAAAGTGAGAAAGCAGGTGGCTTTCTGTGCCTGCAGAGTAAGTTCAAGGGTGTTTTCAACTATGTAATGGCTTTGTCTTTTATGTTGTTTTGTATTTGATGTGTACCTGATGCAGGCTGTGCTTGGGAGAAACTCCAAGAGCCTCACTACAGCCACACAGGAAGAATTAAAAGAGGAGAACTAGACCGTACATTTGTTAAACCTTAGGCTTTTGGGGGATATTGAAAATTTATTGCTTCCTTAGATTATTTTTTGAATATTGCGGGTGCTTGGATAGTAAGACCCATCATCTAAGCAGCACAATGCACAGCTGACAGAAGCTTTTCTGACCTACTTTTTCTGTACCCTTTCACTGCTGGACTGTTCTGAGGATGGTAGAGCTAATCTAGCATAATTTCCATGGCACCTGGTGTGTTCCCAACAAGCAGTAGCAGCCTTCTCAATGGATTCAAGGTGTTGAGAGGCTGCTGAAATCCTTGCAGCTGTGGCTGCTT
The DNA here is from genome assembly GCF_017590055.1 of Onychostruthus taczanowskii. Classification (NCBI taxonomy): domain Eukaryota; kingdom Metazoa; phylum Chordata; class Aves; order Passeriformes; family Passeridae; genus Onychostruthus; species Onychostruthus taczanowskii. The sequence goes on from NW_024500905.1 coordinate 4,462,991, forward strand.
TCTCTTTACAGTCCTCCATCACCTTCTCTGTCCCTAATGAGTTCTTGGTACTGATGCTTCCACAGGGGTGTTGCTGTGTTTCATGACCCAGATGAATCTTTGCCAAAGCAGTGATCTCCCCTTTGCTTTAAATGGAACTTTTTGTACTAAGGGATTGGAGTGGAACTGAATTCTTCATTTTTGCACTAAGATGTAATCTCATCCTTAACTTTTTTTTATGTCAAAATTCTACCTGTGTGAACTGCACAAATGCTTGTGAACAGACACCTTGCTGAGCTACAGTGGGTGAAATTACTCAGCATCATGAAATGTGAACAAGATCACTCAGAATTGTAAATGTAGTGGGAGTACAGAGCCACTGCTGGCAAACACTTGTGTTCTACCAACAAGTCAAAGGCTATGGGAGAAAACAGGCACAAAAATGTGAAGGGACTTGCTGTGCAGCTTACTCAAGTCCTTATCTCCAAATAGAAGAATCAAGCAGTACATCAGAATCTGTGAATTTGACTTGATTCCCAACCATTTAAAAATCTTGGGATAATATTCCCACTTTGGGAAAAAAAAAGGTTGAAAAAAACTGCGGTCATATTCTTCATATTCTTCATATTTTCATCTTGTTCTGAATAATGGCTTCACAGGGCAAGTTCTTGTTGGCAAGATAATATATTATACTTAGCATTTTTATTAGAATCTTCCTGTTTTTTCCCATCTCCTGAAAGTTCTGAAACGTAGTATGTCACCACCATTCCTTGTGGTCTTTTGAAGCATATCAACGGCTCTGTGATGACATGGGGAAACATGGTGCCATTCAGATTTGTCTCAAGTCTTTTTCCAATTAGTGAATCCAAACTGTGTGAAAGCTTCCTCTGTGTGCTTCATCAAAAGCAGTTTGCAAAACGGTAGCAACAAAGTACATTACCCCCATTAGCATCAGAAAAATAGGTCCGCTGAAAATCACAAAACTGGGATAAGCATAAAGGCAGGCTTGTTTTTCTGAACTCATGCACAGGGAGAGCCCTAAGTCACAGTCAGTGAGGTGTTTAATAGTGTCAGGCAATTAGCATTTGGTTCTTGTTGCAGACGACACCGGAGACATGTCAATCCTACAACCAGCTGAATTTGATCCACTTGTTATTGAACGTCTGGTCTCCTTTTTAATCAGACATGGTTCAAGTGATTTCATTTCTGCACTTTTAAAATCTATACTTTAGGATTTTTCCTTTCAGTCAGTCAGTGATCACTTGGTAAGAATGGCACAGGATTAAAGAATTAGATCCACACAATACTAAAATATGTAGCTGGCCCCTGGCTTTTGTGCAGCCACTTGTTCTGTCTAAAAGGGTCTGCAATGCCGCAGACGGGAGAAAGGAAACAGCCTTCACCTGATCTGTTCATTGCCCAGAAAACAATTGCTTTTACACTTTGCTTACATAACCCCTGCTTTCCTGCCTTAGCCAAGGATCCCGACAAGGACGAGACAAATAAGATGCCAGTTGGCGGCCCCTTGGCCCCCAGGGCTAATTGCACTGGGGTCAGAAACTCCAGGTTCTCTGCCTTTCCCCTCCTTTTGCACAAGGAGCTCATGGAAAACCCACAGGACAGAGAGAGGAGCAGAACCACAGACTAACTGAAGAAGCCATTCCAAAGTGTAGACAGCTGGGACCTGCACCCATCCCAGGTGCTCAGCAAAGTCTGGTCACTCCTCTGCCACATGCAGGAGCTTATGCACAAGACATAGAGCAGCCTGAGCTTCCTGAGACAGCAGCTCCCTTTGGCCAGCCATGCCAAGACCATACTAGGGAAGAGCCAGGGCTCTCTGGCCTGTCTAATGTCAGCTGCACAATGTGCTTGGAAGGGAATGGAGGTCTGTGGACATAGAGCTGGCAAGATCAGGCAGGAACTGTACTTGTCCATCTCTGCCCATCCTCCCTATAGGAGCTCAAAGCATGTCTCCACAGGCACCATGTTCACAAACAGAGAAAGAAGGGATGAGAAGTCCTTGAGTGGCAGGCAAGAAAGGTGGCTAGTGTCTGGAAACCAAGTGTTGAGGGGCAGCCAGACAGACTGCTGGAGAAGCAGCAGGACCTTAGCCTCACACCAGCACGTGGAGCTTGCTTTCACAGTAAGGGAGTTCCTGCTTGTGGAGGCATTTTTTCTCTAGGGAATAAAGGAGTCAGTACTTGTCATGTGAAGAGATGCTGAATGCAACTGACTGACAAAAACTAGGTAGCAACCAGACAGGCAGGACCATTGGAAGGGTATGTTAATGTATCCACTGAGGAGAACTAACAGTGAACTATCAGAAAACTGTTCCTGTTGTAATACTCAGTATAAAAAGGCACACTTTGTTATATATAGCTATATATATGTACATATACTTGAAAGAAAAAAGGGGGGGTGTGTGCGCGTATGTGTTGGTTAATTCCAGTCTCTTACTCAAAATCAACAAACAAAAAGAAAGCCTAGTAGTAAAGGGTATTTCCAGTAAGTTCTAGGAAAGTGGCCTGTTGCTGGGGTAAATAAAAACCTAACTTATCCAAAGAAGGGCAGATATATTTATATTCGCAGTACATAGGTGACACAATGCTTATGAAGGTTTTGCTGGAAGATAGCCTATAGACTAGCAGAGATAATTATATCTGCAATCAGAGTCATCTGCAGAACTGAATATTGACTGCTGTTATGTATCACTCTATGCTGTTTTTATTAGGCAACCTAAAAACATCAAAAAGAACCACAACCCATGAATACATGCTGGCATGGGTGAGCTGTGACCTTGCTGACCATAAAGTATGCAATGCAATGTAATGAAACTAAAGCTCAATGAGGGCCAATATGGTGACACAGATGGGAAAATCTGAAGAAACTGATACTGGTAGAATTTAGAAAGTTTTAATTATTGAGTAGAAAATGAATGAATCATATGTTTTGGTCACAGAAGTTCACCTGGTCACCTGGAGAATTTTATTTCAGTCCATGCATCAGATCAGACACAAGTTATTCTAGGAACAAATCCTTGAGAAACTTGGGAGTGAAGTAATTGAATTTTAAAGGTGAATGAAGTTTCCAAGAAGGTATCAAAGATGATAGAGGAACCCAAACATGCACATTGAGAAAAAAAATTTACAACCTCATCAACTCAGAAATAACGAATTATAATCAATATATACCCGAGATATGATTGTAAAGCTTATGTCATTATGTGAAATGCTGAAGTTCCCAAAATAAACTGTAGAAGAAATGTGCTCAGTGAGATACACCCCTTTTTTCCATGAAATTAATTTATATTTTTGCTTCCTCTCTTGCAAAACGGCTAGAAATTTTCCAGGAGACAAATAGGGATATTACAGATACAGTTCAAAGCTTGTGGTCTTGACATACTAAATTCTAGGCAGAAGAAGCTGGATGAAATAAAGATAAGAAGCTAAAGCTTAATACATAGATTATGTGAGATCCCTGCTTTGACTTTATTATTTAGAAGAGATTGTACCTCTGATTATTGTAATTTATAATATGTATATGTATGTTCTACATTTTGCCATAATGCTTACTATCTGCTTTCTGAATTGGTGTAGTTGATAAAAATTATTTTAGTGGGATCCATGTTGAGAAATAATATTCTTGTGCTCAGCATGAAAGAAAAGATGGTTTCAGTTTTTAGTAGAATGGTCATGACTCAACTACTGCAGAATTTTTGAAGTCTACCTTGACAAAACTGGTGACCTACAGCTTCCAGCTTCTGTAGAGGAATTGTTTTCAAAAAATGATGAAATCAATCATGTACAAGATTTTTTTTTTCATTTATAATTCACAGGAATTTATATAGTGAAAAGGGTAGTGTTTCAAATGGTTGTTTTTTAATATGAGTAAATGTCCAGTTTCAACAAGGTTAGGTAATATAATTCTGTCCCATACTCCATCTTTCCTTCATAAGTAAAATCCCTAAATATTGAAGAGGGCACTAAATCTATTTTCCCAGTTTCAGTATCCTGTATCCTATGATTGTGTATGGAAATGCAACATGAAACTAAAGAAAAGGAAAAATTTCCTCAACTGACCTTCTCAGTCAATATTTCTGGAACATGTTGTGGAATGTGCATTTCATGAGAAACAATGTTTTAAAGTTTCAAAATCAACTGTTTCTTGGTGATAAATGTGCATTAAAACACTAATTTGGAAACAAATGGGTCTTCTCAGCCGCAAGGACTAGGACCCTCTCACAAAGCTATTTATAAAAAGTCAGGTTTTGATTTTGATTTTCACTATCCAGAATATAAGAAGAAATGTGATAGAAAAAAAATTAGAAAGACAGTCACATTAGATAATGACATGTACACTGGATTTGTAGAGCACTTTCTTTTTACCAGGATGTTATCTGTCATGTAAGCAAAGAATTGTGAGTACAAAAATTATTTTTATATGCAATGTGTCAATTGATTTGTACCATTTATTCAGATTGCACAATGGTTCTACATGAGAGAAAATACATCCCACTCCAGTCAGGAAGTAACGACAGCCAGCACCTCTCTCATTCCAATCGCATACCTTTTTTTAGGCAATATATTACATACAAAGAAACCATTGTACTTTCACTCCTGCCAAATGTGATACAGCTTAGAGGAGACAAAAGAGCAGAATGGTTCCTTTTAATAGATCCCGAATAGTCAAGTAAATGTAGAGAGGTTGCTCAAGTGCTAACCTGTGAAAAGTGAACCCTGCAGCTTTGATTGTAGTTGCTCAAACAAACCAAACTCCGCAGGGCTTGCCCGGTGGTAATTGCAATAAACAACATACAAGAGCTCCCAAATATTGCTCAACCGAGCACGGTGTTGGCGACCTGCCAGGCATCTGATGGCCACTTCTGATCTGCATACAACTGCACGGTGCACAGCCGCCACCGGCAGGGAGGATGGCAGCAGCCCAAGGGACCAGGGTGGCTTTCCTCAGCCAGCTCTGCAGGTCAGCAGAGGAGCAGAGGGGAGGCACTGGGGAAATCCTGGACATCTGTGGATCACATTTGGCCCCTGCACCTCCCCTGGTGCTTACACATAACTAGTCAAGGAATAATACGTACGCAAGTCCTGGAGGGCAGTAGTACCACGGAGCACAACCATCGTGGCCAAAATAAACACGACTAACAGCACTTTCCATTCAGAGTGGTGCTACTTGTAGCAACTAGGAGTGTTTTATTATATTTAAAGCAAAATAGCATATGGGGAATATGTCACTTGGAGAAGAAAATCACTTGTGTAGAGAAAGACCTGCTCCCATACATGTTGAAGTCACCAACAAAACTCTGACTGCGCTTTCCCAGTAGTCTGGTTTGGCCTGATGTCAGCAGTGTTTTTGCAGGTTGTAAGCCTGTGCATTATCATGGGAGAGCCCTAGTGAAACACTGGGTGGTAAAGAGGGTAGTTTTCAGCAGAGGAATCAATATTCAACTTCTTAAGTACCTGGGAGCAATTCCCCTGCTGCCACCACTCCATGCTGTGCTCCACTGCCTTCCCCATAAAATGTGTTTGCGCACATAAAGTTGACCTCTGCATACAGAGAAGGGTTCCAAGGAAAAACAAAACACAAGTTTTCTTTCAGGATTGCCAATATGGGCAATATTACTTATGTGTAGTTATTACACTGGTTGACAGGAGGCTAGGGGGAAATAATACCTGCAGAAACACTGTACCCGGTGAGGGAACCCCAGCTAGAGAGCAGTAACAAAGAGACCAGGCAGTGACGGCATATAAATTAATCATGAGTGCATGACAGGATGCTTTGTGCAAAAAAGCAAATTGCTATGTTTGGACATGTTCCAAGGGAACCTGCGTAAATCAGTGACATAAAGCATTCCCCTTTTCACAACTCAGAACTCAGGCATGAGATCCTGGCTCTTGTTGGTGAGCACTTAGTCATACAAACAGTCCCACTGACTCCAAGCCCATAACTTATGGAGTCTGTTTTGTTCTGGGCTCCTTGATTCAGAAGAGCTAGTGGTAAACCAGAGCCACCTAAAATCCAGAAACATAGTTGATAAAAAGCTCAGGGGTCATGATCTATCGGGGAATAACAGGTAGACTTTGCTCAGGCTGGTGAAGAGGTAACAATGGCAATATGCCTTTTTCAGGAGATGATTCAGGTGTCACTGAATAATTAAAAAAAAAAAAAAAGAAAAAACAACAAAAACTGCTCTAGGAAAAAACAACCATGAAAGAGAGAAAAGAAGGTGCAATAAATACCATTATAGTAAAACTCACAAGTTTCAGTCAGGCTAGAACAACTATACCCTGAGAAATCACCAAAGTATATAGAGCTCCCCCTCTCGCCCTGGCCATAGGTGCAAGACAAAACCAGACTTAATACTTAGGAGTGAATATTAAACAAATACAGAATTAAAGTAACAATATTAAAAAACGCTGCAAACTTAGTCTCTCCAAAACCCAGAAGGCCACTCAGTAATGGTTCCCACACCAATTTTGTTGTAATTAAGGGACACTCCAATCCCTGCTCCCTGCCCCCCAAAAGAAGCCAAAGCAGAAGTATAAATAAAACCATTAAAAATAAATTATTGTACAGCAATAGTGGTTGTAACAATTTAATCACTGGGAAAGAAAAAACCCCTCACATTTTAAGCCTTTCTTGATGTGACCAGAAAGAAAACCAAGCCAGATTTCAGAAAGAGGAAATCACAGTTTTGGGCTCTTGGAATATAGCAGATCTGCCAAAGGGCTTGTGACTGAAAAACCTACCAAATGGACAAATTGATTCACATGCCTGAATATAACCAGGATACTTTTAGGCTGTAAATTAACACAGTATGAAGGCTCACCTAAGTTTCACTGTGTCTTGAAGGGTATCCAATATATATTTTAAAAAGACACAATTAGACTTAATATTGCTACAGAACAGAAGGCCATGAATACTGTTAGTAAGCTGTAAGCCTGGGGTCACTATAATGCAATAAATGGGGGACTTACTTATGCAAATCACACAGCTGGAAATCATGTTTTGGCTCTATAGCCAGCTCAAGGCTTTCCAAGTGCATGGAGATACTTAAAATGATGCCAGTATTATTAAGCTGATTCACAGTCTCCAGATAAGCCCCTTCTAGCCAAGAAGACATTATATCCAGCATCAGTATTTCTGTCTTTCCAAAGATGAGGACAAGGCATCCCTAATGCAGCCAAAATGAAGCAACATTCAGACATTACACCATAGCTTAGACTGAATTTGCAGTGTCCCCATGAAATACAAATACACTCTACCTTATATTGTGTAATGTTCTCCGCATCTGGCTATACTGTAAAGGACACAGACAGCAAAGATGACCCATATTCCAGAGTCCTCAGTGAGGAGACCAAGTAGCCATCACCAGGAGCATATTCCAGTACTCTGAAAGGAACCACCAGAGAGCTGCTTCAATTAAAACAATATCCATGGCTGATGAAGCAACTATCCATAATCAGAAACATCACTAGCAGCCAAGAAGTCCAACACAAGCAAGGTATCTTGAAGATTTTTATCTTACATTATCAGGAAACAATTTACAGCTTCTCGTGAAGATACTGACTCCAAAGAAAGACTAAATGATGTAACATCATCTGAATCACTATGCCTTGAAGTGGAAGAATAACTGTATTTCCTAAACTGGAGATTCATTAGAAGGGCTGCAGCTGTCAAGCACTCCCTGCCAAAAAAGTAAGCAATGCTACGGCCACCTTTATGGCCCAGCTTCAGTCATGTCCCCTGCTTCACACCCCAGATACCTGTGAAGTCCAACAAATGATCATATACCAAGATGCTTTTCAGCCATTTCCTCTGCAGAATGTAATGCAAATGTTCCATATCTCCCTTAAACATCAGTGCTTTCCCAGAAACTGAGAGGCTACGGGGTATGGTATAGCATTCATAAATCAAATATTTCCCTTATTAATGGATCAGTTTATGATAAGCCCTTTCCTGGATAGATGAGTGAGTTACATCCATTTGTCAGTAGAGTCAAGCACTGGAAGAGACTGCCCAGAGAAGCCACAAAATCTCTGTAGCTGGAAGTTATCAAGACCTAACAGGACAAAACCCTGAACATGCAGGTCTGAACTCTGTTGACCCAGGTTTGAGCAGGAGATGGAATAGGTGACCACCAAGGGCCAAAGCCTAATGGGCAGTCCAACAAATGCTATCTAATAAGATGGGTACAGAGACTGCATGAAATAGTCTAAATGGCTAAATTGTCACTTTGGGTCTATCCTCCATCACAAAAACAAAAACAAAACAAAACAAACAAACAAACAAACAAACAAAAAAAAAAAAAAAAAAAAGCCCAAACACTGCTTGCCTTGAAGGCCGATACCTCTAATGCCACGAGTCCACTTGCCTCTCCCATCCTCTGTGAAACTGCAAAATCACTAGTGGGGACAATGGGGAATTGCTATGATGTTGAGAGGTAGGAGATGAGTCATATGCAAATCCAAAAATATGTGGGTAACTGGAGTGTTATTTATGTGGTACCATTAAGACTGGTTTTTATTTCAGCAAGCCTAAAGACTTTATGAGACAGTTTGAAAAGTCAATTGAAACAACAAGAAAATATTTAATTGATTTCAAGATTCCTTGCCAAAAGTTTAAGAAAGAACCCAGAACATTGCTCAGTTTCTTAAACAGATTTTTCTTTAATTTTTTTTGGCTTATAGACAAAACTCTAACTTCAAAATATTTTACCATAAGCATAAAAAGCAGAAACATTTTTAAACAAATGCACTTTTTATTAAAAATAATATGAAACAAGTGAAAACCCTGAGAAAAAAATATTTTTACAAAATACACTTTTTCATACCAACATCTCAACACTTCCTTAGTGAGAATTCTTTGTGTCTGGAAGTTATTTCTGATATACATGGTGTAGGAGAGGGAAGAATGAAGCTCTGGTGTGTATAGAACTGTCAGACGTATTGGAATAACCTCAAAGGCCTATGAATGAAAATCCCAGTCAGACTGTCTCTACAGGAAATAGTCCATTCAAGGTCTGGATCCCTTTCAGAGAATTTGCTAGCAATATATATTAGCATTTATCAGTGAGCATTAAACAAGTCTTACAGGTATGTTACCAGCTGTTTGTTAATGACCAGTACGAGATTTTTCCAGGGTCACTGCCTCCTTATTTGCCTTTCATGAATACAGAGCCAGTCAATCTCCAGGGCATGATAATGCTTCATCTCATGCAAAAGATACAGATTTATCACTCAGCTCTCCAAGGGAGTTGCAGCATGCTTGGGTTGCGACAGCTACTTTCTGACATTTAGAATTTAATGTGTGATAAGTTACTGTTTGCATGTATGATCGGAGGAGATTTTTTTGGTTTTCTTACATAAATTAATCTTTGATTTAAACCCCCCAAGATTGGTTTATTTTCCAGGTCCATTTGGAAATATGTGGAGTCCAAAAATGTTAAAGAATTCCTTAGTCTGGGTTCATTCCCCTAGGAATGTGCACTTCTAAAATAATGCAAGCAAACAGGAGACTGGAAAGCCATCCTGTCCTGCACGCAGGATTAGACATCAGTACAAACGATTGTAGACCCTCACAGACAAGTAGAAGAGTAAGCGGGTAGACACTGACTGGCTGTTTTTCTTGGTCTTTAGGGTGAGCAGGTAGTATCTGGCAGTATCCTTACACTTATCTGTTCTCATCTTCTCTTCAGTCTCCCTAAATACACAAAGTTCAGGTTTTGTTTGGTATAATGCTAATCACAGCAACTTTCTTCTGTCAGCTATATCCTTCTTTCAGTGTCTTCTGCCACAGACAAGATCTGTGATTAATCAGAGAAAACACTGCAGCAATGTCCAAAAGTTCACACTGTCTACTGGGTATTGATCGAGTATCTACATGGAAGAAAATCTAGCATTTTCCATTATTTGAAATTAATTCTTTATTGAATTATGAAGATTTTAGTGTCTGACTGGTATCAGTTTTGCCACTGCTGCCATAAACTAAAGTCAGAATTTTAAGCCATGACAATTCCTCCACATCTGCCCTGAATTTGTTGCTTAAGACCAATAGAACTGCTGCAGTGCATCACACTGCTGATTAGCTCACCTGGAAAAGGCCAGCAAAGGATACTTCGTGGCATCATAAGAAATGAAATCTCTGCAGTTCCAGGCAGTGTTTGAGGAACATCTTTATCTGTGGGTTTCATAGAACCAAAGAATATTTTGGATTGGAAAGGACCTTTGCAGGTCATCTAGTCCAACCGCCTTGCTATGACCAGTGGCATTTCAGCTCGAGCAGGTTGCATAGGGCCCTGTTCAACATGACCTGGAATGTCCATCTGGACATCATCATGAAGTAGTCATCAAGAGACTTCCATGGACTTGTTCTAACCTTGGTTTGAACCTACATATCCATTAAGTCACCATGACATCTTTGTGTCAGCACACTGTGCAATTGGGTGGAGAGATCTGTTTGGTTTAAGTCTTGTTCTGTCCAGACAGTTCATTGAAGGCCTCTTGTTTTTTGATTGTAGCAAGAAGAAAATAATAATTTCCCACTCCTGGTTTTAGGATTTTCCTTTTTTACTACCTATTAAAACACACACAGTGAGAAACTTTGTGTCTCTCACAGAGGAAGGCAAACACATAGAACACACTTTACTGAACACATCAGAGTTAATTTGCAAGCTTTTTCTTTATGGTTTCTGTGACATTAACAAAATCAGCCAAAGGAGCAGATTTGAACAAATCTGGCAGCCAAGTGGCATTGGATACTATTTACCACAGCGTGGGCAAAGCACACTTGCTGTGAAGCTTCAGAGAAATTGTGTTACATGTGGTCACCTCGGGGCTAAACCTGGCCTCTGTGGTGCTTGCTACTATATCTCATTCATCTTTTGTCTTTCGGAATTCTGTTAAGCCTTGAAGCACCACAGAAAGTACAAAAGGCTTTCATTACAGATTGGTGAGTGTTTTCCCTTAAGAAGGTTCTTGGCATCCTGTGGAAGTAAGTGAATCACTGGCTACTCTGGCTGCTGCATAACTACTTATTGTTTTATTGAAGAAGGGAGTAAAAAGTCACATAAAACCTTGCATATTATAAATGACCAGGGTATAATTCAGACCTGCCTATGTGTGCATTAATTTACACATTGGTCTTTTTGGAAAAAATGTCAACTGAATAAATATAGCTTAGGCTGAGCACTTGAACCATGAATGATTTTTATTATTTTTTGGTTAAATTCCACCCATCTTTTTTTCTCGCTTTCCTGGCACGTGAGTTTTTCAAGTGCAGAATGAAACCTTTTGCTAACAAGGGGAAAAAGAACTAGGACTACAGAAAAAGCACATACCTTTTCCAAAGTCATTAAGAGCAACTTTTGGCACTTTCCATATATGGGACATAAAGCTTTATGAACCCAATCCTTAATCTCTAGGTTCTCTGACTGATTTATATGTTTACTTATGGTATTGTGTATTTTCTTCTTCTGAAGAGCACAGTCAAGTCTCTTAAAATTTGTACACAGGAGACCTTTTTTATGTCAACAGAATAGTGTGAATTTCAAGAAAGTACTACAAGCTCCTTAGTACTTCAACATCCCTCGAGTCTTGGTTGTGTATGTATTTTTTGGAAAAGCCCAATTTTAGTTTCTCTAACAGAAGCACATGTGTCCTACAGTTTGTCATGGACTTTCCTGGAGCCTCTCTGAGGGCCTGATGCCCAGCAAACCAGCTGTGAGGTGCTAAGTGCCCACAGTGCCCGTGGATATTCATGAGTCACCTCTGAGAAGTGTTGAGTACCTGCAACTCCCTCTGAAGTTAATGGACATAGCAGGTGCTCAGCATTGCTTCAAGGGGTGGTCAAGAGAGACAGGGAGTACCCTACCCCTGAAAAAAACCTGCAAGCAGAGGGAGGCCCTAAAGGAAAGAAATTTTGCTGAGGCCCTCTACATACCATTCTTCACAAATCCTTCTCCTGTGGAAGGAACAGGGAGCTCTTGTGCTCTGGAAGGCTGCACACCTGAAACGCCTCTTGTACTACACTCAGGACTGCCATTTAAAGGAATAGAGGTTAAAAAGTCAGAGAGGTGCCTGCCAGGAGTCACCTCAGCAGGGAGGAGCACTGCGGCACTTCATCCCTACACACGGTTTGTCTGTAGCTGTCAAGATCCTTCTGGAGGGCTCACAGCACTCTGGGGTAATTGGCCAGTCCTCCCAGCTCCGTGTTGTCCATCAGCTTGCTGCTGAGGAGGCCTCTGCTCCTTCATCCAAGTCATTAATGAGTAAGTTAAACAGCCCTGGGCCCAGTATTGAACCCTGGGGGACACCACTTGTGACCGGCCTCCAACCACTGATTGCAACCATCTGGGATCTGCTGTCCAGCCAGTTCTCAGTCCACCTCACTGTCCACTCATCCAGTCCACACTTCCTGAGTTTGCCTGTAAGAATGTTTTGAGAGACGCTGTCAAAAGCCTTGCTGAAGTTGAGGTAGACAACACTCTCTGCTCTCCCCTCATCCAGTCAGGAGTTGTTTCATTGTAGAAGGTCACCAGGCTGGTGAAACATGGTTTACCTTGAGTGAATCCGTGCTCACTGCTCCTGATCAACTTAAGGAACAACTTTTCTATAGCATGAGCAAAGTGTAGTGGGCTTATAGAAAGGCTTCCTTTAAAGATGCAGTAAGAAGCAGGCAATAATTGTGGGCCAGGATTTTTTGGGTGGTGAGGTGATGGCATACTCCATACTTGTATATTTAATATAGGCAATATAATGGCATGAACAGTCTATATAACTTACCAGCTGCACAGCCACCTGTGCATTATGCTCTTCCCCATGTATGCCATAGATAGTTCTGCAATAGTGTTTAATTGGAGATGGAAATGTATGGAGAGTGGATGTGAGTACTTGATATAAAATGAGCCAATCATCCCAAAATTTACATAGGATCTGTAAATGAACTCTCCTTCTACTGAATGGAGCACTAGCTAGCATCGCTGATATTTCTGTACACGAATGATTAATTGGGAAATGCTTCTTTTTGTTTTCAAGTCCTTTGAGCTCACCAGGCAAGTAAACCTCATGCATGTGCAATAGTGCAAGTTGCCTGTGAATATCTGAATTTTAGGTAATCCACTACATGTGCAAGATGTATTATTCATCTTTGTAAAAGCACACATTGCTATTATTCCCTTTTGCATTGCTGGGATCAGGGTGTTCAGGCTGATTGCTTGTTAATCTGTATGAAGCAAAGGGGAAAAGGTGATGCAAAGTTCTTGAGAAACTCCTGCTTTTTCATGACTCCAAAGCAAAATGTTGCAGGCACATTTGCCTTTCAGAGATTATTATCAGGTTTTGCTTTTCAGAAAAACTTCAAGAGAAGTTCTTGGAGGTGAAATTTATATGGGGACGCTGGTTTCCTGGTTTGCAGCTACATCAGTGTTTCAAGCTGGATCTAGATACTGCTTCTGAAGTGAATCTCTTAATTGCCACAGTTTTACACACTTTGTATTGTCCTCTCAGAGTGTGCACACTGAATTCCTTTTGGATGAAAGTAAGACAGGAAAATCTCCAGAGGACCATCAAATGTGCTCCAACTGCTGATGGGCATTCAGTCCAGAGGAGTAGACTAGAGTTAGTCCAGAATAAAAGATGGGGATGTCAGGCCCTGTGCACACATGGCTTTGCATTACGGAGCTGGTCCTAGTGCTCCATGTGATGTCTGATGTAGACATAGAATCATAGAACAATTGAGTTGGAAGGGGCCCATCGGGATCCTCCAGTCCAACTCCTGGCCCTGTGCAGGAAACCCCAAGAATCACATCATGTCCCCGAGAGCATTGTCCAAACACTTCTTGAACTCTGTTAGGCTTGGGGCTGTGGCCATTTCCCTGGGGAGCCTGTTCCAGTCCTCAACCTCCCTCTTGGTGGAGAACCTGATATCCAGCCTAAACCTCCCTGACTCAGCTTCATACTGTTTCCTTGAATTCTGTCCCTGATCACAAGAACAAAGAGATTGGTACCTGCTCCTCTGCTTTTCCTCATGAGGAAATTCAAGACCACAGCGAGGTCTCCCCTCAGTCTCCTTTCCTCTCCTCCAGGATGAACAGACCAAGTGACCTCAGTGGCTCCTCATACAGCTTCTCCTTCAGACCCTTCACCATCCTCATGGGCCTCCTTTGGACACTCTCCAATATCTTAACATCTTTTTTTATTTTGTGGCTCCCAGAACTGCACAGAGCACTCAAGATGAGGCCACACCAATGCTGAGCAGAGCAGGACAATCCCCTCCTCACCCTGGCTGGTGATGCTGTGCCTGATGCACCCCAGGACATGGGTGCCCTCCTGGCTGCCAGGGCACTGCTGACTTGTGTTCAACCTGCCATCGACCAGGACTCCAGGTCCCTTTCCACGGTGCTGCTGTCCATCATCTCCCTACCACTTGACAGTTATCAAGCAAGATGAATGAAATGCATCACTGATGTCTTATCCTTCCAGTTGTGGTGCTGATGACATGAGAGGCTACCTGGAACAGAGGCTAGACGGTGTTAAAGGAAGAAAGTAGGCATTTATTAAAATACCTTTAAAGGGTACACCTTGGGCAGTACAAGAGCCTGGTCATGGCTCTACCCAAGATGGACCCTGGATGGATGCATGATGGACGACCAATCACGAGTTTTTACACTTTTATAAGTTTTGGTCCATTTACATATTGGGCTTAATTGTTCAATTACAGCTTCAGGTTATGAAGTCCCATCCTCCCACAGGTTATGAAGTCCCATCCTTGCAGTTTGCTCTCCTCAATTCACTGTTGTTTACACTTTTTGGGCCTGATGCTGCAACTGTGTCCTTGTTTTTGGGCTGGAAAAGGATTGTTTTGTCTAACTCAACTGTGAAGAGAACTTGATAATCCTTTATATGAAGTTCAGAGTCACACACTAAGGCAGTACAGAATCTGAAAAATATGAAAGCTAAAACTTAAGGCATAAGTGCCCAAGGGAATCTCCATGAAGCTGTTAAAAGAGGTATTAATATAATGTGCATAGGTTTTTCCCCTTTCCATTGCAGAACTTAACTAATTAAGATGATGATTTACAGTATCTTTCCTTCAGGGCTCTTTGATAAAGATGTTACTTAGTGTGTGAAATCTAAATGCATGGTGTCAACCACAATCTAAACAGAAGAAGAGAGATGTGGCCATGTAGGTACTACATTGTGGTACAGGTCATCTTCTACAGACACAGCAGAAATAGAAAATGGTTTCTACACCATCCTTGTTTCCCATGGATTATCTGAACCACAGTGTTGGCATGCGTCCTGTACTTTCAGCCTTTTTCAGATGTTGCAGATGAAGGTATGATTATGTGATTCTACTGAAATAAATTTTCCAGTGGGAGATTTGCCTTTCCCTTAAAGGTTTGCATCAGCTTTTTATTTCGCACTTTTCTGTAATCTCTCTCTGTGTTTACTTCTGAGGCATTTTATCTCCTTAAGAAATACATATCCCATTTTTCTGGGGTAACAGCTGAAATGCTGCAGTTTCCAAGATGATACTGCAGCATTGTTAGCAATGGCAGTATTTGTGAAGAGGACAGGCTTCCCTATGGGCATTTGAATATGTCTCTCTGGTGTCCCTCTGAATATCTCTGGAACAACAAATCAGTCTGATTTTTCCCATGTTTACTGACACAAATGTTGGCTCCATCTGATCTAACCTTCTCCTTGCCCCGCTCAAGTGTCAGCCAGAGCTGTGAACAAATTAGTGCTCTCCTGGGTGTCTTGGGTGCTATGGTCAATCAGCACTGAAGCTGCCAGCTCAGCTCAGCTTTTGACAGCTATGAGTACAAAGGGAAAAGAAAGGAAGGATTCTGTTCATTCTGTGCAACAGTTGGTTAAAGCAGGAATGTGCAGAGCATGCGACGGGGAGAGCTGCTGGAGAGGTTCCTCATTTTTGTTAAGGAGTGGAAACACGTACAGGTTAAGCCCAGAGAGATGCATCTGAGGGTAGAACATGATTGGAAGGAGTGACTATAGTTCTTATTAATAATACATGTTTTAGTTTCCCTTCCCTTAGAATAGAAATAATGCCTCATCTGCAGGAATAATCCACTCCTTTTGCTGAGATAAATGACTCAGACTTCTTCCTCATGGTTCATTCCATTGTAAATACAATTAATGACTCAGACTCAGAATGTTTCATTTCCTGCAAATACAATTATTGCCTTGTAAAACAGAGTATCTCCTCCCATTATCCCTTTAGTGACAGAATAACAATCACTACAAGTACAGAAAACTCATCTTTGTCCAGCTGAGTTCAGTTGGAGAACAACTGGTTTAGATCTGCTCCTATTATTAAGGGAGGAATGTCTTTATTTGTATTACACATGATGATTACTTCCGATTATCTCTGCAGAGCTTTAAATAAACAAGTACTTTAGTGTCTGATTAAAGAAATAATGAGTTCTGAATTATCTCCTCCATGAGAGTGGAATTTAGGGAGATTCCTGATATGAGCCAAGCCCCAAGAAGGCAAGGGTATCCCCCTTTAGAAGGCATGTATGTGGTTTCTCCAGTATCTACCTTGTCTTTCTCAGATGGTGTAAACCAACACTGCTTTTGTTGGAGCGGGGACAGTTTTCACCAAATGAGCCTCTGGCTCTGTTTTTTTCTGCTTTCCTGTAAGAATTCTGTTTGCAAATTGATGCTGCCTTGAGTGTGCTTCTCAAAAAGACACAGCAATGCACCCTGCACATGCATTTTCCTTCTACCCTGTGAAGTATTTTACCATCCTAAAGAAAAATCTCTATGCTGAATCTTCACTTCTGTGATACTGAAGAGCTGTTTTCACGCCAGTCGTACCTTTTACTGTCAGATGGTTTTCCCTGCAGTAAACATGAGACATGCATACACAGGCACTCAAGGCCAAGCTTCAGCCCCATAAAGAATCAACAGCAGTATTTTATGGAGACTTCCAAACTCTTTGTATGAGCTGCAGCAGTTAGAGATTTCCTCTACTGCTGACAGTCTACAACAGAAAGGAAGTTTTGGGGAAGTTTTGAAAGATATTACCACAGCAAAGTAGTAGCAGCACTATGCTTGCAATCTAGATGGATTTAACAGTAAGATTCAGGTTGTGGTGTTGGCTGCCAGAGAGACTAAACAACAGCACAAGGAACTGAAAAAGTATCAAAGGTATTTCCCCAAAGATTAGCTACCCATGTTGCCATTGTAAGGGAGGGAAGGAAACTTCAGTCTCTCTGACAAAATCTGAAATAGGTCACCAGAAGCAAGCAAACCTTGGAAAACTTGACCTGCCTGAGACTCCAAGAATTTCCGTGTGCAAGAGAATAATGTATTAAGGGAATTCACCAATATTACTTCAAATTTCCTCGGAAATTCCTCAGGAAAATGGAGCCTCAGTACATAACTAAAAGGAGATAGTAAATCTCACATGAAATATCCACTAGGGAGAAATGTGGAAGGAAGCTAGCACATTAGCACATGGCCGAGAGCTAGGGGAGGGAGACAAAATCCAGCCCCTCAGTTTGTCTGTGCTGAGGTGGTCTGGGTCAGCATACCATTCTCTCATTGAAAGAGGGTCTTTGTCCTGTTCTGGAGGTTCCCCAGAATTGTAAAGGAGCTGAGAAAGGAGAAACTCTCCAGAGTTTTCTTTCCTGAGCTGTATCTTAGAGTTGCTCTACAGGAGGTTGCAATTTGCCCAGCAGAGCCAGTAGATGAAATTCACCAGAGCTGCTTTGGTTACTGAGGAGAGGGTCTGGCTCAATGTGCCATAACGGAGGCATGAGGTAGATGATGTTTGCATAAGAACAGCTGAACTTCAAGTCTTATCTCAAGGATGTTCAAATGTCTCACTGGAAACCAGAGGAACTCAGCTGCCAAGTTGCTTTGAAAAACCAGAGTTCACCATTTTTCTTATGTAGAAACCTTCCAAATGTTTATTCACACTCGATCTTTAAAGTGCATACAAATATCGCATTTGCTAGGCCTTTTGTATAACAGAGAAATTATAGTAACAATTGGGGATTTTAACATCTATTTTTGTCATTTTGATGGGATTTGTGTTTCTGAGAAGATGTAGCTGGTAAAATTCTTCTATTCCAGCAGGTGAGAAAGCTCTTCTTGCAGGACCTGAAGTAAAAAACTGTGACATCAGCAGTGGTGGAAAATCACCCTATGCTGTGCAGAGGATTGTCCCCATATGCTCCTGACTTTAGTGTAGAAAAAGCTTTGTGACTTTCTCTTACATTTAATTTGCAAAATTAAAATTCACAGACCTGGTAGCCTTTTAGGGGAGAAGCAAAATTTTCCACCCTTCGTGCAGTGGTCCCTTTTCCCAAATCATGCTCGGTATAAGTGATTTGCAGTCAAAGATTACAGACCTCAACTTCTACCCTCTGTTAATGAAAGACAACAGCAATATGTTAGTTCTGCCTAAATATTAAATGATTGAATGACTGAATTCACTTTGCACAGCAGCATAAATATGCCTCTTCTGAGATGCATTGTGACTATACACTGGAAATGTGCACACTGCTCACATGAGCTGGAACCTAGAAATCTACGCTCATCTAAAAGGTCAGGGCCGGGGCACACGTCCTTTTTTCTCATTTTTCCATGGAGCACAATGATTTAGCATTCACAATGTGGACTTTGAAAGATGAATAAAAAGGCACAGTTGAGCATTAGCTTTCTCTTACCTTCCCAGGAGTAGATTCTTGCTGCAGAGATGGCACGACTGTTCTGAGTAGTGACAGGGGAGAACAGCATCAGATGACCCTTCCCTTCCCTCCTAACCTGTAGCCAAAGTTTGGAAGTCCTCCTGCCCACAGGTTTGGAGAAAACCTGTGGTACATGGGTGGAAGGATCCACATGACTTTTGTACACTGGCTGACTGAGGAATGTGTCAGAGCAGGAGCCAGGACATCTTCCCCATGCCCCCCTACTTCACTGAGAAGGAAGCATGAGGCTGGATAGGCAGAAGTGAGGACAGGAAGATGGGGAGGGGGAAAGAAGGGGAGAAGGGGACTGACAGAAGGAGTGGGGTGAAGAGCAGACAGAAACCAGAAAAAGGAAGGATTTTCATGTCTCCCTTTGACACACCAGCACAATTCATGAGAAAGGCAAGCTTTTGATAAGAAAAATATTTTATTTTCCTTGTTGGCTTAAAAATTTGCAGAACCCTGAGATCAGAGAAACAATTTGGTGCCATTACACATGCAGGCAGCCATTGTGTTAAAGGCAGGAATAAACACAGCAATATTACTCCAATATGATTTTAGTCATGAACGAATCTGAACACTGCAGTGAGGGCTAGAGGGTTACAGATGGGATCAAGAGGTGGCTCATAAAACAACCTTGACCTTAGGAGCGGTTTCGCACCCCATGAGAGCTTGCGTGCATCTGTGGGAAAGCAGCCCTGCAGACCTTGCTGCTATACCTCCACCAGATGTGAGGGCCCACGGGCAGCATCTGGTGCTGCACAACTCCAAAAGTGAGTGCACCAATGTTATATGAAAAGCCACATCACACACTGCACACAATAAGTGAAAGCAGAGTGCTGCAGGGTAGATGCAACATCAAAAACTAGGCTGCCAAAAAGTGTAATCTTCTTCCAGGAAATTTATTGCTTGGAGGACTGTGCTATTCCCACAGGAAGATATTGGGGGCTGGTGGAGCCATGGCTCTGCCCCAGCTGCTCCTGCATGCAGCATGCAGGCCGGGGTGAGCAGGGGCAAAGCTGAGCTTCTGCTCTACGGTTCACTAGTGATTGCACACCTGCACTTGCAGACAGCCCACTGACACTGTGCCACTACTCCCACCACCCTGGTAGTCATTTTCTTGCTTTGGCTTATTTTTAAGGACTCAGTGGGTATATTTCCATGCTGGGCCACCCCTGTGAAGTGGTACATGAGCTTGTGCTTTTTCCCATGGAGAGAAGAGAGGTGCAACTGGGAGACTGACGGGACAAGCCCTCTGTCCCTGATCCAATCCCACTAAACAAAGGGTGCTTGTCCAAGGAAAAGGAAAATCAGCCCCCCCCCACCCAGCTGGGGACCAGCTCCAGGTGGCCCAGAAGTGTAAACTACATATACCCTTGCTTCTGTCTTTCTCATTTCTGTTTCTACTGATCTTACATACACACACACACACACACACATATGCTATTTTTGACGTTCAAAAATAAGTTGGTAGGATTTTTTTTTCTATTGGCTACACACTATGGTGAAATTACTTAATATATTGACTAGATTTTGTCACCAAAGATGTTGAACTATTTGTGTGAGGGCTGTGTATTGGGACCTGTCAGAGTGCTGCACAGGCTGATGCAAGTGATGCACTGCGTGCCATGGTACTGGGAATGCTGGGATCTGCTGGCTGGCCCAAGCACAGCTCAATGCACAAAGCACTTCTTACAGCCAGCCCTGAGCAGCCCAGCCTCAGGCTAACAAAGGCTGGGAGCTCATTTAGCTCATTGCAATCTGCAGATTCATTCACAAATGTTTTCCAGCAGGTGTGCAAGCTGCTTTAGAAATAGCGTGTGTGTAGATGGCTGCATCATGTATGAACACGCTTTGCTTCATCACTTTTAACATACTTCTTAGAAACCTTTGGCTCCCAGGCTTAAAAAATACAGATTTCGGTTGCATGCAGAATTTCAGCTTATAAATGACTCCTCTTTGCCTCAATAACCATGCTCCTCCTGAGGAAATGTGGCTTAAACTCAGACAGAAAAGACTTTCCTTGTTTCTCTTTCAATTTCACTTGACAGGGGATATGACCACTGTGCCACAGGGCCTGCCATGGGGGTTTTAAGCCTTTATTACACCCAGACAGTTTGTACTGACAGATCCAGCTTTGGGTGTGAGAGATAGATGACTGCAGGCACTGTGGGGCTGGCCTGTGAGGCTGGACCATCAGTCCCCAGTAGCCATAGGGTGATACCCTGTGACAGTCTCATTCTTTGAAGGCTGTGATATGTACGTGGTGCTACAAGGTCAGGAAGCAGCTTTGGGAAGGTGGCTGCCTCCAGAACCACCCCCTTTGTATGGTGATAGAGAGGATTGGTTTCAGACAGATAGACCTTGACACCACATCTGTGTCAATCATCTTGGCCAAACCACGCAGGCTGCTGACCTCAGGGTAGTCTGTGTGTCTGTGCTCACAATGACATGGAGGCTGCTGGCAGGACCAGTCTCCTTGTAGGAGTGTGGGTCCAAGGCTGGGAGTAACCATGAATGATCCTTTTGTCCCCTTCCCCCCCTCCCCTTCCTCACACCAGCACATATATATCCTCAGGTGGCCAAGGACCAGGGTATAAATTTGACTTCTCCTTAGTCAAAACTTCCACTAATTTGATCATGGTTTTGCCAAGGAAGGAATAAATATGGAGCAGGGACTTTGGGGATTTGTGCTATAAAAGTGAGAGCTGGAGAAACCGAGACTGAAGCAAATATTTGAAGCAAGCGGTCACATCCAGGCATCCTGGCTCCCTTCTACACGTAATTCTGGCCAAGCCTCTACCCCCAGCCTCAACACCTGCCCCCATGTAGGGCACAGATTATCAATTGCCAGTGGGAAACCTCTGACAATGGACAACAGCAACATCCTGAGTTTCATGAGGGTCAAGTCAGCTCTAGGTCAGGCCAAGCCACAAGGGTTGAGAGCCAGCTTCCTACTTCTGACCCTGTACACTGGTGCTGTGCGCAGCTCTTTGTTCCAAACCTCTGCAATACACTTATCAAGCATACTCATAGAAAGGCGAGCTGGAAATTTCACATTTCTGAATGCAAAATAGATCACTCCAAACAATTTTCCCATTTGCGCAGGTGTATTTCACCTTGGTGCCAGCATACACATATTTCCAGGTACAGCACATATGCCTATCTTGTGAAAGTTCAGACACTTCTTGTCTGCTGCCTGAAAATTTGAGATTTGTCTTTTCCTTAAAAGCTCTAATGTCCAGTCTAGGAGCAGTTTAAATACCGAAAGGAGTGGGGTTAAAACCAGCTGAATGATCCCCAATGCAGTCTTAAAAATGAATTTCCTGTTCCCTCAGGTGTGGGTAAGTCCTTTACTTGCAGCTGGGCCAATGAATTTGGCACCTTATTTCTTTCATTTTCCCATTAGCCAGTGTGTAATAAAGCACCACAGACATCAAGCATGATTTAAATCTCTGCTTCTACTCTGCTTAAATATGCATGTCTGTGTAAGGCATAGGATTTTTTCCCCTTGGTCTCTTTTCTGTTTCAATTTATCTCCCTCACTCAGGAGTTTGCTGGTGAATACAATGGCTTCAGACTGGAGAGAGCTGCAGCTAATTTTCTTATTCTGTTTGAATAAATGGCTGTTGACTCTTACAGAAGTAGATTAGTCTTGTCATGTGGTTCTAATATCCCTGAATCCCAGCCACAGAGCTCCTAATGCCGGTTGTATAAAAAATACACCTTTCATACATGATCCTTCATTTGTCCTTGTTTAATGCTTTTTCTGCATATCCAGCTCTAAAAATGCATACCTTGGAAAGGTCCCATTGTAAATGTGCTTTTCTGAACACTCTAGTTCTCCTCACTCAGCTAGCTTTTGCTGCTTGTCCTGCCATGAAAGAGGAAGGGAAGCCTCCACACCATGGGAAAAGTATAAATCTCTTGCTGTAGGATGCAGGATCCTTGTGGGCATAAATGCACCTTGCCACACACCCTTCATTGGCCAAGGAAGCCACTGCACAGTGAGATCCCAGTTTGACACTATCCTCCTCTGAAGCTCAGATGTCATCTACCACAGCCTCACTCTTCCCAGTGTTTTGGTTTCTTAGGTTAGCACTCGAGTGCTGCTGCAATCTCCCCAGTATCCCCAAGGATACAAGGGAAGCTAAAAGCGTAGAGCTCCAACAAAACTAGCAGTCTGTCATGATGTCTTTCACCACAGCAAGATACGCACTGTGGTTATTCACAATAAACTACGTGGCACCCAAATAACTTTTGCCTTCTGTCATGGTTAGTCTCTGTAAAGGCCCAGGAATGAATCCAATTTATTGCTCCATTTCATACATTTCCATGAAGTGAAGTGGCCTCTGTCTGGATACAGTTTCTAGAAAAAAAGGTGTTGAGGTCTAAGGATGGAGGTTCACAGTGTTCTTAAACCACCACAAGGTGATGACGTGCCCTTGGTCAAGGAGGATTGGCTTAGGGAACACCCAGGCAAGCTCAATATCCACAGGCCCTGATAGGATGTATCCATGAGTACTGAAAGAGCTGGTGAACACCATAGTGAGGCCACTCACAACATCTTTGGAACATCATGGAGATCAGGAGAGGTGCCTGAGGACTGGAAGAAAGCAAATGTCACCCTGGTCTTCAAAAGGGGCAAGAAGGAAGACTCAGGGAACTGCCAGCCAGTCAGCCTGACCCGAATCCCAGGAAAGGTTACAGAAAGGTTATAGCATACTTCATTCTGGAAACCATCTCTATCCACAGGGATGACAAGAAGGTGATCAGGAGCAGTGAGCACGGATTCACTCAAGGTAAACCATGTTTCACCAGCCTGGTGACCTTCTACAATGAAACAACTCCTGACTGGATGAGGGGAGAGCAGAGAGTGTTGTCTACCTCAACTTCAGCAAGGCTTTTGACAGCATCTCTCAAAACATCCTTACAGGCAAACTCAGGAAGTGTGGACTGGATGAGTGGACAGTGAGGTGGACTGAGAACTGGCTGAACAGCAGATCCCAGATGGTTGCAATCAGTGGTTGGAGGCCGGTCACAAGTGGTGTCCCCCAGGGTTCAATACTGGGCCCAGGGCTGTTTAACTTACTCATTAATGACTCGGATGAAGGAGCAGAGGCCTCCTCGGCAGCAAGCTGATGGACAACACAGAGCTGGGAGGACTCTCCAGAGTGCTGTGAGCCCTCCAGAAGGATCTTGACAGGCTGGAGATATGGGCAGAGAAGAACCATCTGAAATTCATCAAAGGCAAATGCAGGTCTTACACCTGGGAAAGAATAAACCCCTGCATCAGCACAGGCTGGGGTCTGATCTGATGGGAAGCAGCTTTGTGGAGAAGGACCTCCAGTTATGCATGTTGGAGACATCCTCTGAGAATGGCAGGAGAGATATGAAGGGCAGTTTCAGTGGTCACAGATCCTGACATCTTTATGTTTAGGTGAGAACTGGGAAATAAGGTTTGGGAAGCATGTTTTGATATTTAAATGCCTATCAGAGTAAGGGCAAAAAAAATTGTATTAAAGTGCTTTCGTGGATCCAAGATGTAGAGCTTTGAAAGTATAAATGCAGCACACTTGACAACAATGCTTGGCAATTAGCTATGCTCTTGAAAACCATTTACATACAATAAAAATATCTACCATATTCTATGGATTATAGGGATCTTATATATCACTTATGTATCTTTGGGATAAGGTTTTAGCATATGGAATCAAAACCCATGAGCATGAGGAAAACCGGTGGCTACCCACTGTGTCCTTTTCACAATACCATTCTGTCAAGCATAAATTGGTCAGACATTTCAATTTATTTACTGCCATTTCTCAGCTATAAACATCCTGAATGGTTTAAAACACTCAAACTTTGCCATAGCATCCACAGTAATGAAAAGTGAAAGTATTTTGCAAGCTGAACAGCATCTGGATTGTTCAAGAGCTAAAAGATACATAGCAGAAATTAAAACTTGGTGAAGTAACCTTTGAAAAACAACATACTCCTCCTTTTAATATTTGTTGTTAACTCAGAGGCTTTGGGTTAATTATTTTGTTTCCAGCATATGAATCAACAATTTGACTTTGCTAGATGCACAGTTCTGTACCTCTGAATCCTAAAAGCATATTGTTTACACAACATAATCAGCAAATGAAAATTATCTTGTTCACAGAGGATCTGGTTCCCACAAAATATCCACACCCTTCCTTGCTCATGAATTATGGATGTCTGGAGCTTTTACCAGAAACTTGGCTTGGCTGTGTAAAATGATTTTCTGGAGTGTGTGTTTTATTTTGAATGAAGCAAGCAGGCAAGAAGCCAGTAGGATTAAAATGGATTCTTTATTTAAAACAACTCACAAAATACAGCAGCTCCTACCATTTTGTTAGTGTCGCCTATTTCTTTCCAGATCCCTTTTCCAGGTTTTGACTGGTGCTCTCAAGTACACTCTGCATCTCTCAGGGCACATCAGAGGGTGCCCAGGGCCAGTCGCCACCGGAGAGCCAGTGGACACGAGAACAAGGAGACTCTTATTGGAGCTCCAGCTGCCAAGTCACTGGGCCCATTATCCCAACCCTAGCATGAGGAAGGGACATCCATCTTTCTGCTCACTCAGTTTAAGGGAAATAATTCCTCCAGGTATAATTTGGAAATACTGTGAAGCTTTAATTCTCTGAAATAATAACAAAGAACTCTCAGATTCCCTGATGAAAAAGGGAATGCTCTGTATCTATCTAATATTACATTGCACTCAAAGCTCTCTGAATTCATTTGGACAGGATTAACAGAAGTTTATTGAATACAGGCAAAATAATAAATGGACCTCATCCAAAAGAGCTGGGATAACATGAGGTACTCTGGCAGTGCCAAGAACTGTCCTGCTTGACCAAGCACAATGCAGTCACCTTCTCCACTCCAAGCAAAATCTACCTGTGTGATCTCCTTAAGTCACTGCAATGTTTTTCTCCTTGTTGAATTTGATACAAAACCATACAAACCTGAAACAAGAGATACAGACCTCCTTTGCTGAAGAAGAGATACCCTGACAGCAACAACTACCTCTAGTGTCACGAAAGATACCAGAGTATTGTAAAAAATACTTCTTGGTGCAATTAAACTAAAAGCTGCCAAATTATTTAGCAATGACCTCTGACAGGAGAAATCAAATCAGAGTCTTAGACTCCCACCACAATTACTGTTTCAATGTCAGTTGTCTGTCTGCTGTCAGACCTGGAGAGCCCTGGTTCCTGCCCTCTGTCTGTGTCAGCAGAGCTGAAGTGTTTCTGAGTTCAAGCAACAGCTGCCCCTGAAGGCCCATGAAAGTACTTGCTCTTATCCACTGCCCTTGGGTCCTCATCATAGAGGAATCCCTTCCAAGGCCACTGCCCTGAAAGAATAGATCATCCTTTTGCTATCTGACCTCTAGAGAGCCAAGAAATGGCCTCTCCCACAATGACAAATTTTTCCTGACTGATGATACCGTCATTACAAAAGTGGCCTTGCCACCCCTTTAATCACTACTCCTTCTTTCTTGTCTTTCCATGTTCACTGCTTATTAGTTTGCTTAGCTCAAGAACTTTGACTTTTACAGGTTGCCAACACCATGGGCACTAATCCTTGCAGAGCACCCTGAGCTGAGGGAACAACCTCTTGCCCCATGCCAGCCCCTGTCCCAAAACTGCCTCTTCCCTGTCCCACATCTCACAGCTGAGGCTGGGATGGGCAGAGGTGAGCGCTTCTAGGCTAGGACAAATGATACTGAAATGAGGGAGAAAAAGGGGGAAAAAAAGTGCAAGAGCCCTGTAGGTGCAATTGGCAGCTGGGTAGTTAGGAGGACTTAGAGAGCTCCAGAAAGCAAGTGTTTCTCTGTGCACTTTCCAAGATTTGTTTTGAAAAGATGCCAAGCAGAGCTCTTCAGAGGTAATTGCAAGAAGTAAGCATGATGGTGACATCTTCAAAACTGGCCAGCTACCAATGGGCTTTTACAGGGCCCGAGTGATAAGGCTGGTAGAAGATTCTTTTCTTTGTTGTAGTGAAATCACATAGTCCTAGTTCTTATAGCTGTGTAGGTGTTTATCCAAGAACATATGCTAAAGAAATATCGATGTCACTGAGACAAGAGCAACTACCATAATTTATATGAGAAGACTGACATTCCAGCATTAAGTAAAAAAATATTCTTGACATTTGCCATTTTTAAATCACCTCTGGGCAGGATATCCAGTCAGACATTGCCACAGTCCAATTAACCAGATAAGAGGAGGGACAAGAGTTAACATTCAAAAATACTCAATTCTCGCCCCCTCCCTTGCCTGAAAATAAAAAATAATTAGAGTAGGATTATACATTTGTTATCATGTCTATTAATAATCAGCCCAAGGAAACAGAGAAGAGACCTTTTGACAAAGCAGAAATGAGAAAGAAATAGCTTAGGGAGATCTGCTTAGAGTAGATTAGAATTGTTGTTGAAAAGGTTTCCCCCTCTCCAGAAGATGCTTGGAGTTGCAGTATCGTATTAGGGGGAAAGTAGTACAAAGGCTGCCAAAAAAGCATCAGAAGAAAATTAATGGAAGAGGAAAGACTGAGGCAAGATGGTGTTTCAAAGATTACAGGCTTAATGTTGAGAATTTCTCTAGGCCAGCTTTTGTACTATCAGCAAAAGGTCCAGAGTTAAAATAAAATATGTGTATTCTATTTCTGATTTCTGATACTTCTAAATTGGTTGTAGCAATTATTTCCTACGTGTGGATGTGGTACTTTCTTTGGCTTGTAAGGGAACCAACACTGAGAGATCCACTGTATTAAAAAAAAAAAGGGGGAGAAAAAGAAAAAAAGGTCGTGCCTCTGATTTCTGCTATTTCTGATGTGAGTGACAATGAAAACTGTCTTCGTGTGCAGGACAGAAGGGTCATCTTGGAGCTTGTGGAAGTTAATTATGCATCAAATCAGAGGGAAGAATGAAAGGACTATTTCTGAAAACGAGTAAACACTAAAAATACATAGGTACTAAAAGGTACTAAAAATTCTCATGCAGCCACTAGAGTGGCAGGAGTCAGGACTGTTCAGTGCTTTGAACAAGTGAGACTTGGAGACAGGGAGGGAGGGAAAGAGCAGGGAAATACTTCATTTGGTGACAAATTCCATCCTACACATATATAAATATCCCCAGACAGATGCAGACAAGAGGAAGAAGATCTGCCCAAGAAGACAAAAAGTAAGACATGCTGATGAATTTATGTATTTTCCTAGTGTAGTTCCACTGCTGCATATCCTGCTTCCTTCTGGTCAGATAAGTATGTAAAAAAACAAACCAAACAAAGCAAAATTCAGTAGTGCCTTTTGTACTTCGAAGTGGAAAGAGAGGAAACAGAGGAAAACAATGCTGCTTCCAAGGGCACACACTAAATCAATTTCTGTAGAAAAATGGAGGCTTGTAAGGTTCTATCAATGAAATAAATTCTCCGTGTATGACAAAAACTTCCTAACTTAAAGTTTTCACAGACAGAAGAAGGTACATTCTCCCATGTACATTAAAGCCATCAGAAGCAGTTTTGTAATCGCAACACTTCAGCTATTGCTTCCTGTCCAAGCACAGTGTAATCAGGAGAGTGAAGTGCTCCTGTCCATAATAACTTAGAAACCCTTAGCAGAAGTCAGCAGCAGTTGTTCTTTTCCCAGATGAAAGACTCAAAAGCAGAATCATTTTTCCTATGCTATTTAATGAGATAAGATGAACCTGAAGTGGAGTCTTTGCCTTACAAAAAGACCCTAAAAAATAATACTTGCATGCAATTGCACATGGTAAGATCATTTTTAATAACACAAGACTTAAGTGCCTGAGGGCAATCATTAACATGAAGAAGGGAAAGGTGGGTCATCTTTAGTACCTGCAGTGTGGAATTCTGTGTCTTTTCCCGTGTCTGTGGAATTTAACACATATTACCACTGAAGATTTTTGAGATTTGTTTTAGCAGAACAGTCAGGAAAGTCTTCCTCTTTCTACCTGCTTTCCAAGATACTGTGGTAAAACAAACCATTTCTTTCTCAATCTGTCTGCATGGTTCCTCATTATTAATTGTATTTCCCTAGCTTCAGGAGTGTCTTCATTAACCTTAGGAAGTCTTGTTTTCAAATTCCAAATGTGGTTTCTTCTCTGATCCTTCTTACATCCCCCTCCTTAAAATGAAAGGCTCCCATTCATAGTTACCCTTTCTTTCCTTCTCTTTTGCCAGTTTTCAGTCCAATATGCTCATTGTCCTTCTATTCCATGACTTCAGACTTTAGACATTTTAACCAACAGTGGAGAATGTTGTCAAATGCTTTCTGAAAAACGGAGTCTATAATATCCTTTCCCCTTCCTTACCAGGGCAGTAATTTCCTCAAAGAATTCCAACAAATTAGTTAGGCATGATCTCCTTTCCCTGAATTGATGTTAGCTGTCTTTAATCAAGCTCTGCTTTTCCAAGTGTTCCCTATTTGATTCCTTAAAGGAGTTTCAGAGTCTTTTTCCTTTAGTGAAGTTAAACTGACAAGTCTGATTTTTCCCAGTGTTTGGGGAAGCTGTGTCTTTTCTTTCCTTAAGAAAAAAATTATTAGAAATAAATTTCAAGTAATTTCACTAGCCTCTCATCTAGAGACACTTATTTCCCCGGACTCTTAAGCACAACTTTTGCTGTCAAGGAAGGGGATGCATAGTAAGAAGACAAGGAGGAGAATGAAGAAAGACAACATTACAGATGACAGCTTTGTGTAATCAGATGGTATCTTTTGAAAGCTGGAAACCAAATAATAACAAGTACTTGTGATGAAGCCCAAGATTCATGTGGATCAAAATCAGGCCCAGTTCCTCTGCAGGGAAACAACAATTGGGACTCATACAATGCTACAGCGCTTCTTCACGGACCTCGCTGTGGAACCTGTGTTGCAATGTGTCATGGTTTGTGTTGAAGTCTTTGGTGTGTGCATTTAAGGGGCTTTTGAGGCTGCCCCCGAGGTCATCCTTCACTTCAAGCATGAGTAAATTGGGAAGGGGGATGTGGGAGATTAGTCCATCAGTCTGCATGTCTTCCTGTGCACATGAATGATGTAGTGCGTGACCTGGCTTCACGATGGCACGAACCTCTCTGCATGCACGGCTGACTGCGACTGCGTCATGTCCAAGTCAGCTGCTGGCCATGCAGTGCCACAGCTCTGCGCGGACATTTACTGGCTGTATCCAGTAATCTGACTTCACTTGGGACAAGTCATGAGGGGCAGGCAGATCACTACGAGGGGGGAGGCTGTAGCCCAGCCTCGCCTGCAGTGCCTCAGGACAGGGCAGCCTGGGAGCCTGGCACAGGGCACTTACCATACCCTGCTGCTCTCACACCTGGTTTGGCCTTTTTTGTGAGTGGGTTTCACTGTAATCTTTCCATAAATCACCCCTTTCTTCAGATGCAAGCTTCACTCCCACTGTGCTCTAGGGACAGAGACAGGGGACAGACAACAGGAGAGCTGCCTCGGGGAAGGGGAAAAAGGTGTGATCATGCAGGATGGCCTTGCACCTGATCTCATGAAGTACCAAATACCCAACAAATAACTATATCACAGAAAAAAAAAAAAAAAAAAAAAAAAAAAGAAAAGTTTTCACTGTAATTGGTAGCAAAAAGGAAATAAAAAACATCAAAGAAAATAAGTAGGTTCTGCCTCTTTGAAGTGTACAAGATCCACTCAAAGTTACAGTGATAAGCACATCCCATGAAACTTTACATTTTGATATGAAGTTGGATTGTGTGCACTGTGCATTTGTTGGATTCCCATCTCTGCAAGTGATACTGAATTGATCTAAGGTTAGAAATAAGACATCTTACTATGTCAAGAATAAGGTTTCCTATGAGAAACCTACTGTGTCAGTGAGTTCCTGTCCAGAGTAAAGGCAACTGCTGGATCCTCTTCATTTCAAGCGCAAATTGTTAACACAGACTGTTCTGGGAACACATAATTTACTGCTCAAAAGTAAAGGAGGTTCTAGAGGCTGAAAAATCTCTCACAGGTAAAGAATATATATTTTAAAATATACCAGAACCAGTCATTAACATCAATTGTGCTTGAAACACTAGATAGCCCTCAAAGCTGTCTCTTCATACTTAAGAGGACAATACCCACTTCCTACTTCTGGCTGTCCTCTTGTTTTCTTCTTGTCACTAAGCACCATTCTTGGAACATCAGACTTCTGAGAAGGTAGTTTCATAAACTCTCTCTTAAACTCTTCTCCCTCTTTAAAAAAAAACAACTCCACCATAAAACAACAACAACAACCAAACAAAAAAAAACCCACCCCAAAACAACAACAAAATAAAATTTTAAAAACCCTCAAAACTCCAAAAAAACCCAAAACTGAGAAAGGTTTATTGTTTCTTTACTCCTACACTAAAAGTATTCAGAACCTCATCTCTCTGCTGTTCTGATTTTCTTTCTTCCTCTTTCCAGATTTCATGACCCATCCATTTGTCATTATGCTAAAATTTCCCTTTGACTTAAATATATATTCTTGTTTCCTGAAGGTCTCCTCTCTTTTTGCCATTCTCCTTCCTTTCTCATTTCTAGTCTCTCCTTTACAAAGTCTTATCTCATTCATAACAGCTTGTCTAAAAAAAAATTGTTAGCGGATCAGGCACCAAATTTGTTCCCCTAAGCTGAAGTCCCCTAAGTCTTTTAGAGTTTTGATTTCAGGAGGACAGTGACTCAGACTGTGACTCTGCTGAACTGCAGGTAACTGACCTTAGCTTATGGCACATGTCAGGTAAATCATATCACTTCAAAACACAGCAGAAGGGATTAAAACTAATATTTGAGACAGGAGCATAAGCATGGTCATTCTGTCGTGTTAGACTTGTTCTGGAACAAAATACAGCTGGCATCCCAGCTTCTGTAACTCTTATTCCATTTTCTGGGTTGGTTTTTTGCAGAAGTGATGAGAATTAATGGGCCATAAAAGGCAGCAGACACTCCTACTTTATGAAGCAGCTCCTGGGGTGAGCACAGGACCTGGCAAAATGGTGAGGGTGTCAGCCCAACACTGAAAAGTTTCTCTCACAGTCACAGAAGAGGGAAAGCAGAGGAATGGGATCCTCAGCTGCCAGCCCATGGGCTAAAGCATGGTGCCCTTCCCAGCCCTGGCTGGAGAGCTGAGCACACAAGGAGCAGCCAGAGGAAGTGGCCAGAGGAAAGTGAGTTTCACAGCATTACTCAGAAAGCCAAACCATATTAATCTTGTTATTAATTCCTGCAATGCTAATGAAGGATAGCCTTGCAAGACTGGTGAAAGGGAAAAAACAGGACATTTAAAGATATATATTTATAAACTAATTGGAAAGTATATTGTACATGGTTTTATGCAGCAGTCAGATGATGTCCTTTTATAACCAGCAGCTTTTCATTGCACTGGATGCACTGTCTCCAAGGATGTCCAGTGCAGTGTGGGGAACCCAACAGAAGAGCAGAAGGAGCAGACACACTTAATCCTTGATATTTCAGTCCCATGACAGCCCAAGCATGCAGCAGTAAGTCCATTATTAAATCTCAGCCCAACTCAGAGAGTGTTTCCAGATCTTCTCCAAAACCAATAAAACACTATTTTTAAAAAGCCAGGAATGGTGCTGTTTTGACAGACCATAAAAGACACATTGTACTGCTACAATTTTATCATTCGCCTATGTTACTAGGACCTACAGCAGCTTCTTCCTATTATCAGGTTTTACATTTTTGATAGATTTCTGATTGACCTGAAATCACTGCGCCCAAAAATGTATTCTTGCTATGTATCTGGTGTCTTGTTAATTCCCACATAAAAATACTGTGATTCAGCTGATTTAAAGCAATTTGAGTTTGCCTTGAAAACAGGCCTTCAGTTAAAGATGTGCCTCCTTTTCCAATTCCTATTTACAGTTTGCTTGTTTTGGCTAGCTTTCCTATGCTGACTGCTAGGCTGGCTCTCAGCAGACCACCCCACAACACTCACCCTCAGACCCTACCAGGCCTCCATAAGTGCAGATGTTAGGATAGCGACCTGCTTAAGTCTTTTTGATTCCTGCTGCGCCCCTTGTCCTGACTCAGCATCCTGGTGAGAGCAACGTGATTTCTGCTATCATTGTCACCCACCCAGCTGCTGAGGTTCCTCGCCATGGTTATTTGCCTGTGGTAGCTTCAAAGACCATCAGCACCACCTCCCTGGGGTTTACCAGATGCAGGTTAGCAGTTGCCTGCTTTGTACTCCATGCCCACTGCAAAAGGACTTATGGAAGAAAACCACAAAGAAATGAACTGTAAGTGCATCCCATCACCCTCCTATGGTGGGCCCAGAAGTCACAGTGCTGTGAGCCTGCCTCAGTGAGAAGTGATTTCTTAGCTGACATTTGGGCATGTGAAAGGCTAGTAAGTGCTCGTGCTGCTTTTCAGCCAGCTAATCAAAATCAGTTGTGGTTTATTTCTAGCCTTTACCTTCATATACACTGAGGAAAAAAGTCACTGGTACCGTCCACTGAAGTCGTCTGCACTTTTTCCATGTCCAGTCAACTCTTGATGTTATTCTCAATAGACTAATACAGAACGTATGTAAATTGGACTGTAAGAACATATTTAGTATATTTACCTTTGAAAAATGAAGTTATGATGAGGAATGAACATCAAGGGGGAAGAGGGTGGGGAGATGGCTGGGAATATTTAATCAGGGCACAGCTAATCTCCAATCTGGATGCGCTGTTCCCAGGTGATCAAGAGCTGACTGAGTTTCAATCACAAATGTGGCTCCTTTCTTTTCTGCTTTAAACCAAAGTGAGCTTGAATTCTCTGGGCTAATCTACACCTTTTTCTCATTGCAAGACTTGGCACTATTCAGTACAAATAGCATGCTTTGCTCGAGGAACTGCAAGAGTAATGAAGGCCAAGGCTTTTTGAATCATGCCTGAGATGCATTAGCAAAGCTGTGGGGCACTTCCTGCAGCACCTGCCTGGGCTGTTCCTGGCAGCACTGGGAGCTGATGGGTTTTCCCTTTCCAGATCTCCAGATGAAAATGACTTTTAAAGAAGCAGCTCCTATTGCATGCTTGATTTTGGCAAGTAAAAGCTGATGTTTATGTGGAAGAGAAATCACCCATTCCTTTTCATCGTGACCTCTTTACCTTAGCTTCACAGCACATCTGGTCCTCTTACCCTGTGCTGCCGCCTCTGATGCACCCTTTCTTCTTTCCATTTTTCTCCCTTTGTAACTTATCCCCCTCTTATGTTACCACCTTTCAAAATCATAACAGCTTAACATGATGTTTCCTGCTATCATTCCTTCCTCACCTCCTCACCTGTGGTCCTGGTTGCAGCCGTAAGCTGTTTGGGAAATGGACTTCCTCTGCCTCCTTTCTGCATCTGCTGGATGGGGGCCCCAGGCCTGGCTGTTCTGCAGGCTAATAAACGTGAATAAAAGTAGTGATAACAAGTAGCAACTCTGCTTCCTCAACTAATCAGTTCCCACATATCTTGAGTACTTTGCCTCTTTAGAAGTTGCATATCCAATAGGAGAAAATGGGAATGTCTGTGATGTTATGTGTTGTCAGTTCAAAGGACAGTAATCGCCTCACCTGTGTTATGCTGCTGATCTGATACAAAATGAATTTGGAATTCAAGTCGTGGGAATACATTTCTCATGAACCATTGGAAGATGGAATTCCTGAAGAAATTAGTGAAAATTTTTGCATAAGAATCAATAACAAGGAAGTCCTGACCTGCTCCTTAAGAGTTCACAAGTCAAAAAAGTACTGAACTTCATCCAATAAATAATACATTGCGAATTGTTCGCACAGCTGTGCTCTACTTGCAAGGGAAGTTCAGGGGGTCTAATAATCCCTCTTCATGCAGAATATTTTGTTACATGGAGAAAATAGTAATTCAGAGGATTCTCAATTTTTCTCCTGTAATAAATTAAGAAACTATTTGATTTTGGCATTTGCAAGGAAAAAGCTGGTTTTTTCACTGCTGCAAACTATCTCAGAATAGGGTTTTTTTTAAAGGAAATTACTAGCATGGCTGCCATTAAAAAAAATCAGCATTGGTCTAGTAATTACCACACAGTCTAAATGATGTAGTACAGGAAAATATATTTATCCCAGAGATAGTGTATGGTAACTTATGGTAAAAGTTGCTTCTTTAGGAGCTGCCACCACAACTCCATCTGTTTTAGCTAAAATAACTGTCCAAGTGACCCCAATTTCAACTTTATGAGGCTCATACTAATAGGGAATCTGAAGAAAATGAGACAGAGTTTAGCTTCATGTCACTACTCACATTTTCAAGCTCTTTATCAAGTATCTCTTAAAAGTGTCCTGTATGCTAGAGCTCCAAATGTCTGTCTGCGAGTGATGGACTCATCTTTAAAGAAACAGATCCACTTAATGTGTCGAGCTACAAACATGAGCCTATTGGTGCTTATGAACTAACATGTCACGCAGTGATTGATGTTTCCCTATTACTCTGCCAAAATACATTAAGTTAAGCTCCTTTTCATCTCCACAAATAGTAGGGACTACAGATGGCCCTCATTTGTAATTCTCAGGAACTAGCACAATCAAGCAATGCAAGAGGGTGTCGGTGCCCATCGCCCTCCTGAAACGGATTAGGGAGATTTCCATATGGAGCAACTTTATGGGAATAAAGTAACACAGCAAGAAATAATGGAAAGGAAGGGGTGCTGATAGTAGCTGTGGGCATTAGCAAACTGTGCAAATGACAATGCTGTCTGAGCAGACAATCAGAGAATCACATTGTCACAGAATCACAGAATGGGTAAATTTGGAAGGGTCCTGGTCCAACCTCCCAGCTCCAGCAGGGTCACCCCACAGCACATTGCACAGGCCTGCATCCAGACAGTTCCTGAATATCTCCAGTGAGGGAGACTCCACAACTTCCCTGGGAAACCCGTTCCTGTGCTTGGTCACCAGCAAGATAAAGAAGTCCTTCCTCATGTTCAGGTGGAACTTCCTGTGCACTAGTTTCTGCCCATTGCTTCTTGTCCTATTGCTTGGTACCACTGAGAAGAGCCTGGGTCCATTCCACTGACACCCTCCCTTCAGATAATTATAGACATTGATGAGGTCCCTTCTCAGTTATCTCTTCTCAAGAATTAACAGGCCCAGTTCCCTCAGCCTGTCCTCATATGAGAGATGCTCCAGTTCCTTAATCATCTTTGTTTCCCTCTGCTGGACCTGCTCCAGAGCTCCATGTCTCTCTTGTACTGAGGAGCCCAGAACTGGACACTGTACTTCCGATGTGGCCTCACCAGGGCTGAGTAGAGGGGCAGGATCACCTCCCTGGACCTGCTGGAAATGCCCTTTCTAATGCACTCCAGGATACCATTATCCTTCTTGATGAGAAGGGCATTCTGCTCCCTGATGGACAGTGACACATCTTGTCCACCACAGCCTCCAGGTCTTTCTCCACAGATCTGCTTTCTCAGCAGGTCACCCCAAGTTGATGCATGAGGTTATTCAGACTCAATAATATTTTAGCAGTGTGCATGACTTAAATCTGCATATTCTTTAGTGGCATTTTGATCCACTGAATTTCATGGCTCATCTACTGACTTCAGTTTTGGTCAGGATTTCATCATGGCATGAAGATTGTTGAGGTCCTGGATAAGAGGCAGAAAAAAGTGGGGTTTGTTTCTTGGCACCATTTGTCTAGTGAGCTTTTGTGACTGAGAGATGGCTGGGCATCTGCTTTTTAAAGTTGTGCAAAGCAATGCCCCTGTGGCCTTAGACTGTTTGCTGGAGGTTCCCACTTTAGGTGTCCTGGCTGAAGCTGGTCACAGAATCATGGAATGGTTGGAGTTGGCAAGGACTTTAGAGATTGTCTAATTCTAACCCCCTTTCCATGCAGAGGTATGCCTTCACCCAAGCCGCTCAAAGCTACAATGAAGCTGGCCTCAAACACTGCCAGGAATGGGGCATACACAGGCTTCTCTGAGCAACCTGTTCCAGTGCCTCACCACCTTCACAAGTAAATAATTTCTTCCTTTTATCTAATCTAAACCTACCCCCTTACAGTTGGAAGCCATTACCCCTTATCCTGTCACTACAGGCTCTTGTGGAAAATCCATCTCCAACTTTCTTGTAGCCCTCTTACGTTTTGGAAGGTCTCTCCAGAGCCTTCTCCTCTTCAGGCTGAGCAACCCCAGCTCTCTCAGCCTGTCTTCATAGAAGAGATGTTCCAACCCTCTGGTCATCTTCACAGTCCCCCTCTGGGCCCACTCCAGCAGGTCCACAGGTTGAAGGAGCTGTGGTCCAGCAGACCTGCGAAGAAGAGTCTGACTGCCCAAGACGTGTTTGGTGTAAAGCCATGCTGTGTCAGCAGAGAGAGGAGATGGGCCCTGTACCACCTTCACCAGATCAGGGCCAGTGGCAGGCAGGGCCGTAGCTGCCAGATTCTTCTCAGGGTTGCACACACCCTGCCAACTGAAGGTGTGTTTGGACACAGCATATGTGTGCTCACCAGTAAACATGTCCCCTCATTGTCCTTAGAGCTCAGCTACACAGGGCCTGGTCCACTTTAGCCAGCCCTTGGCTCTGGAGCCTACCCGCCCTTCTGTGATGAGGGGGATGGAAGGTGGATGCTGGTCTCCCTCTCCCATGGGTTTCATTTTACCTGACATAAAAACTATTCCCACCTCTCATGTGAAGGGAGCACATTGTAACACAGATAGTCTTCACCTGATGCATATTATGAGAGTGAATTTATGTCACCTCACTATTTAGAAGAAGAGAAAAAAACAAAGAAAGCAAACAATAATTTAGAGAGAGGGATTTGGATTTGTGAGGCAGAGGATGGCAGATGTGGCTGTGAGCAGACAGTGCCAAGTGCAGTTCGGAGGCCAGGCAGGAAGGGAGCCCCAGCCTCCAGACAGCACAAGAGATAATGAAGGTCTTTCCAGACACCATTATCTGCTTCAGCAAAGCACTGGGACTGGCCAATGGACCTTCTCCAGGGAAAGATGTATGGAGCTCCTCGGAGGTCAACACTTAGCTGGGGGAATGAGGCTGGTGTGGGTCTAGACTCAGAAACTGCAGAGACAGAGATGTCTGCATCTTCTGCAGGGTCGCTGCTTGCAGCCACCCAGAAGTTTGGCTGGATCCTAGACACGTCACATGCTCCTCCTAGAGGAGCAGACAACATTCCACATTTTCACATGATGTAGTTACTCCTGACTGGATGAGGGTAATAGCAGAAAGGTCCTTCTAGTGCTGGCACCAACCTCTGGCACTGCTGTTTTTTCCCTTCTGTGCCACTCCCTGCTTGCTTCACCAGTCCAGTGTAGCGCTGCAGCTGGCTCCTAACACCCAACATTCCTGCCATGAAATGCACTGTCAGATAAGAACTCTGAGTCTGGCTGCTCATCCTGGGTAGTGCTACAGTAGCATCCTTCCACCATCCTTCCTTCCATCATGTTGACAGTCATTGCCTTGTGTTTTCCTCACACCTTTCCTGACTCCCTGTGCAGAAAGAGATTGTACCAGTGCATGGGATAACCAAGGAACATCCCAGCCTTCTCACCCTGAGCAGGCCCACACAGCCTCTCCATGTGTCCCCAAGGACTTGGGGGCAGCTTCACAGAATCGTGCATTTCTCCTCATTCTGCACCTTCCCTGGAATGCCTAAGGCCCCCAGCGTCATGGTCATGGTCGACAGGTTCCCACCACCCTTCACCACCCCTGTTTCTCCCATCACAGAAAGCCTCAAGGTGAGCTTTCAGGTGAGATGGGGAGTTTGGAAGGTCCCTCTGGCCCCAGCTAGAGAAACAGTGGAGAAAGAGGGGAAGGTGGGCAAGGGAGGGGGAGGAGTTGACGTGGTGAGAGAATCTGGAGGCTGGAAGTATAATCTAGGCAGAGTGTGACTCTGAGGTAAAGGGTTCTTCCCATTCATGCAAAATTGTGAATAGCTTTTCCTCTACATTAAACAGCCAACTTCATAAAATTGTATACATTTTCTTGCCAGAGGTCCAGTCTTAGATGTTGGATTCAATTGACTGACATATCTTTATCTTAATCCAGTTGAATTTAGATAGGGCTGTTCTCATTATCTCTGCAGAACCAAGTGTCTCAAACCTGAGCCAACTGCATTTTCCTCTGGAGTTTAATATAATAAAGATTTTAACAATCATATTCACAGGATTCCAACTAGAATGAGGTAGAAAATAATGATACAGGGCAAAGATAAACGCACTTTGGGTGGTAACTAAGTATTGACTATCCAACATCAAATACAGCAGTGATGACACAGGCATTAAATGTGCATGTAAAGTATCCATATGCAAATTGCTGACTGAGTGTTATATTTGTGTGCATAAGAACATGCTTCCTTCTCTTATCTGGAAAGGATATAGGCTGAATTTCTGCATCTGCTTTTCAAAACAAAAAGGACTCCTGAAATGGAACTCATTAGTGCAGGCTGGTCTACATTCCCAGGACAGCTGAAAAGGTAGTAAAACCAGAATTATTCACTTCTCTTAAAATTTAAGTTTTGCAAATACTTGGATGTTTCATATCTACAGAAAGAATGTCCCCCTTTGGATACAAATAGCTTGATCCTGCAACCACTCCAGAATCATATGGAATGAAATTGAAAACAAAAGCCATTTTCGTTTCTGCTGTCAGTCTTCATTTAAAAGGTGGAGATGAACCTTCCTGCTCACTTTCTCATGAATATTTCTGTGAATAAGATTTTGTTTGCAGTGGAGTCAAACAATTGTGGGCTTTCATGTGGGGCACTGTTGGTACTGATGTGGCCATGTTCAGTCTATGGGTTTTGAGGGCTTAGGAGAAGTGTTTTAAGCTCCCCATCAGCAGAAATGTAAGTAGGTATGTTACTGAAGAGAAGTACACGTCTTGGATAGGAATGACACAATATAACCTCAAAAGAAGACAAATTCCATGGTCTGTTTGTGTTGGTATTACTGTGCTGTACTGAAGGAACTTGAAGGAACCATGCAGGACAACTGTTAGGAATATTTTAAAATCTTGATAACTCATTTCTTGTGTCTTCTAGAAGAAAAATGGTGGAACTTTCTACCAGTATTTCTTTGTGTTACACAGGAGATGCAGTCCTGATTATTTTAACAGAGGGATTATCCCAAAAAAGGATCTGCTCTCTAGCAAGTCTCCTCAGAGGGGTTAGCTGCTGTGGTGCAGCACAGCTGTTCATGCCATGACATCCAAGGGCATCCTGCAAGGTGGCTGGGTCAAGGAGTGCAAGCGTGGTTAATTCTGGAGCCTGAGGGACACAAAGTCTTGCAAAGCA
Source organism: Onychostruthus taczanowskii (assembly GCF_017590055.1). Taxonomy (NCBI): domain Eukaryota; kingdom Metazoa; phylum Chordata; class Aves; order Passeriformes; family Passeridae; genus Onychostruthus; species Onychostruthus taczanowskii. Next base: position 4,503,015 of record NW_024500905.1, read on the forward strand.
CCAGGACTAATGTTGTTGGACTGGCATGTAGTTTGCCACAAACCAATTCAAACTTTCCTCATTGCAGTTTTTGTTCAGCGAAAGCAAGCTTCAAAAATAGTAAAAATATGTTTTTTCCAATGGCGCCTAACATCTATGTTTTATCAGTCAGTACGTAACCTCTGCAATATTATATGTTCACTGTGTGTCACTGTAGGAAAAAAACCTTACCTTTGCAAATAGTGCAGTTTTTTTAAAGTGGAGTTCATTACAATGTTACTGAATTAAAAAGTTCAACTCTCCTGCTTATTCTTTCTCTCTCCAGAAATATGTTCTAGTTCAATGCATTTAAGTGTAGTTTGAATTTTTCTTTCCTAAATCTCTGTTTAAAATCTCAAATGCCAACATAACCCCACAGTTTTTTCTCTGACCAAAAGTCCCCCTTCTTTAGGACACAGAGGGGGCAGTTTTCCAGGGGCTAGCACAGAATTTCACACAAAAACCAGCCAGCCTTCTCCATCCCAGTTTTTTATTTAATTTCTGGATCATCTGCTCAGTGGCAGCATTTCAGCTGTTCGTGGAGTTTTCCAGCATCCCACAACCTCCGCTGGGTGTGCTGAGGCTTTTATTTCATGGTTGGCTTCCCTGCTATGCTGCCAATGACTGACAGCACACACATGCCCCTGAGAGCACGATGGACTGTGCATAGTTCACCAGGGACATCCTGGCGGCTTGTGAACCGATGCAGGAAATATTGTCAACTATGTGTTACTGATATATCCCAGCTCTTCTCATGACTCATATCTTTGAAGGTTTGTTGCTTTTTTTTTTCTACTCCAGCAGTTGATGGTGCCTGGAGCTACCCAAACCTGGTCATTAACCAATAAATACTTGGTTTAAAATATCCTATGTTAACTAACTTGCTTTAAGATAACTGTCTGAGAAGTCATTTATTTAGTACTCATGATCATATCCTGACAGGGTGCCTAATTTACAGCTGGTTCGTAAATGTGCATGTTTAAAAAGCTGGCTCCTGTGAGTCCAGCTGCACAATGTGAGATGAAAATGAGCCGTGAGGAGCCGTGGGATGTGGAGGACAGAGCATGAATGGGAGCACTGCCACTGGGAAATGCTTCTCCTGCACCAAGGGGCAGCGTGGCCTCCCCACAGCCCCAGTCACAGCCCTGGGCTGTGGCCATTGCCCCCCTGCAACCCTCCTCTCTGCATCCTTTTCCAGAGAAATGCATCGCTCCTGCTCATGGTGTGCATGCCTCGCACCCACACTGTGCTCACTCACCTCACAAGTTCACAAACACACCTTGCACATCTGTTCCCAGTCTTCTCCTTGGTGTGGTACCAGGCTTTTCTTCAACACCTCGAAGAGAAAAACTGAAAATTAAATGTCTCCTGCTAGTCTCTTTGGCATATCAGCATTCAGCACAGTAGGACAAAGAAAATTAGGTTTTTTCTAATCATTCAACCTCTGCTAATGCATGACCCTAAGATAAAATTTTATTTAATCACAGCTAATTTTTCTGTTTGTTTACCAGTTACAACAAAACAAATCAGGAAACTAGGTGTGATTGTTGGGCAGTTTCCCCATCACAAGTGGGTGAGGAAACTGAAGGAGGAGCCCTTGGTCCAGTCCAGGACAGCATCACCTTCACCAACAGATGAAGCTGGGCAGGGCACTACCTGGTACCATTTCTATGAAATGCCATGCTTTTCTGATCCTAAATGTCTATGTGCAGGAGGGAAGAGAGGCTGCCTACACAGCCAGGCATCTCGTGGCAGAGGAACAAAGCTGCTTCCCTATTGTCCAGGGAAGTCCTTGAGCCACCATCTCTGGAGGTATTAAAATGTCAGTAGATGTGTTATTTAGGGACATGGTTTAGTGAGGACTTAGCAGCGCTAGCTACGAGTTGGCATCAGTGATCTTAGTGATCCTTTCCAATCAAAATGATTCTGTGGTTCTGCTTCTGAAGGAGTCCAGATCCTCAAGTCCAGATTGCTGAAGGTGTTTTGGTTGTATTTTAATGGACACCGGCTTCAGTGCGGTTAAGCAGGCAACTATCCTGAATTTGATTCATCCCATCCTGACTACAAGCTATCCTCCCACTTCTTCAGCAGTTCATGCTAGGGCTGCAGAACTGCGGGCAGTCACCTCTGGCTGTGTGGGTAGCCCTTTTCTACAGCCCAGAGGAAAGAGGGTGTATCACTGTTACAAACACACTGCTTTCAAAACACCTAGCTGCTCACTGACACCTACAGACTGCCACCAGCTCTTCAGCGTCAACTTCATGTATTTCTGATTATTTAATTGAAATTATTAGTAAGTCAGAGTGAACATGACAAGATATCACCCACTTACTTACACCTAGTGGTGTGCTAAGGAGAGAAAGCTCCAACATTTCAGTGACTGGCCAACTTCTAACTCCCTTTCTAGCTTCTGGTTGAGTTTTACTACCTGGAAAAAAAGGGGTGAGTTTGAGCTTTTGACTGATATTAATACCCTATTTTGTGAGCAAGAAGTATCATTTACCAGGACACCATAAATCTGGTACAACTTGTTTGCTGGAATACGAACTGACAGGTACAGTAGCTAGCTGTAACTTCCCAGCTAGGCATATCCTAGATCAGAGGAAAATCCACAGAGTGTGGAAAAGTGGTTAAACTTATGGTAATTGTTACACTCCTGTATCTTCTACCAACAATGAAATCAGTTTACAACTCCTGAATGGAAAAAATTATTCCATATCACTCTCCATTGTTCTGCATCACTACCAGGAAACAGGGCTATTACACAAGATGAGGTTTACCCTAGATGAGAAGAGATACATTTTGTTTTTAAATGATATTAAAGAAAGATGAAAGTAAATCCTTTCTGACCTGGCAAATTTCTATTGTGCACATGCATCAAAAAAGAAGACTTTTTTAAAGAACACCACAGGCATAGTATGAACAAAGTAAAATCCAAGTTAAGGCAGGTGCTGCGTGCCCAGCTAAACCAGGGATAGCACATTAAATCTTTTCAAGAACACCAGAGGTGAATAGCCCTGCTCAGGAGGGCTGATAGTGGATAACAGCAAAGATAACCCCTGCCACAGCTACCCTGCACTGTGGGTGTCCCCACACTAGACTGCCTGTTCCAGCTTTGGTGGCAGTGCTCAACCCGCAGCAGTTTTGTGCCAGGTCAGCACCTGCACCAAAACACCTCAATAACCCAGGAGCCAAAATTCCCTTCTGCAGGACACACCTGCAGCTGGAGCTGGGGTCAGGACCAGCCAGTACTGAACCACTGAAATGTGCCACTCTGACACTCTAGAATTTGGGGAGTTTGATTAATCTTTAGGCTTTTAGATAAGTTATACCAGTAAATACATACCATAGATTTTGCTGTGGTATGCCGTCATTTTAATGCAGTCTTTAATGTATTATAAAAAAACAACACATCAGTCAAGGTATCAGTCATTACATATGCTTTGTTCTATTGAAGTGAAAGGATATCACAACAAATGGGTAATGTTTAGCATCATTACCTCCCCGTGTAGCATACTTGCTGGGGCAGGGACAGACATGGAGCTATTTCTAGGCTGTTCCATGTAATGCTTTTTTGATCTGCTCCAGTCATTGTTTCCAGGCATTTATCTGTTGTTGTTTACCTGAAGGGAAGCAGGTTTTCCCTCTCCTGCTACAAAGCCATAAAAAGGAAAGACTGAAAGATGAGCATAAAAAAAGCTTCCAGCCCCTCTTCCCTAAATGGCAGGTTGCTACTCTGCCTTGAGCCTTTCCGGCTTCTGCCAAACCTCTTTGGACTGAATGGAGAGAAACCATGTAGCAAGAAGAAGAGGTCATTCCCACCATATGATGAGAAATATACTTTTCTTTCATTGCCTAGGCCCAAACCAGTCCCCAGCCAGGGCAGGTCACCACACAGACAAACCTGCCCACACTTGTGTGGGGGCACGAAGAGGTATGACAGGTTTGGGGGTTGCCCACCCTGCCTGCATGTGAGTGCTGCAGGTGGACTTTAGAGATGATGCCCTTTGGAGATGAATTGCTCTTTCCTGGTATTACAATAGGATTTTTTAAATCGTGAGATGACGCTGACTAAATTAAGATGTAAATCATATGCTGAAGTCAATAGCATGGATTTTATTTAAAAGTAAATGAGTGGTAGAGAGAGGTAAGGGGAAGGCAAAGAGAGCGACAGAGAAACAGATCAAGTAGCAAAAAGACATCACCACTCTGTAGATTCTGATGGCATCCTATTGGTCTTCTCAGTGGTTGCAGGCTGTACACATTAAGTGATAGGAAAAAAATCCGCAAAAGTCTCCTTTCATAGGGCTTATGTTGCTCAGGGGCTAGGTGGAAACGCCCCCGGTACCTCCCCTGGATGATGTAATACTGGATCAGGAACACTCAATGAGTCTTCAGTGTTCCTGATCCAGTATTAGACATCTTAGACACCTTCTAAGACTGTCTGCAGCTGTCTCTCACACTAGTTGAATCAATCACGGACCCATTATGGTGCATCATCTGGGATGAATAGCTCAGGCTATGTTTGAATGTCCTTGGTGCTCCCAGGAGGGTTTTCACAGCTGAGTCATTATGTAAGGGAGGACGCTGGAATGATAAGGACTATCCCACCTAGCAGGACCTGCCTCTTATCATCCTATTCCCTTATCTTGAAATCCAGTTTGTAACCTCAGGTGTGCCTGCCCTTCTGCACCTGGGGACCATGCTGTGCACCAGGAGCCAGGCACCCAGATTGCTTGAGCTATGAGCACCAATCTCTTGCAGCACCTGGGCAGTCACTGCAGGAGGTCAAATGTTAGCAATTCAATCTCTTACACTTTTGGATACATTCTCCTGTGACCTGCATAGCTGGACAATAGTACCACCTTATCTCAAGGTCCTTTTGCAGCCCAAATCAGTAGGCATATTCAGGGAGGGGTGAGATTCGGTAGATGAGCAGCTGTTTCTTTGGAGTTTGCTACAATGGACAAAAGTCTTTTGGTGATCTTAGCAATGTTTAAGCTATTAACCATTTCAGTCTCTGGCACCTGGGAGCCCTGCTGCTCTCCAGGCAGGCAGCATGGGCTCTCCTGTGTGTGGCTAGGCCAGGGCACGTAGCAGGAATAGAGGGTTATTCTGGTCAGGAGAACACCCCTGTCTCTGGCTGCAGTACCCTAACAGTGAGTCCCACGTGTGCAGCCAAATCTGCACATGTGCACCCAGCGAAGACGCTCTTCTAACACCTCATTTCCTCCACTCCCGTGCCACCCCCATTGCCTGTGACTTTCTGTAGTTACTTGGATGTTGAATTAGAAACACTTAAGTGTACTCTTTGATCCTCCACTGGAAATGGTAGCCCAACACATTTGGCTGTTAACAGATTGTGGGGACTGTATGCACAGGCCTGTAGAGCGAAATATCTTTGGTTTTGTATAGAAACCCAGCTGTGCTCACACACGTGCCATGGCACATGCTGCATTGAAGTGTGATGACAATCACAACTGAAAACACAAGATGCTTTCAAGGCCCTGTAATTGAAGCAAAAGAAAAAAAGGCTGGGTTAAGAGCCTGTAGTGATCACTACCAGGCCATGCTCTCAGCAGAACGCTGCCTTGTAACTGGCAGCATTTGACAGACTTTGTAATTGCCTTCCAGGCCTGGTGGCTGTGGCTTGTGCCGAATTGGAAATCAGAGCCATGTGGGACCAACTGAGTGGCTGCAGTCTGTGCTGTCCATGTTTGCCTGCAGGCAACAGAGTGGCTGGCAGCAGAGGTGATCCCTGAGGGAAGTGAAGCAGGGAAAAGAGGGCTGGGAACAGCCAGCCACCATCTGCAGCTCCTTGACAAGGTGTCCCATAGTATCAGTGCCCTGCATCTCAGCCAGGGGAAGGGTGGTTTTTGCTGGAGCAATGACTTCATTATATGTCAGTGCTTCGGGGTGAGGGACTTTTAATGGAAGTCTGAAGGCCGGTCCCTCTGCTGAAGCTGCCTTCAAGCCCCTGGGAGCCTTGGCTGGGATGCAGTTGCTTTGCCACCAGTGGTCATGAGCCTAACAGGGCTTTTGTATTTCCTATCTTGCCTTATTTGGCTTTCCACAGGTGTGTTTACTCTTGCCCTCTCCCTCCTTCTCTCCCTAAATACATGCCTGTACATACCTTACGAGTGTATGTAGAACAAAACATACTCATTTATGTGCTGTACTTGTGATATTGTTGGCTTATTTCCCTGGATTAAAGGATTACATGCTAAAGATGTCCATCTATGCTTGACTACTCATGCAACCCTTTAGCAATTATTTACTGTCAGTCTGACCACTCTGGGCTGGGTTTGATTTTCTGCTGGGAAAATTCAGTGTTACCAGCTTAAACTTGCTGTCTGGAGATCCAAGAACTAAATGTCCCATGTCAAGCAGCAAGAAGGACTAACCTCTCTGCTTATCAGACTTTACCAGGGCTTAAAGAAATGGGTTTTACAAGAAGAACTGAAACAAAGAAAGGAAAAACTATAAAGTATCATCTTGGAAAATTTGGTGAATCTTCCCAGACTCAGAGAAAACTAGGGAGAAAGTTGTTGTCCTGCACCTGAAATGCATGTGGATTCAGGGAAGATTACAGCATATTCCAAGAAAAGTAATCACTTTTATGGCTTGGCAGAAAGGCCTAAGATATCTATGCTCTTTTTATTAGATTCAGCCTAACACTACCTTGCCAGATACTTTCTGCCATCACTTTTCTTTGTTTATACCACTTCCTCTCTACCACCACCTCACTGCCCAGAACATCTCCAAAGTATTCCAGCTTTTTTAAGAAAGGAGAAAAAACATGACAGTGTCTCTTAGAGACATACCTGGTTGGTCAGATATTCCTTCCCAGAAACTCTCCCTCTTTCCTCATGCTCTCTTACTCAAATCTTAGCCCAAAGCTTACTCTTCTTCCTATGTCTGCTGGCCCCTGGTTCTTATGGGACACAAGAACTCCATTTTTCTCAACCTTTAAATGCAAATTTTTGTAACAAATACTTTCCCCTTACTTAATTATAACTGGCAAAGAAATCTCAGCTGGTGCAGTCAGCTTCTTGTGCTCCTCTGCTGCTGGCAGGGGTCTGTCTCAAGCCCTCACAGCTCAGCTATTCTTCTCCCTGTCCTGTCAACAGAAACAAGTGTTGAGGTTTTGCTCTTTTAAATCTCCCAGTCCCATTTTGAGGATATGCATGTAAATATATATATATATATATATATATATATATATATATATATATATACACACACACACACATATGTCCCATTCAAGAAGGGAAGGCAAGAGAACCCTCCCACTGCCTTCCTTCCACTTTGTGGGTAGGAGAAGTTCAGGGAATTAGGGAAGAATTCAGGGAAGCCATGTGAAGGACCCTAAAAACAATTGTAAACAACTAGATGAGGAAGTGTGCAGAGAGCCTGTGTGGTGGGTTAATGTTTCAATTGCATTGTAAACGACATGCTCGCATGTCTTGGAGTGTCTTTGGGCAGTCTCCACACTGGGATGAGCCTCATTTTGAGGGTGTGGCCAAGCTGTGCTGTCTCTGAGGTTCAAGACATGTTCAGAGAAATTCTGTCTGGCTCCAGGTTTGGAAACAACTCTGGCACCTGGAGATTGTCTCAGCTGTGTCCTTGTCATTTGGCCTGTAGCAGAAACCACAAGGCTAAGACAATTCTGATTCTTCAGAATAACACAGGACCATTTTTTTTCCTTATATGTTTTCAGAACAGTTTGAGGTTATGTGCCCAGTTTCATTGTTTCCCTTAGTTCTGTAAAACAATATCAGTCTTAACTTGTCTGCATGTTCATGGAGGTGGTTATTTTTTTATAATTAACAAGATCATTAAATCAAGACAGCACTTGTTTAACATTTCAACACATTTTTGTCTGTAAGTGATTCACTCAGATTGTTTTCCTGGAAAAGGTGTTTTCTGGGCCTGTAATCCCCTAGGTATGTGTTTCACCTTCCAATACTCAACTGGTATGGACATACGGAAAGAAAATCTTATCTCCTTGAATAATACCTAATACCATTCCCAGAAAAAAATAATAATGATCTGGCAAATCTCCAGCTATTAATGTTTTATGAGTAACCAACCCCTCCATATGCTGTTTTCATCCTTCTTCAGTACAGGAACAAAACGTCCCAGGCGCTCCAGTGCATTTGCCAAGTTTCTCAAGCACTGCATCATCATGGCTTCCATAGATGCTCATTGTCATAACAAAAATCATGGTGTACTGTTTGATATTTATGTGGATATTTAATGCACTTTTATAAGCTTTCTTGCTCTTTCCTTCCCTTTTGGATTTTACTTCAATGACAGGTATGAACTCTATGCATAATACAGGGAATGTATTTAATACACAACAGTTGTTCTCTCACATGCAAGTGGTTTCTATAAAGAAACCATCCATCACTGCTATATAATAAGCCACATCTTTTCCTAAATGGTCTGTCCTTCTGAACTGACATATGTGGGGATAAATAATACCTACTATAAAATAGGGAATGTGCAAATACTGGAGTTATTCTTGGAAGAGTTATTAATTTGAGATAAAACTATTAAAAGTGTCCAGATAACTTATGAGTCCAAAACTCATTTTCAAAAGGGGGTGAAATCTAAACCAGTGAAAAGATGTAGATGACTAACCAATACAAATAACCCAAACGCTAGTGTGGCTGCTTTGGACTGTTTCAGGTCTTCAGTCCTTCTCCTGTTGCACACGAGTTGCACACTCATACTTCCATCACTGACATTCCCTGGGCTTGTATACATCCATAGGGTCATCTCAGGATTTTTGAAGCTAATTCTTACTTCCTGCACAGGTTAATCTCTTTGATATAACCCTGTTCTCCCACTGCTGACTGGCATAAGAGCCACTACTGTTGTCCAAGACCCATAATGTTTTTCACTACCCACCAAACCTAAATAGTTTCTAACTAGTCAGGAACTGGTGATTGATTCATGGCATATGTCAAAGCCAAGAAGTTTCATGAAAATATTTTTCATTCTGGAAACTTTTGCCATACGCAGGCTGGAGTTTCCTTGTCAGTCTCGCAGGCTGTGTTCTCTGGCAGCAGATGATGCCCAGCTCCAGTTCAGGGGTTGCAGCTCCCAGCCCTGCAGCACAGCAGGGCTGATGGCCGGTCTGGAGGCCCAAGGAAGAAAGGGATTGAGGAGTTTCTATGTTCCACACATCGTAGAAACATCCAGGAAATGCTGTGGAGTCATGTCTGACACCATTGCACTTCAGACATGGCAGCCACCTGAGAGGACCATGCCTCTCCTCCCCACGGGCACGTCTGCTGCCTTTGATTTTGGAAAAGGCAAAAAACAATGTTTTGAGCTTCCTAGAACAAAATATTTTCAGAATTTCATTTCCACTGGAAAGGTAAAACTTTTTTAGGCTTTGTTCCAACCCAGAACAGAACAAGAAACTGTCTGGAAATGTTAGCACTTCCACAGAAACAACATGCCAAGTTTTGATCTACACTTTGTTTTAAAATCTCATTTTAGTCTGAGTTCCAGAACATGAATTGCTAAATATTCTCTGGAAACCGTGGTTTCAAAGCCCTTGTTTCTTAAGAAGATATTTCAAATTTCTGTATCCACATCCTTCACCTGGAAGTCACGTCATCCATGTGTCTCCCCTCCATAGTTGTGTATTACACTACTGTGTTGTGGGGGATTTGTGTCCAAATGTGGTACTGTGACAAAAAATGCAATGTGAGACTATCTGTTTAAACTAGGAATTACATTAAATTATGTGATGCAAAGTGAGCAATGTGTGATAAAAATATAAAAACGTGCAAAGAGAAGGGATCTGTGTTTCTCTGAACATGACAGGGAATTGGCTACACATATCCTGATAATATTGAATGATGATGGATGGTCATGTCCTCTTATATGCATGTGTTTCCTAATTTCTCCTAGCATGAAGTGTAGCTCCCTAGGTATTGTCGCTCCCTGATCCTCTCCTGCTATTTCAGGGACTCTCACTTGCTCCTGGTGATGCCACTTGGGCTGCATGGGGACATTTTATATCCATTTGCTACCTCCATGCACAAGTGAACCTGTTGACCTACCCAGTGAAGGGTGGTGATGGGAACTGAGAGTGACAGTAATCTGGAATTATTAATTTCTAATGCTCTGAAAAAACACCAATTTTCAAAAGTGTAGAAAGCTAGAAATAAACAAAACATTACATCAAGAAACATCCTTCCTATTTCAGACATTTTGCCTTCGATTTTGCACATTGTCCCTTAGGATGGCAAAAAGCTCTAGCCTTCACTCCCCATCACAGGAAAAATGTCCAGCCCAGCCTTGCAGAGACTCCTCGGAGTAGTTAAATGAGCTGCCTTTCCTGCTGGCCAGTAGGGACTCTAAATATCCCTTTTCCACCTCAGCTGTTTTCTTCACACTCCTTGTTCTAAATTCTTGTCTTGTGGTCCGCAAGACTGGAACCTGGAGATATAAATGTAGAACAATTTTATCCCACATGAAGCTACAAAATTTTTCTTCCTCCTTAATTTAGGAAACAGGGTATTCCAGTGGAGGATGAGTCTCACCTACATATCATTGTTGTCTGGACATAATCACATGCATTCAGTAAAGACACAGATTCTTTTGTAGACCTTCCTAGCAGACCTTAACTCACAGCTTCCTGATACCTGCAAGTGAACAATCCTGCTAGCAATAAAAAATAATCTCCCAGGAGGACCTCTGATCCTAAAGCAAATGCTGTTTAATTCACCACTCATTAGGAGTGTATCTGGATTGATTTATTGAGCACTTCTGACCCCAAATCTTTTGAACAGCATTCCTTCACGATTATATAGGGAATGGATTTGGGCAACACTTCTGGCAGGCAGAGTGGAAGAACACAAGTGATTCCTGAAAACATTAATATCATGTAACTTAATGAAAATATACTAGATGTTGGCATGCCCAGACCAGGAGGGATATGTTTTTATGTTTTCCACCCAAGGCCCTGGTAACTTCTGTAGTAAATATGGCTAGAACAATTAATTAATTATACATTTGTGGTTGTTCCACCTTTGAGTATTTTAGAAATATGCAGTCACATTCAATCCATTTAAAAAAAAAAAAAAAAAAAGCAGTATCTTTGGGTCCAAAGAAAAATCAATATATTTGGTAAGTACACAACAGTCTGCAGCAGCAGAGAGTATGATACCCTCTAGGGAATCAGCTTCTACTTTTTGCTTAAAATTCAAGGAACAGAGAAATGGATACAACTGTACCAGAAGTCTTTTATATGTGACTGGCTACAGACAATTGCTTTCTAGTTGAGAAAAACAAACTTTCTTGCCAGTTATACCCAAGTAATTACAAACATGAAGAGAATCAGCCTCTGTTCTCTGAACATATAAACAAAACACTTCAAACCTTCTAATAAGAATCAAGAGAGCAAAATACAACCTCCTGCTATATGCCTTGCCCTTCTCATTTGGCTACAAAAGCAGGATAAAGCATGGAACAGGCTGTTGGCTGTATGACCCGTTTGGCCAACAAAGGTATATTCAGCAAATCTGGAATGTGCACTCCCCTCTCTCCTGGCTTCTAGTTAACAAGAGAGTGCAGAATCTGGCCTGTCTCCCCCACAGAGGTTCCAGAGAATTTACCAGAATATTTGCATCTACATAAATCACTAAGAACAACTGTTGCTTTAGGTGCCACTTGAATGGTAAGCAATGGCATCAGCTCTCATGAATTCATCAGAAAATTCCTAAGAAAGTGAGCTATTATCTTCAATCAGATCTCTTCACAGGAGACTAAATGGCTGGGGAAAAGACTAATGAGAAATTTTTGAAATGGTTTATCTCAACTGACTTTTGGCACCTAACTCTCCAAATCAAATGTCTATTTCTGGTGGGTTTTCTCTGTTCTTAGCAGAGAGCAAGGGCTTCTTCAAAGAGTGAACTAGATGACAGAAGAGCTAACAGGGAGTGATTAAGGCCCTGAAGTTAGGTGCCTGTTGTATAAAGTTAGTAAGAATTGTGCAGAAAAGATTTACAATATTGAACATTGTCAAACACAATTTGTCATCAGTAAGGATCTGACAACAGGATTTTCTGTGTGGTGCAGACAGGTTCCTGTGGGTGTGCTCCATCTGAGATGTGCAAAATCACAGTTTTCCCCAAAAGGGGCACTGCTGGGTTATCTCCTTCAGCTGCTGCATAGGGTATCAGAAGGGTTGGAGAGCAGAAATCCTCACTTCATGAGCACCCACAAGACTGGGGAGGGTGAGTTGGTGGGACAGGTGCGCACATCTCACCAGGCTTCCCTACACAGACACTCCTGAAATGGGATTGTGCTGTCCTCATCAAAACATTGATCCCAGAAGAGCTGACTCTCTGCAGGCGGCTTCCCAGAGCAACCCCACTATGGTGAAATTGGGCACAGTCCCAGCTGCTTTCTGAGTGCCATGAGTGTGCCACGAGCGCAGCCTCATCTGGTGTGGTTGGCAGGCTCCCTCCTGAGATGTGAGCAGGAGCCTCAGCAGAGAGGAATGAAATCTAGCCATCTCCAGGCGCTGTCTAATGAGGGAGCTGGACTCTGCAGTGTAGGTGGGGGAGGAACTCTTTCCTCAGCAGCATCAACACACCCGAGAGCAACACAAATCCATTAATTACCTTGCGCTGCTAACAACAAGTGACAGAAAAAGCTTTGTATCTTGTACTTGCTGCTGAAAATGCATGGAAAGTTTGTTCACTCTTCTGAGACCTTTCCAAGGGGCCACACAAGTGGCAAGCCAAATAAAGCCAGACACAGCCAGATCTGCCTTTTGCTTGGGCCTTCTGGATAAAAAAGTTTGTGGTACATGAAAGAGCTCTTTGAAGTGACTGATGTTGATGCTTGCAATGCGTTTGGGTGAGCGCAGAGAATACCAGGGCTGACGGTGTCAGGAGTCAGGGGGCCTCTTCCTCCTCGTGCATGGAGAAGCTGAGGATATCTGAGAGCTCTTTCTAATACACTGTGTGTCTATATTTAAAGGACTGTGTAAATTTAGATTCTGCTGAAACAGGGGAAGGGTTTGTGACACAGGGCTGAGGGTAGAACAGCATTCGCTGCGGCTCTGCGTCCTGCCTCGCAGCGTGGCTGCGTCACCAAGCCCACTTTTCCCTGGGTGGCTGCTACAAATTATTCTGATGGCAGGGTATGTTTCTGACTTCAGAACATGCTCCCTACAGATGGCAGTGAATAGATTACTTTTTAACAAATACAAAATTTGTGATCTAGAATCTCCAGAATAAAACAAGAACCTACCAAGTAGGTGGGCTTTTTACAACAGTTCAAAGAGCTGCCAAATGACCTTTCTTCTCTTGGTGGCGAAACAAATCAGTGTGTTTGATACAGAGTTTTCCATGGAGATTCACTGTAAGGTAATTAGAAAGAGAGAGGGAAAGAGCAAAATGAAAAACCAATAAAGAGAAAAAAAAAAACCAGCTTCGTGTCACGTCCAGAGCAAAATCCACATCGCAGGCTGAGTTTGTGAGTTGCTGGAACTTTCCAACAACTATACTATTGGAACTATACTGTTGTGGTATATCTAAGCATTAATTAGAAAGCAAATGTTGAACGTCTTGGGGCAAAGGTGTAACAAAGAACAAAATCCAGTCTGCCTGCTCCCATTAGACCAAGAGGCATCCACATGGCAACTCTGCCCCAGCTTAACCTCTCTGGATGCTGCTCTGCTCCATCTAGGACAAGCAGGTAGAGAAGACCAGTGGCACTTTCTTCTGGGAAAGCAAATGGTGCAGAGGATTTGAGCTGGGATGACCTGGCAAGGAAGTAGAATGGCGCTTGTGTAGGAAAAAAAGTACCAAAGAGTGAAGGAGTTACATGAGGTTATCTTTTCAGCCCCTTACCCCTGTCATCTTCCTATTTTAAAAACAGAAACCTCTAGGGCATAAAGCAACCCAAAGACAAATCCAATCTGTTCAGCTGGAAGCTCCTCACTATTCATAAAGTCATGAATAGTTCTCAAATATTCCAGCGTGATTAAAAAGAGGAAATTCAAATACTTTATAATCTTTGGGTTATAGGATTAGGCCTGTAATAGTTTTACTTGGCTTTATAAGCCTGATCCTGTCCCAGTGAACATGATGGGAGGTCAGTTATCAAGCCACAGGGGGCAAGATAAAGCTCTATATGAGTTGCTATTTTTTACTCTTAAAGTTAGTCTTATTGGGCCCAGCCCAACTTCAGCTGAAGTTAATGAAAAGACTCCTGCTGACTTTAATGGGAGTTGGATTGGCCCTATTGTCCTTTGTTGAGTAAAGTAATTTTAAAAGGTCAGGAGGTGAATTAAAAGAAAAGAAACAACTACATCGATGAGCTTTATTCAACGTGCTCACCTTGTAGAGAAGAAGTGTTGTCTTAGCTGGTGAGAGTAGTTCAAACTAGTCCTTGTAGACTCTGCAAGGATAACAAAGTATGGTTTTACTCAAAAAAAACAAGTGGAAATGAAAATTTCTGAGTTCCGATTTAATGATCTCCCAGTGGCTTCTATCTGCTCAATTTACAAATAAAACAGACACCAAAGTTAGACCCTAATCTCAGTGAAAGCAACCTTATGCCAGTGCAATTCCACTGACTTTAACGGATTTCTTCTTGATGCTTCAGTGGGTTTCTTCTTGATTGACATGGGTGGGAGAGCTAAAATAAGATGTTCTGTTTCTAATTGCTATAGCCAAACTTTGACTTGGTCTATGCACTCTTCTTTCAAGACAGTCACTCCTTCACCTACACCTGAAGCAATTTGGTAGTCAAAGTGACAGGGAAGAGAAGGATTAGTTAATGAATCTGCTGATTGTGTAAAAATTCTCCAAATGTTCCCTTGGCTCTGAAGGACAAAGAAGACAAAACTTACAGTTGTGCTGTGTGAACCTTCTGGGTTTTGACTTGTCTTCTGTGTCCTCTCCAGCTCTAAATAAAGCAGAGCACAGGTTTTATCACCATAGTCAGCAGATAAAACTATCAAATGTAAAGTTGCTATTTTTACACAATACTTTTTCATTATAAATTATAGACCAGTCTCCCTCGAAACAACTCTCATGCACTAGTTGTCAGAAGATGCTGTAGGCAATCAGCTTCACAAAATTTTTCTTTTCCTGCTTACCCTTTTTACAGGATGCATTTTATGACCAAGGGGCATAAACCACACTAAATTTCTTGGGAAATGCCTGAAGGAGTTTGGTTTTGATTTCTTTGCATTGTCCTTGCTAAATATTTCATGCTGTGAAATTCAGATAGCCTTCTCGGATACAGGAAGTAGCAACAGGAAAATTAAAGTGTATACCTCCTCCACACCCCACACCCAAATTTACTGCCATTTTATATATACAAAAATAATCTCTACCAAGCTGAGATGAATCAGAACCATCTTTCCAGCAGATGGTTAAAACTAAAGGGAGAGAAGGATGGCTTCATTGGGCTAATCCAAGAAAGGGAAAAGCCCTCTAAGTAGTTCCCTTTCCAGGCAGGTTAACAGTCCTGCTCTCAGCAGGTTCTGACCATCAATGAACTAACCCTTTCCTCCAACTCGCCTCCCACTGGGCAGGAATTCAATGCATGAGCAGAGGTCAGTGTTAATGCCATCCTGCTAAAGGCATCCAGCTTTCATTCACAAAACAAACCACTTTACTGGCTTCAGAGAGAAAAGGAAGTAACCCAGGAGAAAACATGCACAAAGATTTTCTATTAAGCAAGAAGCAGTTTACGGTATAATACCAGTTGCAAAAGGGTTGAATCAAACATTGATATAATATATCTTTAAAGCAGCTTCTTAAATCAATGAAAGATTATTTTGCCCATGTCTAAGCTTAATGGCACACTTACACAAATAAGATGAGAAACTACAGCTGCAGTGAACACTTGTGCTGCCTGCTGCAGTTTATAGAACAAACATTTGGGATCTATCTGGCTAATCATGATATATTTTTCATGTGATCATCTGTTTATGCTTCTTTGGTTTATACGTCTTGGGCTGGGCTGCGTGCCAAGGGGCTGGGGGCAGCAGTCAGCAACAGCCCCCGGTCCCACGGGACCCTTGCGGGACCCTCAGTTACAGCTGCTCCAGCCTCACAAGGGAACAGGTCCCCCCACTCCTCTTGCCAGTTTCTGACGATGCAGTGTGTTTGGAGCTGCACAGCTTAACCCCTCCTGTGCTTCCCACAGCCCTTCTTGCACTGGAGCCACAGACTGGGCGTGCATATGTAAGGACAATGGCATATTCTGTTTCATGCATATTTTAACCAAAAAGCTGTATGGTGCCCTGAGGTAGCTCGACTGGGCCAGTGGTGGAAACACTTATTTCTGCACTTCCTTCCAAAAAATTTTTTTTTTCTTATGTGGCTTGTGTCACTTGGCCAGTGGCAACATGAGGAACTCGCCATGGCTGCCTACTATGCTGGGCATCCTGGTTGGCCACTGTCCCTGTGTCCCCAAAGGCTCTGTACTGTTGTTCCTGCACCAGACCATCCCCTCTTTCCATATGTAACTGCCATTTCACTGGGTATCTTCATCTTTCAGCCATGTGCATCCACTGAGGCCATGCTTTCCACCTCAGCTCTTTACCTTGTGCCTCCCCATCCACAGCCCCACAGCCAGCTCACACCCCAGGGTCCTGGGCTGATTTCTGCCCTCCCAGACCACAGCCAGCTGGACCAAGTGGCAGCAGTCAGGGGCCAGCCCATGCCAAGTCACCGGTGGTGCTGCTGGTGCCCATTGCAGCCCCCATGGCCCCCCTACACTGGACTCAGGGCGTGCTCCTCTCCAAAGCACAGGTGCAGCAGCCACACACTGTGACTTGACAGTCAGATCATCAAAGCTGAAGAAAAAAAAATCAGGGTGAAATCTGTTAAAATTAATCTGATTATTAAGAATAATCTGAGCAGCTGTTAAGATTCTGGGAAGAGGCTGTCTGCATGTGAGATCTCCTGCTTCTCTCCCATGGATGAAGCACAGCTAGTTCAGAAAATACTGAAGCAGACACACTTCTGTAGCCATTGAAAAATGCAGAGGTTAGAGGAACCATGAAATAAGCCAGTGATGGCCTATGCCTCCAGCTCAAGGCTATGATAAATTTTAGAAGTGTTAAAGCTGCTAGTGGGGCCTCCAGCTGTGATTAAGCAAAAATAGGGCTCTCCCAACATAACAGCACTAGCCAGACACTGGCAGCAGGCAGGAGGGTTCAGAGCAGCACTTGATGCTGGTTCTAGTTTTAGCAAAGGAGTAAGTCACTTTGAGCCCCCACCCAGAATGGCTGTACAATAATGAGAAGGAAATGCAGAATGAACCTGAGTAAAGCCACAGACACACAGCTCCCTAACAGTGACCCACCCTGTAGCTGGCTGTTCTGCTGATGGTCACTAAAGTTACCCACTTCCCTGGTTAACAGGCAAATACATGATATCATTGTTCTCTGTCAGTTGTCATACATCTGCTCTGCAGAGGACCACAGACTTCCTGGACAAGCAGTGAGAGGGCTTTGTGGGGTTGTGCCATGTCTCCTCAGCCAGGCTGGGGCTCATGGGGTTGCTGGCTCTCCCAAAGGAAACTTCAGCTTGACCTTGCCCTTCATCACAACAGAGGCTAGAGACTCCGTGGGTCCTTCTGCACACACAGACAATGTGACTTTGGGAGTCTGGCAAATAACAGCAGGGTCTGTTATGCCCTGCCTGCTCTCACAGCACCTTACGGTTTTGTGGGATGGACATCACCTCTGCACCCAGAAGGCTGTAAGCCAAAGCAGTCTTATCTACTGGTGAGATCTGAGCCATAGCATGTAGGAAACTGCTCCTCCAAAAACTCCACCACTGGGGAAAAGACAGAGTGCCTATACTTTTCAAATGCGTCAC
The DNA here is from genome assembly GCF_017590055.1 of Onychostruthus taczanowskii. Taxonomy (NCBI): domain Eukaryota; kingdom Metazoa; phylum Chordata; class Aves; order Passeriformes; family Passeridae; genus Onychostruthus; species Onychostruthus taczanowskii. The sequence continues at coordinate 4,520,912 of NW_024500905.1, forward strand.
AGCTGAAAGCAGGTCCCACGTGGCCTGGCATGATAAAGGACAAGTGTGTGGGACCCTGACTCATAGGGCATTGCAATCCCTGTGGCTACTGACACAGCCTGGAAGGGTAACCCTGCACACCAAACTGTCATGCAAAGCTGAAGCATGTAAAATCCCTGTCTGAAAAGGGCGAGTGAGTGTTTCTCTGTGCAGTCTTTACCTCCCTGAAGATGTTTACTTTGCTCCTTGTGCTTCCCCTCTGTTTCCTTCCTCTCTACTTCACACCACTAATACATTAAGCACAGAGTAGCAATGAAACAGAAGAAATGAAAATGCAGTCTCAGAAGCAATAGCTCTCAAGCTGTGCTGGAAGGAAAAAATTAAAGTAAGATGGGTGGAAGGGAGCAATGCACTTGTCTGGCTCATGGGTCCCCACAGGGAAGTCCTGGTGCAATGGTCTCTTCCTTATCTACATCCCATGGCACAGCACTTCAGTCTGCAGGAATACCATGAAGATAGAGGATTGCCATGCAATAGACCCTTCACAATCGGGTGCCAGCAAAATTACTGGAATGTGTCCTTGCTACTAAGCAGTGGGCCAAGGAAAAAGAAAAGGAGCTACAGAGAGTGGCAAAGGAAGGAAGTGGGGAAGGAGGTCCTCCTGTCCAGTCATACACTTCGGAAAGAAATTAATTTTCATAATGCCTAAAGTAGGTTACACAGTATAAAGCCTCCTCCTCATTGTTCATTAGCTTCACTGATTCTTTCATACAGAGCCTGCAGGCCTTTTGCCCGTGTTGAACAAGTCCTGTGAAGGTCGTGGGGATGGCTGAATGAGAATAGTTGGCTGACAGAGAGGCTGGTGGTTGCTGCACTGGCAATTTTTCTTTTCATCAGTCATTTTAGGCAAGCCAGGATGTTCCTTTCTCACAAATCTTGATCTACACGTACAGGCCCCAGACTGCTTAATATTCTGGGTGCTGAGGGAATTTCAAATTCCTACAGTGGGACATATGTCTACAGAAACTCTTTGTAGTATTTGAGACCCTCTGTAATACTTGAGTGGGTTCAAGTTTTTTTCTATTTTTACAATAGGAATATGAGAAAGCACAAAGCTCACATATCTGATGATTGCACAAGTGGGATTTTTTTTGGGGGGAGGACAATAATTTCAGTCTGATCTTTTTCCATTATTTTTATTCAACTCCACATTCCTCAGTTCAGCTCTACTTAAACACAAAACAGAAACAATGAAGTGGCCCTTGTGTGAGGAGCAGCATTTGGAAGAGACAGTCCCTGGGAGACCACAGGTGCTGGTGGCCTCATTTTATAGGATGGCGACCGATATCCACCAGTGTCTGGAAACACCAAGCCTATTCACATGAAAAATAAATCTCATGTGAAATATGGGCATCCATGGATCATCTAGTAAAGGTGAACGTTTTTTATATCATATTGCACACTAGGAAATAAAAACCAAACTGCACTGACAGGATGCATTGACAGTGCCCTTTCTACAGCAGATTTTTATGTGTTTTCCAGAGTCTTTAATTCTCTTACTTCAGAGTCCCTCTCACTGCGGATTTATGACATGTTTCCTGCCTCCCTTCTCCTCATCTGTTCTCCCACATCTCTTACTTGAACTACTTTAAAGTGACACGCTGACGCATATCCAAGCGATGAAAGCGAGCACATCGCTCCGGACGCGACGGAGCGTGTTTCTCTGCAGCGTGGTGACCCGCACCAGCCAACAGCCCCAGCCAATGTCCGAGTGCAAATGCAGTGGACAGGCAGAGGGACAAATGCCTGGCAGGAAAAAGGCCAAAACCAGGCAGGTAGAAAGTCTTGGACTCCATGGAGTAGTCAAGATATTGCTCTGTTACAACACTCTGGATGCCTCCCTGGCAGTAAGAAGTAAAACTCTTACTGCTACTTAGTCACAGCCCATGATGGCAGCACTTTGGAGGTCCCCTCTGGAATAGTTACCCTCTGGTAACTTCAGATACCTCACATAGATGTATTTACCCTCCAAACCCAAAGCCACCCCACAACCCACCATCACTTTCACCTGTGACACGCACCCTCCACCCGTAATCTTCCTCCTTCTTCCTCTAAGCCCAGGTAGCATCTGCTTGCTCAGCTTTGAGTGGCAGGGGAGCAAGGATAGCATCCAGAGCATGGAACTGAGGGTCTCCTGTGTGGCCATGCTTGTCTGGGGACTAAACCAAGTATGGTGAGTTAAAGGTTCCCCTCTCTCTGACTGCCCTCAGACCACTCATAACTGCTTTTGTGCCTTAGTTTCCTCCTACATAAATTAAATTAGTCTATCTGTTCCCTGAAGGTTTTTTTCTCCTTTCTTTCTATGTTCTTCCCCCATTCTTACAGATTCAGTTCAATGCCCAAGAGCATCTGTATTTGCTAATGTTTTGAATTAAATACTTTAAAACATGTTTTGAAAAAGTCCTGCTTCTCAATGCACTGCATCTCATGGAAATGTGAAATCCTAGCATGAGGTTCAGACCCACAAATTAAGTATACCAAATGCTGTAACAGGTCACTGTCCTTTACCCATTGACAGTCATCCTTGTTCTCTATCTAGACCAAGGAAATCTCCTTCCTTCGGTCCTTACAAAGAAATGCTTATCTGTAGGACAGCTTCCAAGATGTCTGCAAGAAGTAAAATGCTGAATACCTTTGTAAAAATATTGATCCTCAGCACCCCTTCCTGGAACATCTGTTCCAGGGCAGCCTTTCCAATGGATGCCTTGAGCAGCAGGGATTATTCATCCTGCAGAAACAGCAGCACATGGCAGCTCGCTGCTTTTGCCTTCTGCTGGGCAGAAGCTTTGGAGGATGTGCACTTTTAAGGGATGCATTAATTCACCTTTCAAATTATCTGGCTGCTTTTTGCAGCTTTAGAGGCTGCACATGGTCTGGCTGCATTGTCATAGGGATATTGCTTGTTCCTGGTCTGTACAACCATAAGTTAAATCTCAGCTATTTTGTGTGTAAATGTGGACATCAATGCTATGTAATGTTACAGCTACTAAGCCTTTTCACTATTTTCACCATAACACTTGTAAAATAATTATGCAAAAATATATAGATCTGCCTTTTGATCTGCTTGCAAAAGCCCCTACAAGGAGGTGTCTTTAAGGTTATTAAAATTTTTCCAATGTTAGCATGACTCTTAGAGCTTGCTGTCTTTGAGATTAGCAAGGGGGCAGTTTTTAAAGAGGGCTATGGAAAATCATTACAAAAATTCAAACCTGTGAGATCATGCTCTTTCATAACTTTGCAAAACACCATGCATTTGGATTAGTTCAGACATCTATTACCTGTAATAAAAATATGAATTGAAAAAAGCCAGTTCAAAGCAAGGCTTGCACAGAGTTTACCAGCATCCCATAGCATCCTGCGGTACTGAACCCGACAGAGTAACTCAGTGTTGGACAGAAAGGTTCTGTCTCTTGCTTCCTCTAAAACCTCCTGCTTGGAAATTTCACTGGATCCCTCTAGTTCTTCTGCCACAAGAAACAGAGCTCACTATCCATCTTCTCAACATAATCTTACAGTGTTCTGGTCATCTGCCAGGATACTTTGGACACAGACAAAGAAGCAAGGTTTGAGATAGAAATAGTTAAAATCTCACTCTGACAGCTGCATAAGTGAGAAGCAGCCTGTTCATTTGAAAGTGTGAGAATGAAGCCTGCTGTATACAGAGAAGTGGGAATTTGTGTGACTTCTTAGCTTAGACATAGTCCCTCACAAGGTCACTGTTTGCCACCATTCCACCAGGTCTAAATGGGTTTGGAGTAGTTTTTGGGAGGATTTTGTCACTCAAGTTAACCCTGGCCTAGAAAACACTAGTCCGTTTCAATACTATAGCTTTGCTCTCAGCTCAGATATACATGAATCATGTTGGGAGTTCAGCACATTAAAAAACATAGAAATGAGAGTGGGCTGACCTTTAATTCCAGGGATGCGCCGCAGGAGCCTTGTCACTATTTAAAGTCACCTGCCTTCCAGCCCTCACCTTTGAGTTCACAGGTATGCTGGCCACAGTCTCTCTCCTCTTCCAACACAAGCCATTTTTTAAAGGTTTTTTTTTTTTTAATTTTGAGTATTCTGCAGCTGAGATTCAGTCTTTGTCTTCTTGCATCTTTTTCTATAGCATACTTAATGCTACCAAAAGACTAATGATAAACCTACTTTCAAAGTGATCTTAAAATCTAAGAGACTGACAGTCTGCATGAAATCTCTTAAGTGCATCAAGGTAGTTCTCACAAAGCCCTCTTTGGACAAAGCCTTTTCCATGCTTCCTGGCCAACTAAAGCTGGACACACACCTATTAAGTCTGAGGGACTCACTTCTGAAGAGTTTGCTGAAGTTGACAGCAGAATTTGTCCCAGGACAGCAGGGAGAGCAAAGCGTAGGATCACGGAGCACAAAGCATGACGAAGGGGTTTGCAGAATATGGCCCTCAGGCACGAGAAGTGATCTTTTTGCCACACACAGCCAAGGAGCCTCAAACAAATGTGCTCTGCAATATTGCTCATACAAATGGCATTGGGCTGGGGAAGCACGGAGGAACCATTTCTGCAATACGCTGTCAGCTGGTGAGAAATTTTGCAGGAAAGAAAGCGCACAGCAGCTCCCAGCTGCCTTAGGCTACAGGCATCAAACCTACAGTAGGGCAGCCTTGCTGACACTACATAATTGTCCACAGGTAGGGTAGGCTGAATGGCACCCTTTGAATCACAGAGTTTCATGTCTCTGGCAAATGGAAAAGCAGACATCAATAGATGATGAATATAGTGAGAATTGTATTCTAATTGGAAATAAGATGTATATTACCTTGTACTGGATCAAATAACATGAAGGATTAGAATGGCTGTGCTGAATAATTGAGATCCCAGTTGTATAATTTTTCCTATCATTTAAAAGTTATGCCACGGAACCAGAAATATTCCACTAATAAAAAAGGTTGCTCATAAAAAGGAAAAATATCAAAGAGCCATCAGTGAATAGGAACATTAGAGAGAGAAGAAGAATTTTCCCACTCCTCACCCCTTCTGTATATCCAAGTGCTACTTTATAAGCTTTGATTCTTTATAAAATTATAAACACAGAGAAATTCCTGAGAAGCAGCTAGTGTACTCACATCAGACACATGGTGATGCTGAAAATTTCTCTTAATTTTCCACCCATGCATTTGAGGTGCTGTGCAATTAGAAAGAATTGGCAACACTTGATCACAGTAACAGCTGCATCCAGTTGTAAACTAGCAATTCAAAGCAGGAATATCCACCAGGTTTAAGACAACTCCATCTGAAAAATCACTTTCTAAATCTAGGCGTGAGTAAACAGATTCCTTTCTGCTGGGACTGTTTGTCCCCAGTGCCACACAAAGCAAGGAGCTGTAACCACAGGCACATTCGAAGCCTCTGTGTCATATTACTAGTAGCTTGAAATTCAGACTACAGCCTCTTTGAAAAGATAGTATTTTTCCAGAAATGTTTATTTTACATTTAGAGCTGTTATTGTTATTTCTTCTCAGTGGTGTAGAAGTCCAGTTGGAAGAGTTTTCTTTCTTCTGCATTGAAGCTGAAAATTCCTGGAAAGCCATGACAATATTCAGCATTCATGATTACACAGACAGACATATTTAATGAAAATTGCATAGGCTTTTAATAGAGGATTATGAATGAGCTCTAATGTTGAAATTATATTAGATTGGATTTCAGAACGTATTTAACATATTTCCATACAGCAACCTTGGGATGTCTTTTCAATAACAGTGATTATTACAGGCAGGCTGTTTTTTAAAAAAACATTAGTTCAAGGTGGACAGGGCTTCCTGAAAAATGTTCTACATCTTTATGGCTGATGTTTTAGTTGTTTTGAATTAACTTTTTTCACAGCCAGAATGAAATGTTTCACCATATAATTCTTCATGCATGTCTTCAAACAAACCTGGAACCTTTGCTGTGAATTTTCGAAGCTGTAATACAATCTCAGGCATGAAAACTCTTTGTGAACTGAAGGTGAGAATTTTGTCCCCAGTTATCTGGTTTCTCTCAAAATATAAATATTCTTAGGTAACGTCTGTCTTTTTAAAAATAGTGGTTGCCCAAGGTGATTCAAAGGCATCTCTGAGCACCAGCCTGTGGACAATCCCAGGCTTACTCTTTTACAGGTCTCCAACAGCTGACTGCCCAGCCCACAGACCTTGATAAGGACAAGCTATTAATTGAGTGGAATGGAGTTCAGATTTATCTCTATATAATCACAAATACATTGAAAATATGCATTGGCCAGGAGGCATTCGGAAAGCAGAAGTCAGTGACTCATTGGGATCTGCCTGTATGAGCAATTTCTCAACCTGTCCTCATAGCACTGGTCCCTGGACCAGTGGCTCAGCTCTGCCATTTTGCCCATTTCTGCTTCCTTGCAGAGTTCATACTCCTTCTTCTGTCTGGAATAGCAGTGGTTTCAAATGTAGTTAATTTGAACATATCTGCTGTATTAGGCTCAAGGTAACTGGGTATGCCTTTGGTGGTTCATGTAGTTGCCTCCTGGGGTTGCAGAACTTGCCTCTCCAAATTTCACTTGCTGCCATAAAGAGCACATGGACTATTGTGGTACACTGATGCTGACTGCTATTTGTCTCTCTTCCACACTGGTGTCAATTTCATGTAAAGCCACAGAAAATGCTTAGATTTTACCAGTGTGAGGCACTGAAAGACTTTCCTTCAGTCATCAGCAAGTTTGATAGCTCTCATTAGTCTACTTTAGTCACTGGAGAAAAGAGATGTGTGTTTCCTACACTGGTGGCATAAACAGTCCCCTCACTTTTATACTGCTGGAAGAAATGTGTATTTTCAGGGCTAAAACAGTAATCCATTCACAGTGCATTTCTGAAACCAACCCTATTCTATTCATCTCACTTAAATGGTCAAAACTGTGAAACTGGATGCCCCGGGTTCCACTCCTAACACCTAATAGAGATTCTTTGAAGGGATGTTTTGAAGACATTTGAAATAGGAAGCCCTGTGCCCTATTCTCACTGCTGTTGTGAAACTTTAGGTGAGTCCATACAGATGTGGATTTTTACTGCAGTTTAACATTTCTAAATACCACACTGGCTAAGAATAGGCTGAATCCTGTAAAATTAATTTTATTTTTTGCCCTCTAACTTGACCAATGGAATGTATCTACTAATTAAAAATCAACAGGAAACAAATGTCTTCACAGAGGTAAAGTAGTTATCTATGGCAATTGTGGTTTGTGGTGTAAAATCTAGGATGGAAAGAAATCCACATTCAGAAAGATGCATACATTTTTAAACAGTATATATGAACATGTGCATGGCCACCCAGTGAGGGATGGGAATGCCTGGAGACAGATGCTTTCTCCAGAGTGGATTTGATAAGGTATAGGAGACCATGCCTTTTCAGGCGAGCTGTCCACAGATAAGACAGTTCCTGTACTCTGAGACAGAGCAGGCTTGGCCAGTTAGCAAGGAGGAGCAAAGCTGTGCATCCCACTTGGTCAGCCTCAGCCCTGCAATGCCATTCACAGGGATGCAAAACTGTATCTAAAAGTGCCTCCATTTGTACTCATAGTAGCAACCTATCAAAATTTTTTTCTTGCCACCCAATATTAACTTATCAAAGAATAATTTCTTCTTGTTTTCTACTGGTGACTGAGAAGAAAATCTGATTTTTAGAAATCTCCATAGCCTGAATGGTTGAATCAACTGAAAGATGAAATAAAATACCCAAAGGAAAGTGGAAAACCTACCATCTCACTTTGCGTCTGGGTGTAGGAAAAATGCTACCACACTGTGACCAAAAGTGGCTTTTAGATAAAACCCACTACTGGGCACTGTCTAGACCTTTCAAGAAATCACTTTCCACTGTGAACACTGACTGCAGTCAACACAAAATATTTATTCCTCTCATCTGAGATCTCCCAAATGCTTTGAGGTACTTGAGCTCACAAGTGAGAATACCAATATCATCCCTGCTGCATGTGCATCAGTCAGCTCTTGGACAGTCTCCCTTGATGTCATGGTGTCAGTAAGGATGAGTGAAGGTGCCCTTTGCCCAGGCTTCTGTTTGGTTTAAAACACCAGATTTGGCTGCTGCTAAAATCACCTCCCACCGTGGATGTCCTTGTTTCCCAAAGTAAACAGTTTCTGGCGTCTTGTGTCCTGAACAGCCCCAAGTGTCTGACCTTGCAAAACAAAAAAATATTTTATTTTAAAAGAAAAATCTGCAGCCTAAATTATTTGAGGCACTGCTTTCCTTCCTCAGCAGGATGCTGGAATGTCCAGGCTGTGGTAGGAGCTGCTTGTATGCCACAGACATACACAGGAACATATTTGCCCTCTAATGATATATTAGGCAATGGTTTTGAGTTGGCAGGCTACTAAAAGCCCTAGCCAAACAAAGATAAAATTGTAATTTATCAACAGAGAATGCTGAATTCATGGTCACTGGTGACTGCTGGGACTGGTGGTAGCCCACAGAGCTGAAGCTGACAACATAATGACAACAAACTCCAAATACTGTTTGGACTTTTCTCAGCTTTCGGGGGTGGGGGGAAAGCTGTTTGGATTTTTTCCCCTAGAAATTGTTCAAACTAAGAACAAGATAAAATGATCACCTTTCTCCAAATCCAGTAAGACATGGCTCAACCAGCAAAAGTGTATGAAAATACTGTGATTGCAGCTACCTTCTGCAGCATGTAATGGAATGCATGAAAACAGAGCAGTGGGAGTGCATGCAGAGAGGCTCACTGAGGAGTCAGCAGTGCGGGCTTTGGTGGTACAGACCTCTCTTTTGAGAATATGGTCCATGGCTTTTAGGACTTATGTTCTCTGAACTAGTTATTTCAGGGACTAGGATTTTCCAAAGGTCTTGTCTTCCTGTCAAAGATTTTAAGGATTCTTGCAAATATTTTATCTCAAATACGTTGAGATACCTTTCCCAGTAGCTCTTTCCATCACTTCAGATTTATAGGAACTTTGTTTCACTAAAGTAAGTGATGTTAGACACGTTCCAGAATGATGTTAAGAATTAGGATCTACTTTTATAGGGTTTCACAAGTCTGTGTTATTTTGATTGTCCTGAATTAAATGTGATCTTAAAGGGTGGAAATTTCCATTTCCATGATGGAAATCCATGCAGTTTGAGGTGAATCAGAGGTGCAAATAGCATGGGGAAAAATCCAAGTTCCACTTTCTCTTTTCCCACCCTCCATGTGCCCTTCCATCTCCTGACTGATCCCTAGATGGAAACCAACTGTTCTTACAGCAATGAATTCAATCTCCTCAGCAGACTCATTGAGCATCATTGACTCAGTGATTTCTGTGAACTCGTCCCAGCACCAACTAATTTCACAAAAAAAAAAAAAAAATCAGTGAACAACTAAGAAATCACCAGGGATGCTGGCTGTTACAGACCTAGGGCAAAAGTGAAGTGGAGTTCTGGAGGTGAAAGGATCTCTACACCATTACTGACCTTTGAAATTTCCCAGTCCCGGAGGTTTACTTTCATGGGAAGAAAAAGCTGTTTCAGATCACACCAGATATTTTCTGCACTGCCCAGCAGTTTACCTGGGGATGTTCTCCAGATGTTTGTGTTTCTATGAAACATAAAAAAATAAAGTTGCAAACTGGACAAGACAATAGTGGAAATGTAAGAACAAGGGCTTTAGGGCAGACTGGAAAAACATGAACATTAACCAGCCCACACACAAAATCAACTTGTCCTCTCTAAGAGGTCAACAAAGATGTACTTTATTTGCTTTTCCAAAGAACTGCTACTTTTCCCAGCAGGTGGGCACATACCACTTGTCATGGTTCTTATATTGCCAATGGGCGATTGTTTGTATTTTGGGGAACAGATACTCCTTTCAGCTGAGCATACAAGAAGTGAGAAGTACAAGGTCTAAGCCAAGATGAAGCAATAATTTAGACAGCTTTTATTCCACAGTGAAAAGAAAATAATAATGTACCATTGTCTGGAAAACTACAAAGAGCAAAAATTGAGCATGCACTGGCCAAGACATCTGCAGAGTGAAATGTCTTAACTGTTTGCAAGGTGTCTAACAAGAGAAAAACAGGACTTTGAAAATGGAAGCCTGTCGTCTTTTCTATAACTGTTTCTCTTTTCTGCTAGCTGTATTGGCTAAGCAAAATGTCCGAGTAAACTGGTTACAAGTCCTAGGAGGTCTTTGGGGAAGGCTTCTGTATTTTTCCTGCTTAATTTGGGCTGCTCAAGTGGGTCCTGATCCCAAAAGTATGTGGACGCAATGGACACCTTTTTGTTTAGTGCACTTAATACTACACTGGTAGCCTGTGTATAGGGATATCAGAGTGTCACCTGTCTACACTGCCTGGGGTTTGGCTATTCCAGTGATTTCACTGGGGTATGTTTGCAGGTATTACCTTACCTTTGTGTTTTTTAAAGTGACTGTAAAAGGAAGACAGTTGCTGGCTGCTGTCATGGCTTTGGTCTGAAAAGCCCAGTCAAGCCCTGTGGTGCATGACTCCTCTTTACAACAAAGTGGGAGCAAGGAACACTGGAATGCAGGTCTTCACATATGCAGGATTAGACATTTTTGCAGGTTTATTGTGGGACCTGTAGGTGGCCTCATTTTAATAGTCAATAAAACAAGAAGTATTAGTCCAGTTCCCCTGTGTGCTAAGCAACATTTTGTCATACTGAACTAGGAAGCTGATAAATTTGCTTCTGGTGCCATTGAATACTCTGCCATTCATTCTATTAAAAAGTTGGTATATCTATAAAATCATTGATTGTAATGAAGAAAGTGCAAACATCCTGTTTTGTTTTCATCCTTATTTCCCGTTCCCTTCCAGACCATGGATAAAGGACAAGAGGACTGCAGGCTGTGCAGTGATATTAGTACAGACATTTTGTAACAGAATGAACGGTAAGAAAAAATGACGCCCAAATTCTGTCAGAGAAGGTCTAACACAAATTCGATTGGGTAAATGGACTACAAAACAAGGTCAACTGAAATAAGAGTGAGACCTTTCAGTACAACTGAGTACCAACATTCGCATCCACACTTGGCATCATGTTTGTGACAATGCATTCTTTGCTGCCACCCCAACAGAAACCCTGACTTATGATGCTGTCTTATTTTTGTGCTGTAGTCACCGTGGTAAGTTTTGAGTACTTCATATAGACACACTGGGGTTTTGTTTCAGTGTATGAGACCTGATAGAGCTTGTGAAAAAGGCTTACAGTTCAAGTGCCTTTTATATATGGAAGGCATAAAGCTACAGCAACAAGAGAATCTCAAAGCAGATGGTTAACTGGCCTTGTGTAGCTGATCCTGCCACCACTGCTTCTCCCACCCTGTGGCTGGGACACCCTGGGGAGCACCAGGAGCAGCTGGGAGAGTGTCTCTTACTAGAAATTTCTCTGGTTTTGAAGTGGTGGAGTACACGTGTGTTAAGAAAAACTGCACGCTATGCACTGCAAGACACAGCCTGCCTTGAGCTAGACTGGAGCACAGAGCCATGCCCCATGTCTGCTGCCAGGACCACCAGCAAAAGGATGAATGCCTTTGGAGGTGTGCCTCAGCACAGCACCTCTGGGTGCTGACAGACTGGCCAGGCTGTGCTGGGAGCACAGGGCAAAGCCAGCACGGGGCATCGAGCTCTGCATCTCCTTTTAGTGGGTACAAGTTAGTACCTCATTTAAGACATATCAAACTACTACAGTTTTGAGAGGAATGTACAGTGGATGGGTGGGACACGGATTAATTAAGGGATTAATTTCTGGACTAAGAGGGATCATATTAAACTTGTAAACAGGTGTGTAGTGTGTCATCTAGACACTTGGCAATGTTTGAGAACAATACGCAAGGGATTTAATTTCAATGTAACTCTCTGATTTCCACAAACATAAACATGGAAGCCAGCTTAAACACAGCCTCCTATACCCCTCCCTTACACTTATCTTTTAAACCTGCTGCAGGGCTGATTTACCAAGTGGCAATAACCTGCTGCCTGTGCAGTAGTACTCCAAACCTGCATCCTTGGAGATGAAACTTCAGCAGAAACCAACTTGCCAGCTACATTTCTCCACTGCAGATGGAGCCTGGGCACTGCAGGGCTCCTACGACATGCTTGCCTGCAACTTACCACATCCCACACTGAATCTTTTGGAAGAGGCTAAAACTTCTGCTAAGTTAAAGTTTAGCCTTTCTCTATACATTTCCTTGCTCTGCCGAGGCCTGGGTGTTTGTGATAGTCTCCTGAAAGCTGATAGGTGCACAGATACCTGGTACCCTGCAGTATTGTGACCCTGCCAGAAACCTGCTGGAGATAAGGCAACTGTATATATAATACTCACAGTAAGTTAGGGGAAAGCAAAGTAAAAGCAGTTCTCTAAGACATCCTGCAGTGAAGGATGCAGAAATGTGACATAAAAACAGATAAATAAGGAAGCAGACCATAATTATTTATAAAGAAATTTATTTTATATTTGTGTACAGCAAATATATGAAAACAAATTTGATTTGAAAAATGTATATTTGATTTCTTAAAAGTATTGAACCCTCTTATGGACAGGTTTTAGTAATTATAAAGGTACAGAAGGCTAAAATTATACTCAAATAATATATGTGTGTGTACGTATATATATATAAAAAACATGTGCAATTTTATATATATATAGTATATATAAATAATGTGTGACTTACATGATTTTAAGGTACCTTATTTAAACATCTGAGTAAAATAGAGATATAAGAAAATATAGTTTGCTATTTCTACACAGTTTGCATCCAGCTTTTATAAGCATCTAGACAGTGCAAAATTTAAACATACAGAAATATTCTATTATTCTATACATTGTGCTCAGCTGCCACATTTCCTCTGTCACGATCATCACCAGACTGAACCAGATTTGGAGGGTTCAATTCTAGCCCTTACTAGCATCTTCTAAGAGCAATAAAAGGAAATCTGTCTTACCTTGCACTGCACTGTGGTATAGCTTGTGCACAAGAACAATGCATTTCCTATATTAAATGATCTAACTCCCAGAGATCACATACACCTCACCATATTGATTCATTTCATTGCATTCCATATCCTGCAAAAATAAATCTCCTCTAGGACAGCATACATTACTGTGTTCTGAAGCTTAAGTAATATATTTCTTTAACATAAGGCAGGAGTATACTGAAATTTGATAATACTTAAATCGAACAGCAATCTGGAATTAAACCACATTTATGTACCACATTTTTATAGATGCTGCCTTTTTAATGTTTTTTCATGTCTTTCTAATGTTGCTAAAAAAAAAAGGCAATTATGACCATTCCATATGCTTTCACAGTAGCTGCATTTTAACTGAAGGGTGTTTGAACTCCAGATAATATGTTTATTATCACTGACATAAAAACCTCAATCCTGCTTCCATAAAAATCAGTGGTTGCTTTGTTCCTACTAAAAATAAAATTGGATCCAAACATGTTAGTCACAAAGTTTGCTAGTAGAAGTAAATACCGTATTCATTAAGTCTCTCAGTGTTTAAAGGCAAAGTGGCAGCAAATACTGTGTAGTATAGCTTAAAGAACAGTACTATGCACAATTTTAAGTGTTATTCAAAAAAATCAAAAAGCAGCTGTGAAAAACATCTCATGGGACAGTGAATTTTGCTACATGAAAATTTCTGGAACTGTGACAGACTTTTTTTGAATTAATTTCCTACACCAACACTGTCATTCATGTCACTACATCGCCATTGCACAAATTAAACACTGGATCTTGTATGCAATATGCATCCAGACCAGCTAATCTTTAAAACTGGATAGTCAGGAGGGTCTCCCTCTTTCCACTGCATTCATTCCTAAACTCCTCTCTAGCAGAAACTGTCATGTTTCTGAATCTTTGTAGTAACCGACGAGATAAAGAGCCTAGTGCCATCCTTCATCCACTTCACTCTGCAAGTTTATCTCTGCCCTTGCCCATATAATTGCCCCCTGCAGATTTCAACTTTAATTCAGATTTGCGTTACACTTGTTGAATAGGCCTCACAAACAGAAAAAGCCTCATTAGTAGCCTGCAAAAGTGAGCCTTACTAGTTAAAACCTTGTTGCAAATACCAAACAAAGGGGAAACACAGATGCTGAGACAATGTTTACATCCTCTCAACCACACCCTTGAAATTTTAGCAGCAAATTAGCCAAAGGATGCTTTTAACATCTCATCCATCTCTTTTGGTTGGGAAGGAACAGCCATAACTACAAGTTTTTGCAAGGTGTGGCTGATGCTAGGAGATGGTTGGATACATATGACCAAAGGCTGCATGCCTCACAAGTCAGAACAAAGCAGAGATGCGGTAGGAATTCAGGGTTTTCCTATGCCCAGAAGTTTCCTATAGACTGGAGATAAACACAAGTTCCATTTCCCACACAAAAAAGGAATAGTGTGTAAACCTAGAGTAACACAGTATTAAGAAGAAACTAATAACTAATGATGTCAAAGCCTCTCAATTTAAAGATTCCCCAAAGGAATCTCAAAGAAAAGAAAAAAAAGAAAACCTGTGGACTCAGTCAATACATTTTTCAACCCAATTATACAGTAAATGCACTGGTAGGAAAGGCCTCAGTTCTGAAAAGGCGAGGGAGAAGAAGGATGGTGCAAAATGCTTTCATACATTTGAACATTCTTAGGATATAAGAGAGCAGGCAACTTGAAAACTAGAAAACATTCCTTGTAAGCTGTGTGGGATCAACGCAGTTTTCTGCAGGCTTTGCTTCATCCTACAGCTCAGCTTTGCCTGTTTGGGCAGGACTGGCATTAACGCTGCCTTCTCCAGCGTTGTTCTTGTCTGCTGGCTTGAAAGATAATGAAGCAGAGTTTGTGCAGTACCTTTTGCCAGTTGGGCGAGGTCCATCATCAAAAATGTGCCCCAGGTGAGCACCACACTGCAACAAAACACAATAGAGTATCACTGTGTGTGCGTGCTGCTCGCGCGGCGGCATCGCTGTGCTGTTAAGCAATGACTGGCAGCTGCTCCCAAGGAAGCACTGTGCCTGCACTGTTCCACTGGTGCCTGCAGCGCCCTACATTTAATTGCAAGAGCGATCCAGGAAGATGATCTTCTGAGATACCACAGGTGCCAAAGACTCCAAGAGAAATTTCCGGGGTGTTTCCTGTCACACCACTGCCTATGCTTGGTTGGACCACCATCTCTGAGGAGCTGCCTGTTTCTGTAATGATTTCATGGCAGGAGCACAGCTAAAAACATGGTGGTGAGGACAGCACTGCCCATGTTTCACTTACTCTGTAAGGATGCCTGTGTAAGAAAGGGACAGCCTCAGCTCTGGGCTCTCCTCAGCCTGCAACCATCTGCTACACCACTTGGTAAAAAAAATTGAACCCTTTCATGACCCTGACAAGGACCTAAAGCACTAAAGATATTCTTTGGAGTGTTCTCTCACACTTCTTTTTTTCTTTTTCCCTTTCTATAACCTGGCACTCTTCTGAGCATCAAGGTCCTTCTGGGTGCACTTCTTGCCCCTGGAGGGGATGGAGCTCAACCTACTCATCTCATAAAAATTTCTATAGTACATACAAGATAGGGACAGAAAAAGACCTGTAGTGTAAATATGCAAAATATTTCTTAATTAATAATCTTTGTCTGGGAGTAATCATAAATGATGCTGAGTTTTGCTTTTTGCAAGGAATATGAAAGTACAAATGGTGTGCTGCCACTTTCGCTCTGTATGAATCAGACCTAAATACTTACAGTGCTATTCAGTGTGAACACTACTGGTCTTGTCTGTAAGAAAGGTAACAGCCCTTTGCTTTACAAGGATTGCTTCACAAATAGAATATTTTGAGGAAACTAACCCTGCTGATCCTCATTCAAAAATTAAGATTACTATCACTGCACATTATGGCTGACAACTTATCTGGATAAGAACTTCTTGTAATTAGTCACTTGAATCCCACAAGTTCATTTTTACAGCCTGCCATGAGAAACAAAAAAATAAAACCTTGCACTGGAGAAATATTTATCTTGAACAGGAAAGTCATGCTGCTTTACCAAAGAGCCTTGGCCTTTCAAGTCAATAGCAGATCTCAGTGAGAGGTGGAATGATGTAATTGAGATCACAGACCCGCTCATGTGCTCACAGTCAGACAGCAAAAATTAAAGACTGCAAATTATTCTTAACATTTAATTAATTCATAGTATTCCAAATAGGTAGAGGCAATAGTGACTATTCCAATCTCTGAATGAATTAGTGATGGCAAATCTCTACCCTGCAGTTAATGTGTTGCTAATGTTCTCCTGCTGTTATGGCCTTTAATTCGCCAAAGCAGCACGAAAGGTGTCTGTAGAGGCACGTAAAGTTTTGCCTCCAGGTTAAACTTTCTCAATAGACTGAAAGGCTGGGGGAGGCTCTCACACCAGCCAGGTGGGACAGAAACTCTGCTCATTTAATGACAGCTGAAACAATAATCTTCACCTGCCTTCAGGAGCAGGGCAGGTAGACCTCCGAAGCTTCAGTGCTTCCACCTGTTGATTGCACTCATGCAGATACATCCCACATCCCACAGCAGGCTCCCTGCTCCTGAAGAAGTGTCACTGAGACAGCCATGGCAGTCCAGCAAGGATCCCAATAACAACCAAGGACTTCCAACCCATGGTCTCAGCAGAATTCCCACAGGCAATGGAAAATGGTATGCATGACTGGGTTAAGCAGCTCAGCTTTGTAAGGAAGGAAGATAAAACAAGGGAAGTAAGTAAAAGTTGAATGGGACCTAGAGAAAATCAAGCTTCAAGTCTTCTTCCTGAAAGACTGCTGTCTTGCCATCCTTTCCTCCATTATCCACTGCTTATCCTTTTTATCATTTTCCTTTATATTGAAGGCCTTTTTTATGTTGGTGCATGCAAAAAACCTGAGCTGTTTCTGAAAGTGGGGTATCTAATAGTGAAGCATTTCACCTGACTGTAGGCATACCTCTGGGGGAAAAAAAAGTAAGTGTCCCAGAGAGAGTATTTTTCTAAATGCTCAGCATCCTAATTAAATCATCTCATCTCAACTAAGAATTCTTCAAAACCTCCTGGCTGGAAGTGTTAAACAGATCTTTTCCAGACTAACATTTAACAAAAGATAAATCATTCCCTCTCTACTGGACAGAAACAGAACAAGAGAAACTGCAGAGAGAAATGCTCTATAGAAGTAATATATTCACACACAGACTACAAAGACAATCTATCAAAAAAGTTTTCCTCACAAAACCTGAGAAACTGTATGAGAGTCCAAGGTAGTCTCATTACACATTTTTGTGATGGCAGAATCACTCCAGGACTGAATTACTGCAAAATTTGTTACCTTTTTTTTTTTTGAGATCACCTCTCACCAAAAATTTATGTGGCGATTCTCTGTATAGGGGAGTCTATAACTCATCTGCCCTACACAGAAATGTATTTCAGTCCTTTGTATCACAGTATAAGAAACCTGGCACTCAGCTGAGAGTACAAAGGATGAATTGACTTTACTGTCCTCCCCACACAAAATAGGTGCTGACCATTTTTCTAGGACATATATACATGCCTGCAGAGCCTCTGAAAAAGAAACAATTATCTGTTGCAGCCTTGCACATAAATATATTGGGCAGAATGAACTGGAACAGTGAAATGGTTAAAGCATTCCAAGTATGTGCTTGGGAGCAGGAAAGGGGGGGTCACTGCTAACTGTCAGTATGCTTGGATCTCCCAAGACTCCTGGTTCTAATATACTGCTGGGAGGCATGGAAAGCAGCTTGCAGTCAGCTGCTGCAGTTGAGAGTCCAAGCTATTGGTGTGCAAACACTACTCTTGTGACTATGGAATTTTATTGATCTGCACAGGAAAAATAGTAGGTAGGGAGACCACAGGGAAAGGGATGCTTGAACAGGACAGAGGAAAAAAAAAAGATATGCAACCAGTTTTACAGTATTCCTCAACTGCATTTGTATTAACTTCTACCTGTCACTAATCACTGACCTTTCAAATACATCCAGGGTGTGTTCCAAAAAACTGTGAAAGTTATTTCAAGGATAATCCCATGGATGTATTTGATTAATATTACAGTGATTTTTCCCCTGTGTTTGCTTTCTATAATAAAGAACACGAAAAAAAAATATTTTACTCTCTCAGACACAGGTGGGAAGGACTTTCAAAGCAAAATCAACTACTTTTTCATCTGCAAAGGATTAATAAGGCTTTGGGTGTGGGAGATGGTATTTCCCTTTGGTTCTACCAACATCTGTCATATCAATCCCACTGCTTTGCAGGTTGCAGTAAAACTGGTTTTTTTTTTGTTTTTTTTTTTTTTTTTTAGCATATGTGATTCACACTCCAGGGGCAGATACAGAATGGAGCAGTATTAGCTGTGCTGAGCACTGGCTGCAAAGATGCTCACCACCTCTCAAGCTATTTTCCTGTGTGACTTATCATCTGTGGAGTTATTACCCCAGGAATAGCTGGTAGGAAGTTGCCATTGGATTATACAGCAAATATGACCTTGGTCATATTTTTTTCTTCAAATTCAGATTTTAGTTTTGCTTTGATTTTATGGTGTCTGCATGTGACTGCTGCTAATATTGCTGGTCTCAGGTCTTTTAACACTACTTTGTTTGGAAACAGGTAAATGACATTCCCAGATTCCTTGGCTGACCACAGGCTTCCTTGGGCTTCTCCAGGAGCTCTGGCCATCTCCTGAAATGTGTCAGCAGATACAGACTCAGCAAGTTGGCAAGAAGCAGATTTAGCACTGTTCAGGCCTACTACGCAGAGCTAAAGAGACTGGACTGCATTTTTGATTATGCCAGTAACCACTGCTGAAGCATGAGCTTCCCCATCTGCAGTCTCATTGCTACCTTGCTAGTGAATTTAGGGGAGTGGATATTCTCACAAAGTGTTGAATGGATCTTCTACAGCCTATCATCCATGTAAAAACTTCAGAATTTCATAGTATACATGACAAACTCACTGACACACTAATTTGGTCATTAACATATTGGGCCAAATGCTCTATGCAGACTGACATTAATGGATACTCTAGAGAAGTTTCTCCACTCACTCTGAGCCTTATATAATGAGGTCTGACTGACTAGTAAGGATGCATATTGTCAGGAATAAAATCACTTACCCCCCAACAATGCTGGAAGAACAGCAAATTATCACTGCCCGATTGAAGCTGCTGCTTCTCTCAGGAGGAGTTTGAGAATGTGGAGCTAGAGGACTGCAAGCTGCTGGCTACAGCTGCTGAACACCAATGCAGCAGCTTCTCCCTTTGCTAGGTAATGATTATGCCATTCCCTTCACAGAAAGGAGGGCAGCACAAAGGATGAGAGAAAGTAGAACAAGACAGATTAACGGAAAATTTGGGCATGTTTTGAATGACTACTGACTTCATTATTAGGGCAGATGGGATTATTTGAGGCAGCCATTAGGACTGTGCTGGGAATGAGTGTTGGGAACAAGTGAGCATGGATGCACAGTAATGTAGAGTGATGGAATCAGCACACAGACAGTCGCTCCACTGCTTTCGACTTCTCTCAACTGCTCACATGTGGAGTCAGGACAGGCTCAGGCTCAGGAGTTCCTTTGAAGGGACCCTCTTCAGGAAGACTATTTTTGTACACTCAGCACCGAGTCCAACCATTTACATCTGCTCTGTTAAATCTCACATGAGACAACAATGTGCATTCCAACAATCCCTTTGTGTCTTCAGCTCATTCCACCCAGCTTTTATGCCTACAACCCATTGTGCTCTCTCACAATTATTACTATCTAATAGAACTGAAAGGTTGCAAATCTCAAGGAAAGTACAGCACACTGTAATGGTTTTTGCAGCCTTTGCCATTGGAATAGTCTGTGTGTGCTATAAACTAACCTGACTGCAGGATATCTCAATCCGATGCATCCCATAGGAGAAATCATCATTGAAAGCAATTGCATCAGGACTGATCACATCATAAAAGGAAGGCCAACCTGGAAAAAAGGAACAAGATAGGTAAAAAAGAGGGTGTCTTTGTGGCAGATAGCATTGCAAAAAGCAGGAGAGAATCACACTTTGAAAAATGTTTATCTGACTCCAGAGCATGGAAATAATGAAATGGAGATTTTTTTTTATCCTAAATCACTAAAATCACTTAGGTACTTTGGAAAACTTCCCCTCACCAAGTACAGTTGTTTACAGGAAAGGACTCAGTTGCCCCTAGCTGTCCAACCTCCACAGGGATTCCTGCACTCCACCACAAGCAGTGACAGCAGTTTAGCTTGGGGACAAAGGTCCCAGGTAAGCCAATTCAGCTTTAACCACAAGTTTAAAAAATACCCCATAAATTCCACTCTGATTATAAACAGCAAGGCTTTATGGAACAGAAATGATTTTGCTTTTGCAATATAAAGATACTTTAAAAAATTAATTGGGAAATTGCCGTTTACAGCCCCAAAACATGCCGTAACCTTTGCCTTCCCCAAGGCAAACCCAAAAGGATGTGTTCAGACACTGAACCATCACACATTAGAGGTAGTGAGATGATTAGTATTGTGTCTCATGTCAAAACAGTAATGAGTGCTTCAGATCAGACATGGACAGGTGGAACCATAACTATGCCTGTGTTAGACACTAGTGGATGATCTGCATGTGGTCTGCATCCAGGATAAAACAACTGCATTCACTGACACCAGATGATGATATGTGTACCTGACCTATCAGTAATGGCCACTTACCAAAATAATGACCTTCTACTCTTTAACTATTCCACACAAAGTCTCCCCCTCTCCACAACACAGGTAAACAACAAGGCAGTGGTGACCCAGAAGATACCCATCACATAGTAACTTCTCAGCTGCTCCTCAAAAGCCATCATAATTTCCTGAAGCAGGGCTCCCACATCAGCAACTGACAGGCTTTAAGGTCGTGTCAGCATCTACCAGTGCCCACCTGAAATCTCACCTGCTATCTGTCCTTCTCATTTAGTCTCTTGCCAAATACAACACACCCAGGCACCTCTTGCTCTCTCCCTGTATTACCCATATGCCCAAGAATAAAGAACTTCCTAGTTTCTTGTCCTAAAATTTGTTGAGCATTTGCTACTGATGATTTCATAAAATGACTTGCAATAAGTTATTAAGAAACACAGCAGTAGCTGTGAATCACTGCATGCAGATGAACGAAGGCTTTCCATAAGAAAAGTGACTAAAATTTTCTGTACAGTAAAAAGAGAGTGGAAACTATCAACTTTTCCAAATGTGAGTAGAGAAAATGTGTGAACTGGAAAAAGACCCATATGTCTTCGTTTGTATCCTAGATTATTAAATATGGAAGAAGATTTATTAGGATGTAAGCATAACAAGAATATTTTTTTAAACAAAGAAATGCTCAGAGATGTGTTTCTCTTTCTTTTCGGAGCACACATATATAGTAGCATTTCTGAGCTACCTGAAGGCATTGCAAGTCATAAGTTATATGCTCACAAGGTGCCTCCTATCATCACAACTGTTTCCACCCCAGAACTTCCTGCAGAAACAAGAAGAGTCATCGCCCTCTCTCCAATTATTACAAATGGAAGAGTTACAGACAGCAGGTAGACTGAGAAGCACGCACCCTGAGCAGGGAAAATATCCCGCAAAAACAGGAATCAAAACAATGCAGCAATGCTAACTGTAAAAAAACAATTTATAAATCCTTCCCCTCATGCAAAATGTTGCTGTCAAACAACCACCATCACAAACAGAAAAGGAGTAAACATATGACAAGTTTTGTAAAAGGGGTTATCCTGTTGACAGAAAAATTGATGTTTCCTAATTGGTAGCTCCTTTCCAACGTCATTTGTCATCTTCTTAGCTGGGCCTCTGTCTAATGAAAATTGAGCTAGTCAGAATATTTTTAATGAAGCCTTTTTTGTTTGGTTGGTTTTTTTATTTAATAATTTTGCCAAGCAGACATACCAGTTTGCCCTTGTGTGATGGCAAAGGAGTTTCAAAGAGAGAGTTCTTTGGAACAACCATCTGATCATGTGAAAGCCTTTAGAGAAGGCAAAATTCAGGGCTGCAGAAATTCTCAAAGAAAACCATGCCTCCTTCATTATAGCAATGAGGGGGAAGCTTCAAAGACTGCAACATAGAGATTGAAGCAATCTGTGTCTTGCTGAGAAAATTATCTTGTGAGAAGAGTTTGGAGGAGATGTATTTATGTCAGCTTTGACATTAAGACATCCTTCTTTCTCTGGACTTCTTTTGGTCCTCCCATTCACCAGAGAAAAATTATTTGCTTTGGATGCACTCCATACACTTCTAAAAATGAAGTCATCTGAAACCTATATAAACAGGCAAGCTTCTCCTAAAGTAGTCTTTGTACCCAACTGGAGTGACTTCAGATTAGACTGTCAGTTCATGCTACATATGACACATGTTCCAAAGGCTCCACCACTGCCACATATGGTTCCCAAGAGAGGGACTAGGAAACAGATCTCCAGAGTGTGTATTTTAAACTCCCTGCTAAACTATCTCTTCTTGAGTTACATGGCAGGCCAGGCACCAGCACTCCCAGGACAAACCACTCTGTGAGGGTTAACTGAAAACTGAGCAAACCTTGGAACAGAAAATGTCCTGAAGGGCACAGAGACACACGCTGTCATTCTGTTGACCTTGAGAGGAAGATGAGTGAATTCCTCATTGAGTTGATGAGCCAGGCTGACCAGAAAATCAATCCCCTTTTGCAGCCTCATATCCTCTCCTGAGGTAGAGTGGAAAACCCATCTGATAGTTTGCTAAGCCTTCTTGCACCATTTTGTCTACTTCAAAAGCTGCCAGGAACAAGCTGTAGCAGCAGCAGTCTGCTTGCCTGCATATCAGGCACCTCCCAGTGGTGTAGAAAGGCAGCCTTAAAACTTCTGTCTATATAAGAGGTAAATGACCCAGCAGTGGCCTCCACTTTGCAGGTCTCAGGCCACTTCACCTGTCTCCCGGCTGTAGCCCCTCCACTCCTGCCCTCCTGCCTCCTTCCTGCTGTAAGGCTGCAAAATGATTGGCTACCTTTACATTTTAGGCTGCTCTAAGCTGTCCATTAAATCTTCACCTTTGAAGGCTGTCTGGCTACTTGTTAAGGGCATGCTCCTGTAGGGACAGTTGTGAAGATGACAATTTTGGGTCTCTTGTGCTTCTGCTAAGCTGAGAGAAACAGTAACACTTGTCACTACAGAGGCTGAGCACCGGTGGAGATCCTTTGCAAACCCTGGTACCAAGACTCAATCCCCCTTTGGTGATGGCCCTCTGTCAAGTCTAGCCCACATCTGATGGGCAGCAGGAGCTGGGCCATCCTTTTGAAGGATGGTTAAACATACCAGCTAGGAAGAAATAGCCCCTGGAAAGGGGCAAAAGGTAATTGCAAGAGAGAGGATGAAGGTGGGAGGAGCTTACCAGACAAATGAACAACTTCAAATGACATTCACACTTTTCTGTGTATGAGCAGCAACTAAGATTTGTCAATACATTTATCCTTGAATGCAAAGTTTAGTTTGAGGGGCAGTATGACACAGTAATCACCAGCAATTTTTATTGTGCTATAGACATTTTAAATGGGTTCATTCTTAGATTCACAGACACTTTGCACCACACTGGCAATAGAAACAGGATTTAAAATAGGAGTCTGTCATGTTTGTGTTCACTCCAACAACCCTTTGTATGGAAGTCAGGCCACTATGTCCTAAGGGCCAATTTCTGGTAAGTTAATAAGCAAGCCACAAGAGATGAGTAGTTTTTCAAATACACAGCAATTATAGTTTCTTAGATCTAAAATACACTTAATAAAGCAATGAAACTTTCTTCTGTCAAGTATTTAAGTGAAAAGCATGTGTAAACTGAATATTACTGAGAGATCTTTTCCACTCCATCCGGCATGAGTAACAGAGAGGATCTTATGCTGCTGGGAGTCATACATAGATATACACATAGTCATAGTCACAGTCATAGTCATAGTCATAGTCATGTCCTATTCTTTTTCTAGGACAGCTCCCAAATATTTTGTAAAAGCTGTGCAGCATTTCTAAAATTCACTCTACATGCCCTCACTAAAACTGAGTCTTTTGTGTTTTATAATGCTTTCCCTACTCTGAAAAAGAGGAGACAATGATTTATGTCTCTTAGTCAAAGAATGCTTTCTTGCTTGGTACTGCCCTAGGCAGCAACATGGAAGGACAGGGAGGAACAGAAACATTGAGTCTGGTAACTAATGCTGGATGCTGCTTTTGCCACGCTGGGCAGAGGGCTTAAAATCATTCAGAAGAGGCCATCTTCTTTCCCACTTCCAGACCTCCTATTCCAGGTACCTGATTGAGTCTGTATTTCTAATAAGCTACTCACGGTGGGCACCTATACAGGCAGCTGGCACAAGGTGGGTACCAGGTGGGTACAACACAGCTGCAAGCACACAGCAGTCCCAGTCCCCAAACTGAACAGTCAAACTGAGATGCCAAAGTAGCTGTAATGCCAGAGCAAGGCAGCAAGCACAAACAGCGTGCCCATAGTCCAGCCCATTTTGCATTCCTGATACAAATATGACACCCCAGCAGGAGTAGATTGTTTCTTTCACATTAATCGAGGAAGCTACAAAGACTCTTTATCTTGTGGGCTACTCCAGGATTCTTTCTTGGGGCAATTCTGACCTTATGCAAAAAAAAAAAAAAAAAAAAAAAAAGAAAGACATTTTATTCTCATAAACTTTTGGAAAGTAGTCCAGCTGCTGACTGATTGATCAATTTTAGAAGCGTCTCAAACCTCCTTCCAGTTTTGGAAGTTTACACACATTTTATTGTAGTTAGATCTCCAACTTCCTAGTAGATGGATGCAAGCACTTAGACATCTAACTGTTAGAACTGTGCCTCTATAATTATTTGCAGAAGCAAAATGGCAGGTTGCTTTTGAAAATCAGCCCTGCTAGGCTATTTTTTCCCCCTATCCTTAACTAATATGCCTTTTGACATTTTTTTGAACAGCACAACTGAAATCCCAAAGCATGTAATACTCTGACATAATTCCCATCTCATACACCTGCCGACTGGAGAGTTCCAGTTTCTCAATAACTGTGATGACCGTAGTTGTTTTTCATTTTAGATCTCTAGGAGATTAAATCCAACCTGCATTTTATCATTCTTTGCTGTAATTATTCCAAGCATTTACTTCAGTGAGTTATTTACAGATGGAGAAGTAAGGGGGAGATGGAAGATGTTAGAACTACCAAATGGCACCAGATGTAAAAGAGGACCTTGACCTGAAAAATACCTTGTTTCTCTGATGTGTTGTATTTTTAGAATTCTGATTCCCTTTTAACCTAATGTGGATTAATGAAAACCCAAAGGCTTTTTAAGGTAGAGTCTCATAATTTATCTTCACTGAGAAACCATGTCTGTGTAAAAACATAAAGTGTATTAGGATTAAAAAAAAGGTAATAAAGCTTCTGCTTTGAAATTGCTGTAAAGCTGAAGGGCTTTCACTTTTTTCTTTCTCAAAGGTTTATTGAAACAAAATCTGAAAGACATAGGCATCCACAGCTGTAACTTCTCACATAAAAGTTTAATGTAGAACTACAAAGTGACATGTTGCTATTATGTAGGATGCCTGCACAGATATAGGGCTTTTTTTTTTGGCTAGCACAGAACATCCTGCGTTATTTTTCTTAATATCTCCATGATGATGAATGATTAATGAATATTCTTACTTACAGTTATTTTACTGTGAGGTAACACTTCTTTTTGTGGAGGTTCATGTAATTTATCCAAATGTAGCGAGAAACAGAATCAGGCACTGAAACATTCTTGTTCACCAGCAAACAGGTTTACACTAGATATGTATTCTAATGGGGAAAAAAATGGCCATTCCTTCAGATGCACCATCAGATACAAGAAGGACAACACAGTACTGCTTTTCAACAGACCACACTGAAAAAGCATCACAGTGGTAGCTAGGCGGGGGTTGAAGGGAACAACACAAAGACAAAATAAAATTTAATTTTGGAAGAAAAAGTAAAGAGAGAGCTTCTCTCTAATACTACCTGTCTCTAAAAGCAAAGTTGGGCTATTGCAGCAGGCAAATACCGTGCTGCCAGAACAGTGTGGGAAGGGAATTTTTCAAAACAACCGAACTTCTAATAGCAGCTTTTATGAGACAATCGCCATCTGTTTTTTCCTTTATGTTTCTCACTTGGGAAATAAAAAAAAAGTGAAAGCCATGAATAAAGGTGGTATTTGTTTTCTTCCTTTACAGCACTCCGAGCATCCAAACAACTTACCATGAAACAACATATGCAATCCAGATTTATTTCCTTGTTAGTGGGAGGAGGTTATATTTGTTTAAAATGATTGTTAAGGGAGATCTGAAACTTAGCGTCTACAATTTCATTTGACATCTGAATTTTTCAGAACAAGAGTGCCCCTGATGTCTCTTGAGCAATAAAAGCATGGGGCCTACTCTCTTTAGCAATTAATAACTCTATCACAATACTGCTCTTACCCTAGCTGCTTCCTTTGTGCTTTCACTGTGGTCTAAAATACTGATTAATACAAGCTGGTTCTTTTAGAGTCTTCCTCTGTAATATTCAACATCTTGAATGTACAAGCCACTGCTAAAATCTCCAGGTAGGCAGGAGCTAGGATCTTCCTCATGTCTTCTTACAAAGATTGAGTTACTAATGGTTTCTTTCTTGGTTCAGGTTCAACAAAACTACTGAACCTAACTCACTTCCTCCCAAAGGACGGGTTTCTCCCCTCATCTGAATAGTGTCTCTTGTTACTTTAAATCATGGCTAATGTTTTTAAAAATATATCTTACACATAAGTCAGCTGTAGATCTTCAGCATCAAAGGAGCCAAACAGAACTGTGTGAAGCAGTGTAACCTTAAGCTATAATTTTAAAATGCCATCAAGAAATCTCTCAAATAGTTTTTAAAATTTACTGTTGACCTAATAACCTCAGTCCAAAGCATTCAACTTCAAATAGTTGTTTTTGTTTTCCCTCCAAAAGCAGTATTGGCAAAACAAATCTATATATTGCAAAATACTTTGAAATTTGTGTATCAATGAGTTATCTGTGCAAATCACTAAAATTACTAAAGATTTCATATAAGATGAGTAAATCGGGATAGTAATAGAGCTGGCAGGCCTTAGATGGAAATGATTTGATAATATTGGAATTCTAATGCAGTATGTTCACAGATAAAGTTAAAAAAACCAAGCAAATGCAACCTTGTAATAATCAACATCTGGCACTGAAATGAACAGCAGTCACAGATGAAATACATATTTGAAAAATTTGTCATGGTGTCTTTCAAGTAATGAACATCCACAAATTGTTTGTTGAAATATTTTCCTTTTAGTATTGTTATGCATGTCTAGGAAATAAAGTTTGTAAAGAACAGCCAGAACTCAGCTGCACGCTTAAAACTGAAACCACAGAGGTTACTGAATTAATTTTAATTCCAAAAAAAACCAAAGCCTGTATTGTCTTCCTTTTGCAGTTATATTCCTTCTATGAACCTCCTTCACTAGTGCCTCCAGTATTGAATACTCCAGCAGACAAGAACCCTCCTCATTTCAGCTGGACAAATAGGTTCTCATCTCAACTGTAACATTATAAATTAATACAATTTTCTCTTGAAACAAGGGAAAGTGTTACTACACTGATTAAAACAAACAACCCCCCCACCCAAACCAACAATAACAAAGACAAAGACTCCCTTTCTTCCAGTTACTTTATTAAAGGAGATGTCTATGTGAGGGAACTTGGTCACAAACTAAAACCAGACATAATTTTCTTGGCCATGAAGGAAGGCTTTTGTCAGGATTGGGGCAAAAACCTGAGGCACTTAGCTGATGGCAGTGTCTGATACCAAAGGTTGACAGAATAGAGAATTGAAAGCAGAGTGAAGACAGAGCTCCAAACCACCAGGTCTCTAAGGGCCATTTGGCCACAGGACAAGACTCTGCAGGAGGAAAATATGGAGAGGCGGATCATGGCTCCTTCTCATGCCATGGTGGAGGGCAAAACCCTCCTCTTTGCCTAATATTAGTTTATCCACAAAGCTAGTCCTTAAGATTGATACATTTCTAGACTAGGATTTTTATCACACTGCAGGAACATTTCACCATGAACTACATGCTCATCAAGCCCTGCAAGGAACCTAGCCTTGAAGCTGTGCTTTTCATGGGGAGTGCAAGATCTACTCACTGCAGTTTTCTGCACACTTCTGAGGTAGTTCTACCACCCTTGGCCTCAGGGTAACTTTACATTACCCTCTGCCTAGACTTCATCTCTGCAACTTACAGTTGAACATTATGCTGCATGCATAAGAGAATGCAAAAGCCACAGGCACTACATAAAATCCTAAAAGAAGAAGAAAAAATAATTATTTGCAGGGTTAGATTGTTTGAAATTGCTGTTGGTTTGGAGGGAGGTTTCAATCTTTTGAATAACCTCTTATGCAAACAAAAAGAGGTAGACAATAACGCGTACTAGAAAATACAGACCTTTCTTCACAGAAAACCCTGGCAAAAACAATATACATGTGCACACACACTCACACATGCTCCTTTTAAGTTTTCTGCAGAAAACTTTGTACTTTGAAAAGAAACCCGGCAAGTATTGAAATTGAAAAGTTAATATTTCTGATTGCAATGTTCACCTTTTGTTTTCTGTTACAGTTTCTAGAGCAAAGCATGCCCTTTCTCCTAAACACTACCTTTTCTTTCAAGGTTTGAAAAGGAAACCATTTCACAGCCATACAACATTATCAGTAACACAGAACATGGAAAGAGACATCAAAGCAGTTAAGACCAATCACATGAGGAGCAGCTCTCCTTTAATGCTTTGCTGGGGGAAGCCCAGCTTGCTTCCAAAACATCCCAAAGACTGAGCAAGGATTAACATGAATATGGCTGCTGTACAGGTCAGCTCAGCACAGGTCTCTTATTCTCCTCTGTGCCTGTGCTATTCCTTTCATGACTCCATCTTTTATGTCTTCTTTTCCTCCTCCATTAGCATTCTATTACATTTTTTACTCAAATAAATAATTCAAAAAACCCAGAAGCACCATACATGAAGTGTTCAAGATGTGAAAGCAACTTCCAAGGTAAGGTATGAACATTTGTAATTAGGCACAGTGAAAATGTTCACAGCGGAAGTCAATTATACTCACTACATGTTTTCGCAGGCAAATAATACTGGTTTATAAACATACAACTCACTTCAGGGTTTTGTTTTCTTTTACGATACTCTAGATAAAGAAATATGTACAAAGGAGTAATTTGCTTGGAAAATAAACCTGTTGCAATAAACAAGAGAAATAAAAGATATAGAGAGTAGCAGAAAAAGGAAATGGGCCCCTATACAGAAGAAAATTGGAGAGGCAAGATAATAAGGAGTGGACATGCATAGTTCCTCCCACTGCGTCATTCAAGTAACTCAAAGAAAACTCTGAACTCGTGCGGATTTGCCTCGTTACATGGTGCTTCCCACAGCGTCAGGCTAACTTCAGTAGTAGCTTGCCATCCACAACATCAGCTATGGATGCTCTTGGCAAACTCTTTTCTCCAAGGCTGATTAGTATTTGTGTTTCCCTGGGCTTTCTCCTCTGGGCCATGCTGATGTGCCGGTGCCCCAGCGGTGCCTGCGCCCCAACGCCACCGCTCCGCTCGGGCCACCGCCCAGGCCCTGTACCCGTCCCCGGCGGTGCCCGTGCCCGCTGCCGCCGGCAGGGCACCGGGGCTGCGACAGGCACGGCGGGGCACAGGCTCCGGCCGCAGGCCCGGCCCGGCCCGGCCCGGCCGGCCGCTCCTCAGCGGCGGCTGCCGCCTCCAGGCACGGGGGGCCCGGGAGGCTCGGCACAGCGCATGTTCGTGTCTCCACCTGCCGATCCCATAAGCGAACGTACTCGAGGGAAAGCAGCCTCGCGGCTAGACAGACAGACAGACAGACACGGGTCGGTGATCATACAGCCGCGTTCCAGGGCTGTTCCTGTGCAGTCACCGTGACCCAGGAGAGGAGACAGAACACCGACACCGCCAGGGGTGACCAGGTTTCTTTCCACTTTCCCTCTCAGACTTTGGAAGACAGGCAGGGTGCCATTCCACCGCGTGTTCGCTCCTCGGCAAAGCCGTTCGTAGGTAGGGCCCAGCCCCGCTGACCCCGGGCGCGGAGGGGCCGGCGTTCCGCGCCGAGAGGGCGCACGCGAGGGCCCTGCGCGGGCAGCCGAGGTGGCACTGCAATCGCTCGGTACATTTCTGGAGCTCATTTGTCAAAAAGCATCACCTTCAGTCCGCTGAACCCTTCAAAAGAAGCACACACCAGGGCTCCAGCCTAACCTAGCTCTCACCCTCCTCAGAAAGGACTAAAAAAAAAAAAAAAAAAAAAAAAAAAAAAAGACAGGGAAGGGATATACAAAGGCATTTTTCATCAACTGCTAAATGGCCCGATATAGCCGTAACCTCTGCTTCTCTGCTTTATAGCAAGAGAGTGATGAAAACCCGATGGGACAGCATGCAGGCTGCACTTGGAGCCACCGGGGTGCATTTTTGGAATTGGACAAATATTCTCAAGTGGACACCTGGGAAGGGCATGGGCAGCAAGGGGAAATACTGTCAGGAAAGTAAGAGTTTAAAACTACTAAGAAAATTTCTGACTACAATTTTAAGAGGTGAAGTGCTGGCACGGATCAGTTTTCCTGAAAAGCAGGAACCAAACTCGGAGATGGCTCCTGTTCTGCAGTTTGAAGACCTCAAAAGGAGAGCTATTTAGACAGCAACTTCTTCAAGGAGTCCAGCTAAAACTACAAGGACATAAAATTCCAGTCAGACACAGGAAATTCTTGGGGCAATTCAAGATTTTTATGAGTCAGAAGATAAAAATTCCTCTGAATACCCAACTAAACTAATCTAATGAAATAGTCACCAGGAAAGGAGTGTGGTGAATCTGCATGTCAGGAAGGACAAATTTAAACAAACAGGAAATTGAATAACCTGAAGCTGTTTTCATTTTTACTCCCGGTGCCCTGCTTCTTTTTTTTTTAAGGTGCAAACTGAGTTGATGGCTGCAGAAGCTGAGGGGACTTTTCCATTTTAGAGGAAGTATCAATTTAAAAGAAATTAATTACCTGGCTTCCTTTTGAAAAGGTGGTAAGTTGTTTATTTGTGATTCATTATTTGCACTATTGTAAACCCTTCAGGGCCAAGTGCAATTGGCCACTGACCATTGCAAAGGAATGAAGGGAAAATCATTGATGTAAAGTTCATAACTGAGCATTTAGCTTTTTCCTTGGCAAACAGAAGTGAAGTTAAATGCTTCCTATCAGATATTTTACCTATGCTAGTAACTAGAGGGTTCATTCCAAAATGATAGCTACATCTGGTCCAGGTTCATATTGAGGTGCATACTTAGATT
Source organism: Onychostruthus taczanowskii (assembly GCF_017590055.1). Classification (NCBI taxonomy): domain Eukaryota; kingdom Metazoa; phylum Chordata; class Aves; order Passeriformes; family Passeridae; genus Onychostruthus; species Onychostruthus taczanowskii. The sequence goes on from NW_024500905.1 coordinate 4,552,375, forward strand.
TTGACATAGAAAAGTTGACAGAGAGGTTTCCAGAGAGATCCTCATGCCTACAAAGGTCTAAACTTTAGGTAAATGGAATTTTATGACCATCTGTGTGTAGTGGTATTATACAGAATGTCACCTCCCCCAGTGTATAGCTATGGAGCTATACATTGTCTAGACTCAAAAAAGAAGGGGTTTACAATTGAATAGAATTGCATCCCAAATGCCTTTTATCAGGAGTGAGGAGCTTTTTCACTTTGTAACATTTTCATTAAAAATTCTATCATTTAAGAAATGCAATAAATTTTAGCAAATTGTGCTTTGCAAAGATCACGTTAGAATTCCTATATTACAAAGATTGACACTGTTCTCATCATGTTGCTTGTATACTAAAGTTGAGCTTGCATTCAAGCCCTTTTGTTATCTCAGGTTTTCCTCAGCTTCAAGGAAGGAAACATACAGAAAAGCTGGATTTTTTTGCTTTATTTAATGAACTCTGTGATTTCAAACCTCTTCTCTTCCAAAAGACAAACAGGAAAATTCTCTGTAAACAAGCTTTCCTCCAAAATGGCTCTTGTGTTGACTAAAATGTTTCATTATACAAAGAGTTCAATATATAAAAAAGTACTATATTTTAATTTTGATTTTTCCCTTTCATTTTATATTTCATACTAAAAACTGCAGATAAAAAGTTGTGCTGAAATAATTTTGAGATGAAAAATGAAATCTTCTTCAAAAGCCACTGGTCTCTCAGCTTCCACAGTCTGATGTGCTGCAGTAGACAATTTGTTAGGCATAGGCTGAACTGATTGCAAACTGCTTTTATATAAATTTAGAACACTTCTTAGTTTTCTCTCTGAACTGCCTGTCTGGATGCTCCTATTTGGGGTTGATTCTGGACTCCAGATAAAATACTAATTGTTTATATTAAACAGACAAGAGAATGTGTGATGTATTTTAACTGTCAAAAGTGTTGTGAACAGCAGCAGCTGGAAGAGGAATGTTTAATTCATTCCGTTACCCCCAAGCCTTTTAGAATCCTGTATCAGCAGCTACATCTTAGTCTTGCAGGCAAAGAAAACAGGGTATGAAGGGGTGGTAGCACTGCAAATCTTATTCTACAGGGGGAAAACCCAAGGGGCATTCAAAAGCCATAGTATTGTCATTATTACTTCAAACTAAAGTATCACTAGATCTACAACAGTATTGATGCATCTGTGAAAGCTGTGCATGTTTTTGTGTGGAACAGTTCACATACTATGACTTGTTTCTTGTGCTAGTTTACTCACACTTAGCTGATGCCAGAGACATGATGGAGGTGGTGATGGGAGATACCACTCAAACTATGTGATACTTCTAAAAAAGCACTCTTAAATCTTCTGGACACAGCAGCCTGTGTGAAGCTGTGAGGAAGAAAAAGGTCCTGCCCCTGCGCAATTTGTTCTGACAGGACACCTCAGACGTGCTCGGGACAGTTCCCCCACCATAACTGTTGCAGCAAAAGCTTTTGCCGGGACCAGCAGATCCTGAAACAAGTGTAAGAGTTGTTACTTAAGAGAGCTTAATAAAGGCCTTGCTAAGTATCAAGATCAAGTTATTTCCAACCTTTCAAATTTTCAAAAGCAGAAAAGCATCCAACCACCTTTATGATATTTTGTGTATTTCCTTGAGAAAACCTTCTAAGGAAAACACCAATTAGCTGCACATGGAAAAATGATCCTTCTAGTGTCTGAAAACATCAGGTAAAGACATGCAGGAGGTTGTGCGAACTGCTGTAGTGCAAGTTTTCTTGGTTTTTCAGGCCTGACTTCTGCCATGTGGTTTGGGGTCTTTTTTTTTTTTTTTTTTTTCTTAATGTCACATTTACAGGATGAATTTGGCACTCCGGAAAGGAACACTGCCTTTGTTCATCCCATCAGTCTTTCGCTTGTCCAATTGCCATGGCTGTATTAGTAGGAAAAATAGACCTAACGAGGTGTAAAATAATGCTCTACATTCAAAACTTGAGCGCTGTAGCTCATTTCACTTTAATATTTACTCCAAAAGTAAACTGCTGAAACCTTCCATAAATGGTGCCAAATGAGTTTGCAAGGTATTCTAAACGTACTGAAGTTAAGTCGTTTAACACCTCATACACACAGTTGTTTATTTGGTTCCCTACTACCAAAACTTCTGCCAGAACTCTGCTATGAAGCAAGAGAGGAGATACATGTAGGGCAAGTTTGACTGGAAGAATTCTTAACAAAACAGCAGTTAGGCAGCAGAAACATCATCCACACCAAGACAGTAAGCAAAAATACCTAAGTTGAAAAAGTGGCTGCAGGTAGACAATTTGATTTAATGCTTTTTATACCCTATGTGTACCATTTCTCATTGTCAGCCCTTCCACTTTGTTTCTTCTATTCATTAGATTTTTCTTACACTACTTCTTTCTTTCCTTTTTCAGTCAAAAAGGCAGCAGACTGGGTGTTTGATCTTCCTCTCAGGCAGTGTGTGCTTGGAAATGAGAAGTCAAGGAGCTGTAGCCTTGATTTGCTCTTGGAAGGAGCTGTACAGAGACTTTGTTCAGGTTTGAGAGATGAGTTTGTGGTTCCTTCTTAAAGGAAAGTTCTACAAACGCTCTCACCAGAGAAGGCAAAATACAAAATCTTGACAAGGGCTCAGTAGGAAATCTTCTATTTCTGATTTTTAAACAAAAGGAACATGAAATGCTTACTTGCTGGCAGCAAACTTTTTCATAGGGATGTTTTTCACCAAAGACACTCTCAACGAAGTCAGTAACCTGCTACTCAGGAGATCCCATGGAGAAGCATGGGAGGCTTTGGTTCTAAACTTCACATATTCCGTACCCGAAGTGGAGAAGCTTTACAGGGCAGACTTAGGTGTTATAGGGTGGCTGAAACAATCTATCAGCTTCTTTCCCTTCTCTTTCCCCTGTCCTCAGTTATCTTAGTCCTGCTGCTTCCTCACTGTTCATCAGTTCAGGTGCTTATCCATTTGTGGTGAGAAAGTTTAATTCACTAAACCAGAAGAAAATTATTCAATTTTTTTTCTGGGTTAGCAAGCTCTATCCGTTAAGTAAGAGGTTAAACAAGCATTGGAGGTGGAAGGTGAGAAAACAGGGCAAGGAGTGCAAGGGTAACTTACTGTGATATCCCTGACAAAAATTCCACTGTTATAATAAATCAAACCTCTGAACTCAGCTTTGACACTACATCTGTGCACTAGTATCACAGAAACATTATTATAAGCTGACCACACAAGCAAAAGATTTGACTAGAAGGCTGCTTGAGGTCAGTGCCTTTATAATTCAAATAAGCCTGTAATCCTTCAGTTCCAAAGATCTCCTCTGTCTCAGCATTACAAAAGGCAAAGTACATGAATTTAGAACTTAAATTACCTGGGCTGTATCTTTTCAAAGTGAGCAGGTAGCAGTGGATGCACTTTTCTGGAAAGGGACTGAAGTACACTACTTTTCATTCCCTGAGCATGGTGTGAGCTCTTAAAAAGCAGATAAGAAAAACTCAAAAGCTACAGTATGTCAGTTCCCAAACCTGTCTTAGGTAAAACAAAATCTAACCTTTGACACCAAGCTACTCCAGTACTGATCGAACCCTATTCAACAAACTCAGACTTTTTAAAAATACTTCATAACTCCCCACAAGTACACTCTCTGTTTACATAACTACTGAGTGGTCAAAGGGGATTTAGCAGCATTGCAACAATGGAAGTTGCAGGGACAGGGAAGGACTGGAATGCCAGAGGTTGCTGGCTCTTCCCTCTGTACCTTTCACATCTTTATGAGGTTGCAACCAAAAAAACATGCATTCTGGCTGCAGGGACAGAAAAAAAACTGCTTTCAGTTGCCTAGAAGGGACTGTTCTAAGCCCAAACCTCTACTGAAATGTAAAGGGTTTCTAGTACCCTGATTGGTTTGCAGTCACACCAAAAATTTTTTATGCACACTGTAACCTCTTCCCAGCTCCCCAGGAAACTGAGACATATTGTATCACTTCAGGTGTTCTAAATAGAATTCTTTCCTGTAAAGAAACTAAAGAAATAAAATACTGTCCAAGCCGCTGCAGGAAGAGAACGGACCCAACAGCGCTGTCAGTGGCTGACAAATGACTTGCTTCCCATGCCACAAGCAACAGCCCATAGAGCAGCTCACTGAAAACCCAAACAAGCCTTGCAGCTACTGCCTTTAGAGCAAGAACTAGAGGACCTGAGGACCTCTGACCCATGTTCCAAAATGGACTTATAAACATACTTCCCTTCTCTGCAGGCAGCTTAATGACCTGTACAGGCCGTTTCTGACATCAGCTTCAGAGCCTCACCTTCATCCTCATTGAAACTTTTTGCATGAAACAAGATGGTGCTGCATTTGCACCATCCCATTGGTGTATTTTTGAGGGAGGAGGTGGAGGGAGGAGGAGGAAGCCTCAGTAGCAAAATTTCCAAAATTTCAACCTTTACTTTTCAGTGTTCAGCATTACTATCACTAGGTGTAATGTTTGTTTCACACTGCTACTCTTAACACATTATTTAATCTACATCCTAAGAAATATTAAGTCTAAAATACTTGCAAAACTATTAATTGTTTTCTGGAAAGGCCTGAAACAAAGTGATCACCCTTTGGAGAGGTGTTTGTGCAATGACTGATCATCTCTATTGCTGGCATTCCCAGGGGTCACAGAGGGGTTCAGTTGCATTGTACCAGGGCAGAACAGAAAATAAAAGCTGTCACAGCTGGATGATTGTGCAATCTAGGAAACCAGCCTGTGGGTGCTGGTTATTAAGCATCCAAATAAATGGAGCCTGAGTTTTAAGTTGATGCCAGGTTTGGGAATTTGGTTTTAGTTTCTTTCTGCAATAATAATAGTGCCTTAAACCAAAAAAATAGTGCCTTAAAGAGCCTTTAGGTGTCTTAAAAACTTTCTGAAAAATTCTTAAATTTTGCAAAAATTAATTTTTAAATCTTAAATTAGTTTTTGTAAAAACTTGACAAGTTAGAGAATTTGGATAAAAATCAAACAGCTCAACTGTTTTCCACTCTTTATTTTGCAAGCATATAGTGCAAGTCTTTGTTTGAAATGTTTCCTTTCCGATATCAACATATGTTAAAAAATCTGAATAGCACATACCCTGCCCCAGTTCAATACACAGAAAAAAACCAAAATATTTTCCTTCAGATTACCAACTTAAAACAAATTTGACTGGATACACAAGTCCCCAGCCTTGTTTGCATATACCAGTTTAGTCCCCAAATAAAAAAATCTCACAGTTTAGCTCTGGCAACCCCACCCTCTGGGACTAATCTTAGCATCCTCTGTTTGAACATTTAATCTCTTTCTACAGTGAAAGAACATATAGCAAAGACTTTGCATCCATCTGAATATTTAAACTGGGTGAGCAGGACAAGTAATAATTTAATATGTAGCTTTGTACTAGCATATCTTTCTACTTTTCCTGTGTTTAATGATCTACTTTCCTGTGCTCATTCCATGCAAATATTTTTGTTATTTTTTCTTCACTGATCTTTATCAGATCATTTAAATATTTGCATAAGCTTCAGTAAGTATTAGTTTGTTTCTTGAGAGGGTGACATTCTTCACTCTTGCTTTGAATGTTTTTTAAATACTTGCTATCACTGCTGTAACTCTAATTCCCCATCATTCATTAGTTCTAAAACAGACCTGCACAAATAAACCATGTAATTGAACTAATGAGATATGGGTGGTAAGTTTCTGTAAATAGAGCCTGAATGAAAGGTAGAATGTCTGCATAGCTTAGATAATCTTATTCTTTACATTGCAGTGAAGATGACACTGCATGCCCTACATCTATTAATCTCCATTAATTCAATGAACACTCTGCCTTATTCTTTCAGCTTCTTTACGAGAGTACCTTTATGTTATTAAATTTGAAGTAACACAGTCCCATCCAAATGTTAAAGCAGAACTGTGGGCTATGACACATTTGATTACTTAGGCATTTTAGTATTACTGTCCGTCTCCATCTCTGTGAGGTTTAACCCTGGCACTGGACAAGACAGTTTATGAAAACAAAAAAACATGCAGGAACTATTGGCAGAGGAGTGAAAGAAATATACTGTTAGTGCTTGTACAAATTATGAGAAACTCATTAAAGCTCAATCATTTTGTGGATAAGTAGAAACATTCCCAGAGGCAAAGTGGCAGGAGAAATCTCATGAGTTTGAGCTTCTGAAGTTTCCCAATAGCCCTTTTCGCTGTGGGAAGGAGGGTAGAGGGTGCAGGGATGGACAGAGTCGGTCCATCCCTGTCTTGATCATCTTTAGGCCATGGGCATTTGGTTGAAGGTCTGTGTCCTCACTGCCACCCAAGTACAGTCAAGCTGCCCTGCCACTCTGGGTGCCACACCAAGAGGCACCCAAGTAAGTGACAACATAGGTCCCAAACTTGGACTTGTGAATAATCTTCACAGGAGGTGGGAAGGTGGTCAGGTACCCTCTCCCTCCTGCCAGAAATCAGAGCCCAGGAAGGAGCATGTCCCACTGGGCAGTCTAACCGGTGTGTTACGCGTCCTGGCCAGGAGCACATTCTTTGGGAAGTGACCTTCCTGATGTGAGAAAGCAAGGGGAACATGAAAATTTACGTTAATGTATCATTAAATAAATCACTTTTACAAAAACTAGAGCAAGGGAGTTAAGATTACAGTTCTGCTATGTATATTTCTTTCCTTTTTTAGGAGTGAGGTTTACTTTTTGTATGGTCTATGCTGTGATGCCTAGAACCAAAGGAGTGAAAGTAGCTGCTGGCATAGATTTCAGCATTGTGCTGAGCTTCAACAGCAAAATGCTGCCTTGTTTCATCATACTGCCACAAGAATACAGATACAGGTACGCCTGAGATATGTTGTCATTGTGGGGCCAGAGAAGAGTCACACATGCAGATAGTAAAGATAATAGAATTATTTGAAAAGAGAGCTCCTGTAATTCTCTTCTCCACCAGTTAACAGGTGATGACCAATGTAAATTCAGTTTGCCACAGTCTTAATACCATCATGACCTAAAGTACAGTTCTGACAATAGTCTTTCATTCAGGTTTTTCTTACTATATTTGAAAGCAGGGAGTGTTTTCCTTGCAGTGAAACACTGTATCTTCCTTTCTTGCATTTTAAAGTTGTTTCAAGAACCCTAATGCTTTATGCAGCAGATTTTTTTATTCGCAATAACTTTGTTTTGCCACTCTTCAACTTAAATATGTCTTAATTGGTTTCCAGATATTCTATCAGTGCTGAGCTTGACATTTCAAATCCCACTCCTCTTTGATTCAGTATTCCTGGAACTCCATTTAAATCCCTTCTAGTGTGTGTGAGAGGAAAAAAAATCACTGACTGAAGGGGAGATAATAGTATGGAAGTGAGTATATGAGTACTTGCAAAATCCATAAATCTTAAGGTAAACACTTTTGAAATGGGAACATAAATGCAGAAATTCTGTTCTCATGACCACCTCCTTGAAAAGTAAGAGGCAAACCAGAATGCTTTTGGTTTTAAATGTTAATTTTTCAAAAATACACCCTTCAGTTTTCATATCTGCATTTATTGTGTTAGCCTTCCTTAGCTTGGTTAGAGCAGTTAACAGAATAAAAGACTTTGACTTTCTAAAATTTTCTCAATAGTGACTTAAAATCAGCAAAATCTATTCCTACTAAGCTTTTCAAAAATTTCACGTGCTTTCTGAAACATGCCAAAGACCTGGCTGAAGCTAGATCAAATATGATACATTTTTTATTCACTCTTATTATCTTTAGGCCATAACTCTTTGAGTTACATATTTATCTTCTTGCCTGTGAACAGATGAACAGTAGTGATGATCAATTTGCAAAACATATTTCATCAGCTTTTTCACATCTGACAATTCTTACTCATGATTCAAGAAAAAGTGGTAAAAATGCAGTAGTTCTCTGGGGTAACCATTACTGGAGACACATAAGCAGATTTGGGTTTGTTTAGGAAAGGTAAGTTTTAAAAAGGGAAATGAAAATGCATACAAAGAGAAACAGAACTAAAATAATCACAGCTAAATTTATCTTTCTCATGTATACACTGCACAAAACCTCTGTGTACAAGAGGTTTACTGACACCCTGCAGAACTTGGGAGCAGTTGTGTCATTCTGTTAAATTTATGATTTTTATCCTACTAAGCCTCCTCAGCATCAGACATAGAAAATGACTTGCAGATTCCATCTACTCATCCCCAAATCTTGGTACATCCATTCCAGTGATAATCTGTTATGACTTTAACCATCAAAGTTATGTGCCCAACTCTAAAACTGATGGGCACTCAAAAGGGTATCCTGAAACAGACTTCTCCAGCAGAAGGAATGAACTCATTTGAGGATGATCTCTTCCAACTGACTTGAGATGAAGCTCAGAGAGCTATGTTAAGGTAGATCGTCACAGTTAGTTAAGATGACCCCACTCCCCCGACATGGTACTAGCTAGGGTAAAATATCCCTCCAAATGAAACGCTAACATTTCTCCACAGACACACAGGGATTGTGTGAAAGCTGGACACAGACATAACCTGTAAGGGATATTATGCAGATAATGAAAGTACCTCCATTGCTACGGCTAGTAAAGAAAAGATTAGTGCTAAATTAGGTGCTTCAGTTTTATTCACAACAATCAAACACTGTGAGTATTGATTCTGTGATCTCAATAGACACAGTGTTTGGATTGGAGTATACAGTCTAAGATTGTTCAGACATCAGGACCACGGCTGTTGAAAAGGTTGGGACCACTTTGTAAAGAACAATAAGCAGGCAAGACAACTATATACAAAACAATAAATAAATTAATTCACCCCTCCCCAGTGGAAAGCAAGGTCGGTAAGACTCCTGATCCAATCACATGGGGCTACAATTCTTTCAGAAATGCTTTCAGGCCTTTTAACCAAATACACTGTTGTGTGGCATTAGACCTGCTTGTGATGCCCTTTCTCACGTAAAACTCAGTGCAAATTGTGTCTAACTGAAACCAGCAGCATTAGAACTCATTGGTGTTTTGACTAAGGACTTAATTCTAAACAGATGGCTGCTCACATCTACAGTGGCAGTTGCATTGGTATGACACAAACTTGTCTACCATTACATCTTAAAGGCTGTGGTTGCCACTAAATTAAGTCAACAAAAGACAAGTTAATCTTCTTTGCTTCATACTCAGATCAACACTAAAGATTGCGATGGTGATCACTGAACATTCTAGTTTGATTAAAAGCAGCTTGCATTTTTCCCTTTACTGTTAGTACTACAAAAACTGAAATCAGTTTTGATAAGAAACTCAAATGTGATATAGCAAAAGCTGACAGATCTTTCATATGGTTTTTAATGGTTATAAATTTACAGCACTACATCAATGAAAGAAAAACATTAAATATTTTAATCTTTATGGAATCTTCTGTCATTAATAATTATCACGTAGCTAGTTTGTACAGTCTCTTTTTTTTTTCAAATAACAAATTTATTCCAGTTTCAAGTAATACCTTATGATATCATTCTCATCATCTTGTACAAACAAGATGTTAAGTTGCTTTTTCCTCTAACAAATCCAGAGGGAAGAAATAAAAATACCTTGCATCTCATTCAAATTCATAACCTCATAAACCATGCTAACCAAAACAGAAGATGCGCTATTTTGGACAACATGCGTGCGGCCACTAAAGATACTGTGCTTAATGAAACATTGCCTAAATCCGAAACAGGAAAATGCACTTTGTAGTAGTGAGAAAATAATGAGAACAAGAGTGAACATACTGACCATAAGGATCCTGTCCTGTTAAATTCATCAAGGTGCACAGGCAAAAAACACCTTCATAGTCCTCTGCCTGGTGCGTGGCTGCAGCCTATCCCGTAGATGAGCTGTTGAGGTCCAAAGAGCCCTCTGACACATAGTGTGTGGGGGTTCCAGTTTCACCCACTGAACACCATTGTCTCGTCCCCTCCTCTTTTCCAGAGACTGATGAGGCTGGCAGTGTGGTGCTTGCCCCAGTGGCTTCACACAGCTCTAGATTTCCTTTGAGCTCAGTTCTGGTCACAGCAGTGCCAAACACCTCCAGATTGTCAGAACTGAAATGATGCCAAGCTTTACAAGTGATGCTGGAACAAGTGATAATCAGTTATCACACATCAGCACATAGTTCCCTGGGATGTACCAGTGAGATGTCCCAGCCATCTAATACTCCAAGTCACATCAGGGCGTGGCCTTGAAATATTCACCAGATGGTTCAGTTTGCGTCTGACTAAATGCTCATCTTGCTGCCGAACAAATACAGCTGGCCATGCTCCCCAGCCATTGCATCCCCAACAACCTGCGTGAATAGTTGTTAATGCCAAGAACAAAATAGCACTGATGAGTAACGACAAGATAATCTGAGCTGCTGTTTTTGCAGTAACTGTCTCCCACCATCTCTTTGTGCCGGCTCATGCACATTTTCAAGCGTCCAAGCTGATGGTGGCCAGAGAGAAGGAAATAATTCCTCTTAGTTAAAAGAGAACCTGAAGAGGTCATTTAACTCATCCAATAAGCTATGGAGCATCCATGTTCTTCAGTATTGCAGTTTATTTTGCCACTTTTTACATATTCTGCAAGAGATCTTTTAATACTCTTAAATCAAATGATCTGATTGTGGAATGACTGTTGAACTTGCCAACATGATTTTGTTAAGAACACGCTTCTCCTCTCTGTTTCTGAAACTACTTAGCCTTCCTAAGAAGAATTTGAGAACTGCTCTAACAAAACCTGGGTGGAGAAGCTGACATCAGTAAAATTTGGGAACTTAATTTCTTAATCTGTATTTAAATCTTTGATAAGTTAGATCAATGCATGTTTTTATTAAGTACCTTGCTGCTCTGTCAACCTAAGGTTTCGGCAAGCTACACTTCTTTTGTTCTTCCCTGGTAGTAAAGGTCAGTGAAAGTTACTTTCAAAATGCCTTTTGGTATCCTTTTCTCTCTTACTTGGGCAGAGGATTCCTTATACTCTTAATAGTTGTACTGATGATTTTCATACAATGGGACGGATGACAGGCTAGGGGAAATCAGGGCTGATACAGAGCATTTGGAAAGCCCATTGCAGAACATCTGGAAATGTAGCCAAGAGGAATTTGTGAGAGGAAAACATCTGATCACCTCCAACCTTATAATTTTGTTCATCTGTTCTCTAGCACCTGTGCTGAATCATGTAGCCTTGCAAGTTAGTACGTTATAGTGGCCACATTAAAGGAAAGATGCCAGTGAACACAAGAGGTGAGAAAGGAAAGGATGGAACTTTCATGGGGATATAGAGGTGGCAGCATTGTGCAGTGCTGAAGACATGGGGATACACTCATTCTGGTGGAAAATGCGATGTGCAGAGAGAAGAAGTGACCTTCAGAGTCACTGGCTGACACTGTGAGTCCAGGCAGGCAGAAGAAATTCCAGGAACTGTTGGAGACTCCTTGACTTGCTTTGTATTTGACTGCTGGGGCAGCAGGAATCCAACAAAAGCTCATGTGTAGCTGTCCCTCAGGACAGCCTCTAGGTGCATGGGCAGCTATTATATCTTAATTTCTGATACTAATTGTAATGTTTCCAAAGTATTGACACAAACAGTGACATAAATCACATATATTATCTTTACATGTCATTTGATATGTAGAAGCAGGAAGACAGAAGAACAGGTTTTGGAGATTCGTCTCTTTTTTTGAGAGAAGTGTGAAGCTGGCACAGCAGATGATGGACACAGCTGAAGGCACTGTGTGTCCTTGGGCACTCTTTTTCTTCAGTGCACACATATGTTTCTGCAGCATGGTGCTTCCCTGACTGTCCCTCTTGCACCCTGTGCTCTCTGACTTTCTACATTCCATGGTCTGAGTGACAGATACACAAAAAAGACTCCACTGGAGTCCTTGCATATTGTCCATGAATTTGTCCTTTCTCTTTAACACAGAAAAAAAATGGAAAATTTTTGCCTGTTATTTCACTGCAAACATTCTAACTTGAATATCACATCTCACCTCCACAGTGACATGTAGTGACAGTACAGGAGATGCCCCAAGAAAACTCTAGCCCTCCCAGCAGGCAGTAGGAAATTCACCATTACCATTCCCTGGTGACTAGGGGGCACGCTGAGGCAGTTTTCTTAGCTTATTTTTGCTATTACTAAGGTGGGATTTAAAGTGTTCAGCAACAGCTTATGAGACCTACAGTTTCATCCTGTTATGGAACAGCACCCTGAAGACCTATTTTACTCTAAATTTTAAAAAAGCAAAAATCTATTTATCATTTATTAAATTAATTCCATTAATTATTCCAATATAATTCTTATATTCTTAAATTCTGAAATCTTCTAACCAAGCACATAGCACAATAAGGATTTTAGACACTAACAAAATACTGATAATAAGAATAAAATTGTTCCACCTGTGGTTTTTTTGTGGTTTACTTTGTTCTCTAACAAATTGTGAGGAAAAATAAATATTTTTCCTACAACCGTTTTTGCTTTCAAGTACTTTGTTGGAAAAAAAAATCTATTTTCAGTACCAGTAGAATTCATCATATTATGACAGGAAAGTAAAATTGTTTCATTTATAAGATCTTGTAACAGCATGAAGCTAACCCCCTGGTCTCAGAGACAGAAATTCTGCCAGCTGTAGACCTATAAAGAGCCAGCAGAGAAAAAGAAGTTTCTCAGATGGAGCTGTTAGTCATGATATGAAGAATGTATGTCCCCTACAGATGTTATAGTTATTTGCATGATAAATCCTGATCATCACCGTAGGAATTTTGCAGCCTTCTTTTAAGTTAATGCTCAAGTTCCAATTAATCTTTTTTTGACAATATTTGTCTAATATTTCAGTGTTGAACAACATTTCCAGGGTTACATTTGCAGTGAGCCTACTGGGTACTTTAAATGCTGTATTTCTGACTTTGTACTTGCTTCAGAAAAACTTCTTTTAATTCTTCAATGCTTCACAAATATTTCTAGGAAAGACAAGTATAATAAGCATTGATAAATGCTTATTAAGGGCATATCTAGACTTACAAGTTAGCTGGAATTAACACTGGGGTTAATTTAGAGCAAGCAATAGTTGTGGAACAACTCCCTGGGAAAAAAAAATGTATTCTATAATAAAATTACCTCATTCTCATGTTCAACACTTGAACTGTTTTGCGTAACATAAGATAAATGAATACAAAGCATGTTCCAGTTTGTGGGATCATTACTTTACTTAGGAATGACAGTCTAGGGAATTCAAAATGAAATGAGGGATGTGAAAATACCTTAAGGTGTCTCCAAGAAACTTGAGGTTGCATAAATACAGACTCAGATGCCAGCAGCCCTTTTTAAACCAGCACTACACTGACACTTTTCAAAGGCCTGTATAATGCAGAACATGATGCTACTCAGGGCACTGAACTCCACACACAAAAGAAGGGCTTTTTTTACAAGGATGCCATCGCACATGCACCTTGAGTGAACAGGGTGCATTCACTCAGCAGGAGGTCTGGGATTATTGTCTGGTTTGGGAAAGTTATAGCAAATTCTTTGGTAGGGAAACAAAACCAGATGTTGCCAGTATCTTCACTTCTCCTCTGCTCTTACATATTGGGAACAAAAGAGAAACTTAGAGTCCTTGTGCCATCTGACTGTCACAAATAGCTTCTTGATGGAAGAAATGAGTGCTCTCCCTGTAAAGAGAAGGCAGCTGTACCTCTCACAATGATAAGGGGGTTTTGAGCCTTGGTGTTGCTTGGTTTTTACATCTACCCTTGGCTGTTAGCTGAAACCTGTGCCAAGAGACACAGCACTGATGAGACCGAGGCGTTAAACCTTAGCAAGTCTCTGTTCCAAGTACAGTGTTTGGGGCAAAGATGCAAATGGGACCAGGAGCCCAGGAGAAAGGCCTGTACTGGGCAGGCCCACACCACAGTGCAATAGTGCCAAACTTTTACCACTGGAAAAGCCATTACCCTAGGAAAAAAAAAAAAAAAAAGCCATTTACCCTAGGAAAAGCCATGCCCCCGCCTTCGCTGCCAAGGGAGCGGCAGGCAGAACAGTGTACCTAACAGGAGAACTGCTTCAAAAGAGAGTCAGAAAACTACTTGTAGCTTAAGCCACCAAGCAAATTGAAGCTCTGCAGAGAGCATTTTCCCTTCAGCAGAAAAGCAGACGTGACATTCTGCTCCACACCCTAGTTTTGGTGACTGCACTAAAATAAGGGGGGTAATGGCAGAAAATGTGTGAAGCTGTCCCTCATGCAATCCCTCTGTTTTGTCAAGATCCAAAAATCAATCTTAGCATAGAGTTTATTCAAGAAATATTTAAAGCAAGTAACCTCAAACTCACAGACTAAAATCATAATAGGAGCAAGATGACGCAAGTACACAAGATGTAGGCATTGGCTATTTAAATGCTTCCTGCTGTAGATTTCCCTCCCGTTTAGTTCCAAAGATAAAATCTAATATGGAAAGAAAAAGCTACGCAAGGCCTCACATTTCAGGCTCACTGGGATAAAGGAACTGGGATAAAAGGAACTTGCTATTCCATAAACAACCTGATTAATATACATTGTAAAATTCATAACATTATAAGCAATTGTAATCACTGCATTAAGCAAACTATATAGAAGATACCATTGGCCTAAAACCAAAATTGCAATAATAGTATCAGGTTTCCTGTTAAAAACGGACTTTTTCATCTTAACAAAAAATGTATTTTGAATCACCTTTTCAGGCGATGGACATTTCACCTAGCTTCAGGACGATAGCCTATTCTTAATTTATACAGTTTAACTTTAAGTAACACCTAGGAATAGTGAACTGAATAAGTAACAGTCTGGTATTAGGATATCTGGTTTTGCCTCCAACTGCTCCCCTGTTTGCTGTCCTGTTTTTTTGTCTTGTTAGATACACATTAACCCGTTAGACTGACCTTCACTTCCCTCCCAGTCCCTACAACACATTACAATTCTTTAAAAAGACATCTTGGGAAAGACTGCCTTTTGGTAATCCTCCTCAGTTGAGCTCTACAGACTGGTCTGGCATGCATTGTGTACCTGCATCTGTCATGAAAATTTGATGACAAATCATCTGTTTCCTGACAAAGAGTCTGCACTGACTTCAAATTCCCATTAAATGCTTTTGTCCACCAGGAAGAAAAACATTCTGCTCTATTGCAGTGATCATTTTCAAACTTCTATCCTCCATTTGCTTTAGTCTGTATTATCATTTATTTGTAGTATAATTTTTCTGGATCAATTAAAGCCTGTTGCAAGATACATCTTTTCTATCATCTTCTGGGAAAATGTAAAGAGACCGGAACTAATGAAAGGAATGAAAGCAAATGTTTCACAGTAACAATGCTGTTTTCAGAGGGTGAGAAATGAAGATCCTTTTTAAGGCTGACCTACCCCAGTTTGTTTAAAACTAAGCTGAACTTGAACTGATAAACTACTCTTTTGAGATTAACCTGAATAGTGTACATTCAGTAAAACACTGTAAATGTAAACATACCTGAATTGGAGTCAAACTTTGTTTCTGACCTGAAAAAGAAAATAAAAAGATCATAAGTTGCAAGAACTGCTTTATGCCATAAAAGCCATTTGTTACACTGATCCCTCTAGCAAATACCATCTTTAACCAGACTGTCTAACTCTGTACATTAACATTTAATGCATTTAAAGGCATTTAAATCCAAATAATGACTAATCTTCAATATTTTACTGTTTTCTATGCTGTAATTACAAAGAAGATATTTTAAAAGACAAATCACTAAATTAAGAAAATAAAATATAAATTTGAACTAGGATTAAATTATATACTGTGAATCGTAGCATACAGTTGTTTGTATAAATTAAATAGTTTTAATTCATTTTCATTTTGAAAAGTCATTAGGAGGATTTAATTCGTTCATGAATGTTTCCAATCTATTTTTGAAGCAGATACCGTTTCATTAATGTCATATGTATTGTAGCCAATGATCTGTACTTAATTGTGCAACATCCTAGGAGGTTTTTGTTTGTGTGTGTCTTCAATTTACTCATCCTGCACATAGGAGTAAGTGGTTTGATTTTCTTAAAAGTGGAAAGTGGGGGGTGGGAGAGAGGAAGGGAGCCAGACCTAAATTTTAACTTGTTTTAAAATCTTTGCAAAAAGACAATGATGTGTGCATTATGCACCATTAGCTTTGGTCGTGCACTGCAGATTTTTCTCTCCCTAACAAGTTGTGATTTCTTCTAAGGGCTTAGCACTTAGCAAATGAACCCTATAACCTGTATATTTAATAAAAGGAAGAAAAAATTAGCCCTTGTGGGAACATCATGTTTCAGATATCGGTTAATAATACTTGTAAATGTAGAAGCCTTTGAAGGTCTCAATTCAACTGTGGGAAAACTTAAGTTGGGTAATTACTCAAGATGCTGCTGATGTGCTGTCAAGCAGAATTAACCCTATGACTAGGGCTATCTACACAATCTGCTACAAGACAGCATTGTCTATATTGAGCTCTCAAACCAATTAACAGGCATGTTCCAATCAGATTTATATCGCCCACTAACAATCAGTTGCACACATGGTCATGGCCGTCACAGCAGGACACAAGGTCTGACCAGCACGAGACCTGTTAAGGCATGTTACGTTGGCTGCAAAATGCATTTCCCCAGAAATTCGAAGGAGGAAGTACAATGTTGGATCCTTCTATATTGCATCAAGGAAGGGATGTATTTTTGGGAAGTTACAGTCCTCCTTTTTTCAGAAACAAATGTCGAAGCTCAAAAACTAATTGCAGATTTATTTTCAAATTTATTTTACAAGCTAGTACATGCTGTTACATGTAGATGTCTTTTACATGCACTCTACATTTTTATATAACCTGCACTGTAATTGTATACCAAATATCTATGCTACAGCAAATAAATATAAAATCAATTTAATTTGAAAAATTAACAGGTTCACACTATTAAAGTCATCAGAAAGGAAACGACTCTCTTCTCCCATCCTGCTCATTCTGCACCTTCCTCCAGTGCTTGCAATATTTTGTCCTAAATATAACTCTCAGGAGATGAAAGGTGAGAGGGAAAAGACATATCTTCATAATTAATATTTTTAGTACTACCAAAAGCACTGAACAAAGAAAGCATGTTGCTGACATGCCTTCACAAATATCAGCAGCAGTTACTGCCCAGGGCACCAGCCCATGCTCAGTTTGGCAGTATAATTCAATTGGTATTTACACCACCAAGATAAAGTCCCCACCCTGTGAAATGTGGTAACCTGGGGGAAATTCCACTGAGTTAGAATTAAAGCCACTTATTCAGTGTTTTATTTACAATATTCTCCTCATACTGCTGTATACCTGCCTACACTGCTCTCTCTTGCTCATCACAGTATCAGCAGCACCTCACTACTACTTAGTCAGATATAATATGGTAATCTTACCCTCAGCATCTGTTTATCTGCAAGATCAACTTCGCGTTGCCTAAATTATAGATACTCCCTATTGGTTGGTCAAACAGAGCTCTTGCTTCTCAGCCTAAATGTCTTGTTATGGACACATGCACTGCAATTTGTGGCTTCAACAAACTGGCCCAAGGGCCAAGGTGGCAGAGCACGCATGGGGAGGAGGGTCACGAGGGTCACTGGGCACTGTAATGAGTACCAAAGCTCCAAACAGTCATAAATTACTGGACAACACATCAGAAAACTGATATGGGGGTGATAAATGAATCGAACTTTGTCTGGCAACAGCAGAATAGTTATGAAAGAAAACACAACATGGGAGGTAGTACTAGGAACCATCAAGAGCAGGAGGGTCACCTATGTTATGGTCACCATTTCCCCTTGGGAAAACAATGTAAAATTTAGGAGACAGTATTACAGAAACTGTTAGAGATCTTAATAAGGCACAGAAAAAGTCAAGGAAAATAATGAAGCATCTTTGGCATTGTAAATAAGCAGCAAGTGGCAGATGTGAGAGAAGCACTCTGCAAGAACACAAAGTCACCTTGACTACTTGAAGGAATGACAAAGCTTACAGCCATTTTAATGAAAGCAGCATTTAGCAGCATTTCCCACTTCTTCCAGGATTTATATCTGCTTCTCAACAGCACATTAGACAAAATGTCAGAAACTAACTGCGCATAGGTGTTTAAAATGTTCAACTAAAATATGGTCATTAAATAGGATAAAATTAAACACTGAACATACATTCCAAAGGGATGTTCTGCTACACTCAAAAATATTCACTCTGACTCCTTTGTACTTTTAAAACTACATTAACTAGAAGGAAAAAACTCAGTACATTGTTTGTTATCATAGTGCATACTCTGATATCCAACCTAAGCATCCTGCCAGGCAGGATGCACATTACATATCCAGGTCCTGACTGTACACATTGTCTCTTATCATTTATCACAACCAGAGGAGAGCACCCCAACACTACACCCCACCCTCCTACCCCCAAATGAACAGATAATAGCTTTCTGCATATTTTCTCTACTTCTGTCTCCTATAAAGGAGTATTGTGAAAGCCAGGTAATCATTCATAAATATCTTTGGAAAGGAGTCTATGTGTATAAAGAGCAATGAGAAGGTATTTATGAAGTGCTTTTCATTTCTAACTTCGATATGGCTCAAATACACACAATACATGGCAATACAAATGTCAAGTAGGCTCAGCTAGCAACACACAATATGCAAGGAAATAATGACCTACTGGAAAGATTTCGCTAAGTGCAAGCTGCTGCAATACTTTTAAAAATCCCAGGAATAATTAAGTCAAACACAAACAATAGAATATATGATGGTCATTTTATTTGTACTGTAAAGAGGTGCAGGGTTTCAACCTGTTTCTTCTAAAAGACATCATATACCAGATCTTCAGACTGCCAAGTACTAAGAAAGAGAGAGAAATGGAGTAATGATAATCATCATGTGTTTCTATAGTCTGAATTTTAAACTATTTCCTTCCAAAGTATGACTAAACTGCAGTTGTTCAGTGCCACATATTACCGTGTCAACAGATACACTACAGCTGAAGTTAACACAAATCTGCTACTTGCCAGGGAAGGAGGCCTTAGTCAAAGAGAGAGGGAAGAGGACGTACTGCAGAATCTCTGCTGTTGTGTTACAACTGCCTTTCCTTTTAGCTTTCATGATGAAGTATTTAACAGGTCTGTATAGGTTTTGTTGAGGAACATAGGGAACAGCCTTTGGAAGGCCCACAACTCTCTCAGAAAGTACACTGCAGTTCTGGTCCTTGCATTTCAACATGGAAGAAGTAATTTTTTTTCTCTTGGCTTTATTAGGCCTTCGCATTAGCAGTTTATACCACGCTGTTGCTTTGCAAGTCTGTGCTTCATGTGTGCTAAACAGAACATTGGTAGGGGCAGACATTCAATATACTACTTCTCTCTGAAAAGGACTTTGATAAAGATCTGTTACAGTCATAAAGATGATGCATCATTGTAGGATCATATTTACAGGAAAATGGACATGTACTAAATGAACTAACCTATAATTAAAAATTATTCTAGTCCAGAGACTTACCGTGTTGATTGTAATAATGTTAGTATTAATGATTGTACCATGTATACTTAAAGGAATTATGAACATGATCGAGAATACTAGAAATCATGAGAGAGTGCTTTGTCTTCTCTCCTTACACCTTCGGTACTTGATTTTCAAAGAATTTTATTCCATATTGGCATGGGCAGTTTGCTGAAGAGATGATGGTCTAGCAGGCTCCTGATGCAATCCAAGCCAAGCCATGTCCTGGTCCAGGTGACTGAGCACAATCCAAGCCAAGCCATGTCCTGGTCCAGGTGACTGAGCAGAATACAATCAGTCATCTCTCTCCCGTGTTTGCCTCCCAGTGGTACAGAATATACTTAGCTGCAGCATCAGTGTTCCTGCTACAGCAGTGCTAGCAAGCTAAAGAAGGCCAGGACAGTAATGCTCAGTTGTGAACAAATCCCTGGACACTGCACTGGCCCTTATCATGCTGATGAGAACTCTAGACAGGACCTAGGCAAACTGCAGGGGAGGCTTTGGCCAGGGACCATTCCCCAGAAGCAGAATGAACCAGGTCACTCTGTTTCAGTGTAGAGGAATTGATGTTAAAAACACAAGCTATGTCTTGTCACTTGCCTTTAGGGCCAGAGAAGAGACGTTTGTCCATTTTATTTTTAAGTATAGGCATACCCCTTCTGAAAATGTAAACCATTACCTGGAAAGCAATCACTGATCGTACTTGTGAGGTGAAGCTCCAAATAGCTTCTGGAAGCTCCTGAAAGTCAAGCTTCCAGAAGGAAAAATGCTGCAGTATTCCAATGTAAAAAAAATACCTGATGTAACTACTTAGGAATTTATAAGACCTGTACCATCAGGGAATTTGAGAAGTCCCCAAGCTTTAAGAACTAAGCAGAAAGAGCAAAGCTGGGCCTGCTGCTACGTTGTGGCCAGGGGACAGATCCTGTGGTGTCTCAGGCAGCAGAACTACTCACAGATACTTCCCAGGGCTGGACATGCCTAATGCCTGTCTGTCTTGTACCATCATGTGGATTCTCAGTTATAATACAATAATATATATTATTTACAATAATATTATCTTCTATAAGCTAGTAATATAGTTGAACTCTTGTTCAGGCCTCTCCTCAAAGAGAGCTTGAATATGCTGTCTCTCCTGATTTTCTTATTGCTTTAAGGACTTAATATCTTTGAGGTTTAATAACTACTTCCCTGAAAAATTTGGCTGAAATTGGCAAATAGATTAAATGAAACAGTTTTATTATTACAAAAGGATTGACATGGACTCAGCATTACACTGTACTTGGTTCCTTATTAAGCCTGGTTAAAGAAAAAAAATTCACTATTGACAGATGATGTGAAAAATTCTGTTCTGCATATTGATGAAAAGCTAAATTCAAAATGAGCATTTTAACATCAGAATTATTTAGGTTGGGCAATAATTTAAGATCATTAAAGGCCCAACCATTAATCAAGCCCTGCCAAGTTCAGCACTAAACTGTGTTTCTAAGTGCTACATCTACATGTCTTTTATCACCTCCAGTGATGGTAAAGAGTAGTCTCTGGGTGAGTTCAGTCCAGAGAGACAGAACGTCTTTAATGTGAGAGATATAAACAGACAAATATAGAAATACATACCTTCTGCAGTCATAGTACATAACAATCCACCCTACCTGATTTTTACTTGAGGTACATACATGCACATAATGAAGCATAAAATAGGCTAAAACCAGCTGAAAATTACTTCTTCCAAGCAGAGTGACTGATGAACAGTCAATACAAAGCAGAGTAAATTTCAAACAAGGGAAAAAATGTATCAGACTTAAAAGTTTACAAAGAATACATTGTACTTTTATACTGAAAACAGCAATGAAATTCATACTAGAATCAGCATCTATACAAGGATGGTAGAATCAGAATCTATGCAAGGATCATCTCTTGCACTCAGCAATGGTGAGGCTGCATCTCCTGTTCAGTTTTGGGTCTGCCACAAGAAGAACACTGAGGTGCTGGAATGTGTCCAGAGAAGGATACGGATGCTGGTGAAGGATCTGGAGCACAAAAAGGATGCTGAGGGAAGGCCCTATCACTCTCTAAAACTACCTGAAAGAAGGGTATAGCTAGATGGGTGTTGAGCTCTTCTCCCAAGTAACAAGCAACAGAATGAGAGGAAATGGCTTCAAGTTGTACCAGAGGAGATTTAAATTGAACATTAGCAAAATTTCTTAATGTGTAAGAGCCTGAATGCGAGATGCGGGACTCCAGGTGGCTCTTCCAAATGCAGTTTATTACATCCAAGGTGTTACAGCAGTCCAGGGTCGTGGGCGACAGAGCCTGTGCCTACAGCTGTCAGCTGCATCTGCAGGCAGGCCTGGAGACCCCGAGTTTAGGTTACAAATGCATTACATACTTTTCTTTACTGAGCATCTTAATACAATAGAACCAATCTATACCTTAATTTTTATCTATAGCCTATCACAACTACTATAATTACCATATTCATGTTACTATTCTCCAGTCACTAAAAGTTAGTACATTACAGTTTAAGCTAGAAGTTGTTTTTCAGTTTTCTTGCAGTGGAAAATTCTGAGACCTTTTTTCTACTTGCAACATTTGCTGACTTGTTTGCCTGTGCTATCTTTCTGCTTGGTAAAAACATCTTGTTTGAGGTGGGTTTATCCTTTGCTCTAAGTAATAAAAAACCCTTTCTTACTAACATACCCTTTGGCTCCTTGGTTATCCATTGAGACTGGCTCAGCAATTCTTTTCTTCTATATCAAAATTTACTTCCATCTCTATTCCTTCCTCAGCTTCTACATTCAAAAATCTTTCTGTCAAGCATACATATTTGTGAGACTTTCTTGTCAAACTTTCATCCTTCCCAACATTAATGGAAAGCATTGTCCCTGGAACAGAATGCACAGGGATGTGTTTGGGTCACCATGCCAGAAAGTATTTAAAAGGAGGGTAGATGTGGCACTTGGAAACATGGTTTAGTGGTGGGCTTGGCAGTGCTAGATGAACAGTTGGACCCAATGATCCTAAAAGTCTTTTCCAACCTAGACAATTTGTTGATTCCTACACTGGTGAGAACTAACCAACTTACTTCAAACAAATGTCATTAAGTACAAACTGCTGAGTTTGACAGTCTTCTAAGGAAACTAAGAGACAGTGAGGACAGATGAAGTTGCTTAAGTAGTTCTCTTGGATCTTACTAGAGAAACCATATCATTGATGTCATATGGGCTCTCCTAGACAGATAACCAGTGCTGATTTTTTATAAGCCTTCCTCAAAGAAGAAGATCAGTAAGAAGGCTTAAAGACCATTCATTAAGCATGCAGCACTGGTGCAAGGAAATTCCTTGTAGAGATCTAGCCTGATGACTGAAATCCTTCCTTGTCTTGTGAAGGCAAGAGTGGTACTATGCTAATGGTACAATAACATTGCCCAGCCACTCTTTCATTTTCTCTTGATTGGATGTCTGAGAGATGTTGAAAAAACCTGACACAGCTCAACAAAAACCAAATGAAAACATAACATGGATAAGGCTGCTGCTGTGTCTGCTAGTACATGTTCAGAAGAGCCAACATCATTACCAAGAATTCCTTCCAGGAAGTAATAAGGGCAGCAGTGGGTGTTTTATGAAAACTTGGTAATTTAGTGTTTGGCCCTAAAAATTGGAAACTGACAAAACAATACTATTTCTTTTTTTTAAAAGGAAATAATTCTCCCAGGCTTCCCAGTTCCCATCTATACCACATCTTTCTCAAAGTCCTGCATTTGGTAAAGGACATGATCATGGTTTATTAAATATGGAATAGATTGTCTCCTATGGCAGTAGCACGAGTCATGGATTTCACTCAGGTCCATTTTAACCTCCTGTTTCCATGGCTATGGACAGAATGGTATTTTTGAGTAATGTATAAGAAAGTGCCTTGAACAATTAAAGTAGGCACAACCTTGCAAATACTGTTGGCCTTAGAAATCACTGAGGATTTGGGTGGCATAGGTGGCTCTTTGTGAACTGATCTAGAAAAACACAACCTTGCTGTGAAGACCATCCAGCCATGATAAATGTGGCTGATAAAAAAATTAACACAAGCAGGTATGGTTGATAAGTATAAGGACTTTTTCTTTGGCTTATTAGTTGTCTATCAGCTCTGCACTGAGACATGCTCCAGCCACACCAGGTGAGGTCCAGTGAAGAGAAAGCCATGAAAAAACACCCTAGAGAAAGGAGGGGGCAGCAGGGCTCCTTCTTTTAGCATAAGCCTGCAACTAGATTGGAGTAAATGTAACACAAGACTGCATAAGGACTGGCTTGCAGGAAAGGACATTCTCGGGATTAGTTTATTGGCTCTCTCATTTATTGCTTTTTTAGGCAGCTGTACTGTAGGAGACTGCATGGCGTGAAAGTTCAGAGATGGAATAATAAGATTCAATAGCATGATTATGCATTTTATGTGTGAGGCACCCTTGACTGTGGAAAAACTTAAAGCATGTCCTCCATAAAGCTTGGGAGGTTACTCATAACACTAGCACAAGTAGGTAAATGAAGAGATGTGACATTCCTAATTGTTTCTTTTATCTTCCATGTGATAGAGACAAAGTTCTATTTTAAAGACTTACCAAAAAATAGGTCTTTCATCTGGAGTGTAAAATTCATATGTTCCCTGACCTTGTGTGTCACATGGTAATGAAACAACGTAAATCAGAAATGTTAAAAGTTGAAGTTTGTTAATATTACTGCTGAAGCTCCAGTCTCTTTCCTAGTTAAACTGACAGGTCCGTAGTCCAAATATATATATTTACAGATTACAACGACATAAAGACAAAAAAATTAATGGACAGCAATGAGAAACAAATGTAAATGCAAGTTTCTGATGACTATTTGGAAATTACAAAAAGAAACCACAAAAAAAAAATTGCATGCCATCACAAAAATTACTCATATTTTAAAGGGGAAATAGACTTTCTTTTTATTGTACTCCCATCTTACTCCTAAGGAAATACTTCAGTAATTTACATTTTGTAATTTACATTTTTGGCAAAAATGTAGTAAGAAGCACATATTTTTCATTTTCTTATCTATGTTTCGTTCTCACTTCTTTTTAGCTGTCTGGGCTGATTCAGTGACCAAGATTCAGAAATCTATCTTCCCTGGTTGAGGAAGACATCATATACTGATATTTTGAGGTCAATAAACAAAAGAAGATGGACTCCTACTGGCTTCTGCATTTTTTCCCACTGTTGTCAGCCACTTGAGAAAAACTGTCTGAATTAGATGTAGGCCAGAGGTAGCAAGAGTTCATAAGGCAACACAAAGATTTTGGGGGACTGAGTTAAGACCAGTCTAATCTCAGTACACAATAGGTCAGGTTTTCACCTGTTTTCTTCAGGTGTCCACTGGCCTTGGAATTATTAAAATTAAAAAATAACTCCTCTCTTTCTCCCTCTCCTCCCATAAAATCCACAAGAGTCTCAAAGAGATTCTGAAAACAGAGACATTTCCTTATAGCTCATTTTAAAAAGAGAAATACAACTTGTTAACTCAAGACTATGCCAGAGCATACTGTGCACTTGAGATAATCACAGATAAGTCTCATATTGCAGTTTTTTCCCATTGTAAAACTATTTTGAAGGCAATTGGAAACTGGAAACTAGTTCACATTAATTTATGTATACTACTGCTCTCCAAAACTTACCCCTCAAAAAACCCCTACTCTTTCTCCATCAGATGATATAAAGGAAGACAGTCTTGAAGATAGAAGGTGAAATCCTGGTTCCATTGTATTCATTTGCTAAATATGAATTTGCTTCAACAGAGCCAGGATCTCCCCCCAAAAGATTTAGCTATAGTAAGCAGTGGAATGTCTAAGTGGCAGAGTAGAAAAACAGGTTAAGTTTCGATCCCCACTTTGCACCCTCAAGCCAAGGACCAATGTAACACTTGACATGAGACTGTTGACTTGGCTGTGTCTGTAACCATCAGATTTTCAAAAGATTCACATTATTACCAGTTCCTGTAGGTAATCCTTCTGACAGAGGAATCAAACATTACAGAGATGAGGTGCTTCTTTCATATTACAGACAGTCTCTTGAGGACAACTGTCACTACCACATCTGGTGATTCCAGAGCTACATCAATTGTATTTTTCTTCAACCTATTACTGGCACAATATTCTGTACTATTAGTGCTATCCTGACCATCCTACTTCATGCTCTTGTAAAGGTACCTCTTTAAGTGTGAGGGACTAAATTAGGGTGAACTGAGGGAAAAAAAAAAAGAAAAAAATTAAATTCTTCATCAGAATGAACACAAGCAGCCAGAAATAAGAAAAAGCACATAAACAACAACTGAATCTGTGGAGAACAATGCAGTGATTGAGGGAATTCAATCAGCACTTGATGCTTCTAGCATCAAGCTTAGGGCCATAATTCCCACAGTACTTCTAAAGTGTATTTTTAAACCAGTTGTCTATGTGTGCTAATTGGGATGAATGGAAATTCAGTAAGTAATGAAATTTTACTCAGTTTTGTTCTCTTAACTGCTTGAATTCTAAGAAAAATGCATCTACTTTTTTTTTTCATTATCAGCTAAAATGCTGTATGTAAAATTCAGCATTGCCACCTGGTATCTCTTAAATCTACCTGTAAGTAATTCTAACAGTCAAACCTCAGTATTGGTTGACACAGTGAAAGATTGTTACAATTACTTGGCAGAGTGGCATATAGAAAAAAAAAATGAAATTAGGTTTTTTTTTCCTGTCATACTTCCTCTTTTACCTGAATGTCATCTTCCTATCTTGATTATCCTAAGTTTTTATATTTGCTGTGAGATTAATTTTACTACAGCTTTTTTACAATGTTTACATTATTTACATTGCTTCTCTTGTATTCCTTAAAAGGTGGAATGACTTCACCATTCTGTGATTCTATGAAATGACCTTATACAATTATGTATTAAATATATACAAGATAGTACATAACCTAAGAGACAGAAATCTCAAAACTATATTTAGCATACTCACTTGAATAAAGGAGTTCCACAAACAACACATTTGTATATTCCTTGAGCTTTATGGTGTGTGTACTCCCCCTCAAAGGCACTGGGAAAACAACAACACTATATTTTAAAATTAAATAAAGGAATTCGGTTTTTTTTAATTTTTAAAGTAGCTGAGTGTTTAGAAAAATGTTATAGAAGAAACCCACGATTTCTAAGTTGGCAGCTGTTTTTTGTTAAAGGTAGCAAATAAAGCAGGCAGAGGAAAAGGGGAATGTCCTCGTTAGTGTGCCTCGGATGTTACGCATCATGCAAAAGGGAGCAAATTGTGCCACAGTTCAAAGTTTGGTTCAAACAAAACCAAAAAGGATAAAACAGAAGTCTTCCCCTATCTGGCAAGTGAAATGTCAAGTTTTTGTAAACACGGATTGTTTGGCACGTAGCTCAACCTGCCGCACCTCGCTGTGTCCACATCTGGGCCGCGTGCAGGGCTCGGCGGCTGCAGTGGAGCGAGGTGTGAGGCCGCCCGGGCGCTGAAGAGCCGTGGGGCTGGGTCAGGCCAGCACCGGCTGCCCGTGCGGCAGAGACATTGTAGCTGAAAATGAAATAATTGGTCCAGGATTTCAAGCTGTGCGTGCCTTATATTTTCAGTTGAAAAGCAATATTCCAGCTTTAAGGGAATATTTTTCTAAGTTAACAATCTAAAAGGCTAGGAGGTCATTCACCTAATACGAATCAGCTGCGCTAGCCCAACAAAAAGCCTATGTGCTCAGCAGCTTGTTTTTATTATCCTTTCACCCTTTTTATGAGGTCCAATTTTTTTTATAAACAGGATTTTTAAGAATGACCTAATCTCCGATTGTTTGTGTGCATTAAATCACGTTGTTGGTCCTGTACACAAGAGCGTGGAGGGCTGGGGGGAAGGCAGGACTGGTCTCCCAGCAAAGGCAACTGTCCCCATGCCCTGCCAGGGCTGTGGCAGGATGGAGAGGGCTGGGGCGGAGAGGGGGACTGTCCCCACCAGCCTCTCTGGCACGTTCAGCCACCAAATTCAGCGCTGTCAGGAAGAGGTTTGCCTATTAACCAGGACCCCACGTGCAGTGGGGAGTCCTTTCAGCTCATGAATGAAAACAAGCAGTTACATCATTAGTACGTTTAGAGCAGAGGTAAAGCCAGGGCCTTACGCCAAGCTCAGTGGTATAAATTAGACAACAAAAAATGGCTGGGTCTTGGCAAGTTACCTTTGGCTGGAATCAGCTGAGAGAGAGAGACTTTATTCACTAAAAACAATCTTGGAAGTCTGTCCTTTTTTTTCCCCTCCAGGACTTGAGGCTGGGTTCCAGTGACTAAAGCCATGTGAGGGCAGTTATTGAAAATTTTTGACATTCCAACCACAAATGAGCCAATAAATACCTTCTCCACATGTGCTTCAAAAAGAAATTGGAGTGGGTGGAAAAGAACTAAATTATGCTACCTTCTTTCTGCAGCCAAAATGTCTATGCTTACAATGGCCACCTTCAAAACTCCAGCCTCCTGGCACAGGGCCATTTCCCTCGTGGTTCTGCTTACTGCGATGCCTTCCAAAAAAAGTGTACCTAAACCACTATTACTTCCACACGTTTTGTAGTAAACTAAAAACAGACTCTAAATATGAGCCTGGTGACTTTATAAGACATGCAGTGTTCATTAAAAGAAAAAGTCACACAAGACCCTTGGCCCTGGCCCCCTGTTGCAGATGCTTGTCTTTGCAGTAGTGTTAATTTGTAGGGGTTAGTAAACAAGTGCAGAAATCCTGGAAGAAGAAAACAACCAACAAAACTTGGTAGGGAAGGTGAGGAAACAGCAGTAAGAGGAGGGGTGGAAAAGAAAGATGCCTGTGTTTTTAGATCTGAGTTTCCTTCATCCTGCCTTACCTTTCAGTCCCCTTCTCCTGAGTGACATGGTACTGCAGGGGTGTCAGCCGCTTCCTCAGCTCCTCCTGGGAAAAGACCACCTTACAGTCCTTTTTATCCCTACATGACCCTGCAAAAGGAGAGGATATGGGAGAAGGAGCCTTTTTAGCTTAAATCCTGAATAATTGCGTTGGCAGACAGCCACAGTATAGCGTCTGCATTCACTTGTCAATGACCAGGCTGATCCCTAATGCACAAAGAATGGCTCAGCTGAACTACAGCTGATTATTTATTCAAATATAAGTATAGAAAAGAATTTTTATAGAGAGCCAGGTGATTCCACTGGAGCAGTGACAATGTGCTACAGCCAAAGCCCTTTGGTGTGTTATACACTAAACTGTTGCACACACAATCATTCACAAGAAAGTACCGTTTTTTGACCAGTAAAAAAGATCTGCAAAAATCCCAACTACAGTTGAAACATTCTTTACAAGACATCTATATTGGAGACTTATGGTAATGGGCATATGATGTTTAGCCACAACATCTGGCAATTTCAATACCCTTAAAAGTAGCTGAAAAACAATTCTAACCTTCAGAATTACGGTAAGGTTGCTTTAATTTCTAGTTGCATCCTCATCCTTTATAACAGTAGCTTTTTTCTTTTTTCACTGTTGAAGCACTAGAATAGGAGTCCTAAGGAGTAAGTAATTTCTTTATGCACTAAGTTGTACAAGGTTCGACAATAAACTTGTTGTAAAATTTGTTGCAAAGGAGGGTTGCTGTTGAAATTACCCTCCTCTGAAAATCTAATCTTAACACTTTGCTTAGTTCACACAGAAAATCCAAGGCGTACATAAAGATTACTGTAAAAAACTTGACATTTGTTTAGGCAAAAATCCACATTGGGAAAGCAAAAAACAATAATAAGGCTACTTTTGGGAATGAAAATTCCCAAAGTAATAACATAAATTGCAAAAATATTCAGGTAACTTTGATAAGCATTGGCAAAAATTAGCTGACAAAATACAGCAGGGAAAAAGCACTCTAATTATGACAGTAATTAAAATATGGTACAATAAGAAATAAACACTCCCAACAAAAATATTTTTTGCTAGAAATGTATATACTCTCATAAAAAGACCAATTGTGTTCCCAAAGTAGAGGTAACAGAGCTACCCATCTGTATGTCATTTAGTACAGGAGGGGCAATGGCAGGTTTAAATTACATGGTATTGGATTGCAATTTCCTAACATTGGATGCCTTTCTGCTTTTTTACCTTGAGTCATTACTAAGGAGCGTTCATAAAAAGTAGCTTAGAGCACAGATGCTTGCAAATCATTTAAGAAAAGATGTTTCTTTCTTCCTCCCCCTCTTCTTTTCTCAATTTTTTTAATGTGTGGGGGTGGGTGAATAGGGGAGAGTGAAAAAGAATAATGCTGTTGGTCACTACCGACTAACCCTAGGAAGTATTTTCAGGAAGAAAAAAGTAAAATTGAAAACATCTGATTGAAGTAAATAGTGCAAACATAAAAAGCTTTACTAGTGAAAGAAAAGTATTGAAAAGAGACTTTATTTCGTAGATTAGAAATTACTTTTGATCTAAACATTCTTAAAAACAGATTGTTTTCCACTCTGACCCATCTCATTAGCTGTGCTGCAGAATCTTGGTTTTAATGGCAAGCTTTGAAAGAGCGCTGCTGTATGCCTTTGTTAGCTTCAATCTTATTTGGGAGAGGGATAAAGATTTCATTCCAGGTCTCTTTGTTTGTCTTTCAAGAACCACTAAAGCAGTATTCACACAAATTTTGCAGGAATGTGCCCTGTGCCATAGCTTACAAATTATTTGGTTTTGGTGCACTTAAAGGTCACCTTCCAAATTAGCAAAATTTTCCTACATCCTGGCTTTTCAACCTTAAATGTAAATATTGTTTCCTAACTGTAAGTGAGGTTTGTTCTTTATAACATTTGGTTGCTTATTTAAGGATGTCAAACTTTGGAGGTTTTTATTCTCCAAACGTGCAGGACTCTAGGACTAATAAGTCTTTCAAAGTATAGCTAACAGGGAAAGGAAGCATATGCATTATATAAATAGCTATTGTTATCTTGCATTACGCAGCTCAGAAAGAAACTGTTTGAGAAACAATCTTTTATCTACAATTTCAGTTTTAAAAAGTAGTCTAGAGAGCAACAAAGAATCTTACAAATCAACATCACTTCAATTTTTAAAATATCTACCATAATTTAAAAAAAAATTCTATTTGCTACTTAACTGCTGCTGCTACAAAAAGGCAAACTAAGCATAACTTCACTTTGAACAAAGTGAAAGTACTGAGTGTTTTGTAAAATGGTCAGTATGCCCCCTTTACGTTCCTTAAATAATTTTTCATCTTGTTTACAAATTTAATGTTCTCCAATCCATGGGTTCACTACATGCATAAAAAAAATTTCTAGATGCCACATCATCCACAACAATGATCAGTAGTAGGAAGCATGTTAAAAATCTTTTGTATGCCTTGTTTCAATAATTAACCATATGTTTTGTAATACAATTATTTATGTCTGCAGGAGAATTTTGCCAAACTACACTGGGGTAAAATGCAACTGACCCCAATAAAGGATTCTTCATGTTTGTAATTTGAGTATTGATCAACAAAAAGTTGCACTATAAATTATAAAGGAAATCTCTTGGTCCAGCCTTCAGCATTCAAGAATGGCCCTATTCAATTAATTGTACTTACTATTTAACTGCTGGCAACAAACAGATAGCTCAGTAAATGGATCACACTATTTCCCTATTGCCATAGAGGCAAGGAGGTAAAGTAAGACTCATCCCTGACTGCAGAGGATATAAGGGTATTTTATCTGAAATGGGGATAGCCTACAAGCTTTTATAAAAATGGAATTAATCCCAGAATCTACTAGATGAGATTCTAGGATTCAGTTAGGAAAAAAATTACATGCAAGAGGGACAAAAGTGCATAATTTTTGGTAAGAGTGTTTGCTTCTGGTTTTGCAGCTGTTCCTTTATGACATGAGATGACTGTCACATTCAAGGTAACTGTTTGTATCCTGGGAAGGGACAACATAAAGCTACACAAAGATGCCAAATATAAGAAAAACTGCCACTAGTAATGGAGCTGTTATCGAGCTAATTATTAAACTAGAGAGTAAATGGGCAGGCTGACCACCTTCCTCTGTCTGTTTCTCCATAGATAGGATGAGGTTTGGGCTCTGGAAAGGGTCCATACAGGCAACAAAATGCTTCTGCAGCTCAGCCATAAAGGCAGGCTCAGAGTTCACTGGCAAATCATAGCGTTTGAGGCAAAAGAGAGAAAAGGTCATCAGTTCTACAAACAGCATTATATCAGTGTGGTTACTGATTAAATGTGAGGCTAAATTAAATGCAGTATGAGAGTAAGAGAACCTGGATTCATAGGATCTATATTAGCACTCTTGTTCCTTGGAGATGGTGCTCTCAGCAATGACTTTTAGAAAAGCCCAGGACAGCTATGCTCTGAGCTCCAGTTAGATGCATCTGTTAAGAGGTGAACTGCCTGCAAAGGCAGACGAAATCCCCTTTGATCCACTGCAGGATAGGAGGCCAGATTAAATCTCTCTAATCAGCACCCAAAGTGCCTTCTTTGGGGTTGGCACTCCTAAGAAGAGCAGTGTGCAGGCAGCTCCTTCAGCCCTCTGGCAGCAGCTGTATCAGTGCTAAAGGCACTTATGATCCTGGAGCAGGATGGAAGGCTTTGTGAGGAAAAGTCCAGCCTCACAAATCTTTATGAAAAAAAAAAGCTGAGAGGGTAAAACAGACATCAACAGAAACCCTTCTTGGAGACTTCACAGTATTCTTGTGTTTAGGAATGGTTGGGTTTTTTTCTGAAAAGCAAGGCAGTTTATGCTGCCATTTAGTATTCACCTGCAGATTATGGGCATTTCAGGGTACAGCTCTGAAGTCTGCTGTACAAATTAAGTGAACAGAAATATTTTCTGGGTGTTGACCTGACAATGAAGACATTAAGCATTTCACCTCACATATAAGTTCCAACTGACTTTTCAAACCTGTGGTTCATAACATTCCTTCCTTATAAGCAATCACAAGAAAACCAGCAACAAGATATATTCAGAGAGATGGACACAAGTTAGCAGACCATTACTCCTCAACTCAGTCCCTCACCTGTCCCAACACACCAGAGGTTGGTGATTAGTGTCTGACATGCCCTGAAATATGGTGGCATTTTGTCTGATAGGTTTCCTATATCAAACATACTTTTGAACCATTGTAACAATTTTCTCTTGCGTTTTGTTGCTTCCCATCACTGAAATTAACTCAATATGGAAGACACAACATACATTTTCCCTCTTCTATCTATGCTTATATTCCACTAGCATTAATGGACATTATGGCCAAGCACTGAGCACATACCACTCAGACTTCCTGAACTAAATACAGCAAGATCAAATATTCCAGCAGAGCACAGCCATATGATAAATTGGGCTTCTAGTTTTCATTACTATTTCTTTTACTATAACCAAGCAGATTTTTAGGGGCCTTACAGTACCTTTTATTTTTCATATCCCACCCCAGCCCCAATCCTGCAATGTGACCTGTGTAGGCAGACGGTTGAGAATATGCATAGCTACTTAAGGGTCTATGACTGTACATGAGATTATAGAATCTGGCTATAAGTATACATCTTTTAGCTTCCCTAAGTCTGTCCCATTATAAGCAAGTCAGACCTTGGTAGATTGATGGTAAATTACCTCAAACTGATATTAAGAGGAATTCCACAAAGTTAAAAAATAATTGCATATATTTATTTAAATAAATATCCTTACATATGCTATTGCTAACACTTAGTATTTTTAAAAGTGGAATCTCTCATTTCTTCTTACTTCAGATTTCATTTCACAGTTTATGCCTCTTGTTGCCAGTTTTGCCTCACAGTCTGATTAAGAAAAGGCAAACTCATAACTCTCTCTCACATATTTTAATTTCTATTTAATTTCTTCTCTGCAGCCTCTAGTCTTCAGCCTCGGGAGGAGGCTGCAGTGATCTCTCACTGCAAACAAGCCAGGAAATGCTACCTAGTTTAAAAAAGAACAACTCTTGAGAACGGTTACATTGCAAACAGTTCTGTTGGCTTGTATTTGGAAAACACAGTTTTATAAAATCTGTATTTGACATGATAGTTCTTTTTATAATCCCCTCATGAGCCATTTCAAATTAACTTAGCCTGCTGGTGACTAGGATAAATGTTGCAAAAGAAACTTAAACTTCAGTTTCAGAACTGCCTCTGAAGTGTTTGGAGGGCAGCTTTAGTAAAATTCAAACTTCATCATTAAAAAAATCCTGTAAATGTTTTACGCATTGAAAAACAGATCTGTGCTTCCTTTGCTTTCTTGCTGTAGGTAGCTAACTCCCACCTGCTGTTGAAATACCATTTCCAGTTTCATGCAAGCATTAGAAGTAATGGAGCGAAGACCATTTCTACTATATTGTGCGTTGAAAATCCAGAAGCCAGGTACCAGAACAGCAGTTTGAATTTTGGGTCAAATTCCAGGTTCTATCTAAAAAGAACACCACCCAAAAACTAATTGTCTTTAAAAAAAATTATTTGCTTAACACCAGGAGGGTCAGATGGTCACAAGGGAAGGGCAAGCCCCTTCTCTGCAAATTTGCAAACTTCCCATACAATCAAGTAACAGAGCTGTCACTTTTTTTTTTTCTTTCTTTTCTTTTCTCTTTTCTTTTCTTTTCTTTTCTTTTCTTTTCTTTTCTTTTCTTTTCTTTTCTTTTCTTTTCTTTTCTTTTCTTTTCTTTTCTTTTCTTTTCTTTTCTTTTCTTTTCTTTTCTTTTCTTTTCTTTTCTTTTCTTTTCTTTTCTTTTCTTTTCTTTTCTTTTCTTTTCTTTTCTTTTCTTTTCTTTTCTTTTCTTTTCTTTTCTTTTCTTTTCTTTTCTTTTCTTTTCTTTTCTTTTCTTTTCTTTTCTTTTCTTTTCTTTTCTTTTCTTTTCTTTTCTTTTCTTTTCTTTTCTTTTCTTTTCTTTTCTTTTCTTTTCTTTTCTTTTCTTTTCTTTTCTTTTCTTTTCTTTTCTTTTCTTTTCTTTTCTTTTCTTTTCTTTTCTTTTCTTTTCTTTTCTTTTCTTTTCTTTTCTTTTCTTTTCTTTTCTTTTCTTTTCTTTTCTTTTCTTTTCTTTTCTTTTCTTTTCTTTTCTTTTCTTTTCTTTTCTTTTCTTTTCTTTTCTTTTCTTTTCTTTTCTTTTCTTTTCTTTTCTTTTCTTTTCTTTTCTTTTCTTTTCTTTTCTTTTCTTTTCTTTTCTTTTCTTTTCTTTTCTTTTCTTTTCTTTTCTTTTCTTTTCTTTTCTTTTCTTTTCTTTTCTTTTCTTTTCTTTTCTTTTCTTTTCTTTTCTTTTCTTTTCTTTTCTTTTCTTTTCTTTTCTTTTCTTTTCTTTTCTTTTCTTTTCTTTTCTTTTCTTTTCTTTTCTTTTCTTTTCTTTTCTTTTCTTTTCTTTTCTTTTCTTTTCTTTTCTTTTCTTTTCTTTTCTTTTCTTTTCTTTTCTTTTCTTTTCTTTTCTTTTCTTTTCTTTTCTTTTCTTTTCTTTTCTTTTCTTTTCTTTTCTTTTCTTTTCTTTTCTTTTCTTTTCTTTTCTTTTCTTTTCTTTTCTTTTCTTTTCTTTTC
Organism: Onychostruthus taczanowskii; assembly: GCF_017590055.1. NCBI lineage: Eukaryota > Metazoa > Chordata > Aves > Passeriformes > Passeridae > Onychostruthus > Onychostruthus taczanowskii. The sequence continues at coordinate 4,587,494 of NW_024500905.1, forward strand.
TTTTCTTTTCTTTTCTTTTCTTTTCTTTTCTTTTCTTTTCTTTTCTTTTCTTTTCTTTTCTTTTCTTTTCTTTTCTTTTCTTTTCTTTTCTTTTCTTTTCTTTTCTTTTCTTTTCTTTTCTTTTCTTTTCTTTTCTTTTCTTTTCTTTTCTTTTCTTTTCTTTTCTTTTCTTTTCTTTTCTTTTCTTTTCTTTTCTTTTCTTTTCTTTTCTTTTCTTTTCTTTTCTTTTCTTTTCTTTTCTTTTCTTTTCTTTTCTTTTCTTTTCTTTTCTTTTCTTTTCTTTTCTTTTCTTTTCTTTTCTTTTCTTTTCTTTTCTTTTCTTTTCTTTTCTTTTCTTTTCTTTTCTTTTCCCCAACCTGGTCATCAGCACAGCTCTTGTTTAATAAAAAAAAAAATAAATTAAAAAATCTCCAAACTGCCAGCTAATGCATCTCTATGCACTTGTTTTCTCTCCACAGAAAGTGGTACTAGGATCCCAGCAGGCAGGCCCATTTAGGTAGCATCTGTTGTTTCCACAGGTCTGCAAACCTGCTTGCAGCAAGTTACACTAAGGCAGCCATGCAAGCCAAAGAGACATTCCCTGGAAAAGAAATCTGAAGCTGCCTCTCCTCCCTGTGAATGTGAAAAGCATTTAACAAAAGACTGAAGTGTTTTGCATAGTGGGAAAGGGGAAAGAAAATCAGCTCCTTTTGTCCTCTCCAGGCATGTCTAAGTTACTTCTATGTCTGACATCAAGGAAATAAATGTTACTACCAGACACGATCTTGGTCCCACAACCTTTCCAAATTATAACGACTGAGAGGAATCCACCACCACCCTGCATTAGCTGGTGGCGATGAAGGCAGCTTCCTCTGGAGCTTTTTGAGCTGTCATCTTCACTAGTGTTGAAGCAACAACAGCATGTGGCTGCTCAGCAGAGGTTGGTGAATAAGAACCTTCAGTTAAGTGGAGCAAAAGCTCATTATGTTATAAACTGCCACATTTGCTATCGTTTCTGCTGAGATGGCCAAAGACAGAGTGCACAGGGCAGCTGACCTATTTGCCTTTCTCTTGGATGCAAACCAACAAGACAAGATCAAGATCTCTTGGTACAGCAGTGGAGGGGGGAATATTTATAATGATAGATTTCTCTTCCTCTCCCCTCAACAGATAAAGACACTTTTGTTTTGCTGATATTATGCCTAGCACCTTTCACAGGCACTCCATTTGTTTAAATTAAAAACAAGAAAGACAGAGACACTGAACACTCTTTATCTGGTCAGTAGATTTCTGACAGAATCAATAAAAGGGTGCCCAACATATGGAAAAGCATTTTATTAACAGTAGGATCAAGGTGAATTTAGTAAGAGTGTTTTATGCTACCTTTTGCATTTAAAGTATTTCAGTAAGTCATCAAAATAAGTTTATTCACACAGCTTTAATAAAGGTTTAACCCTGCAGCAGAAACAATTAAAAAGTCAGCGTTTTCCAGCGGTAGTGTGTAGCTTATTTTGGCATTCAGGTTGTTGCTAAATCTTCCTGCTGCTTCCTCCACAATAGTGATGTGTGGCCTGTGAAATGAGCACTGGATTTCAAGACTCAAGGTGCTGCAATCTGTACTTGGGATGGGGGTGGAAGAAAGGAGAGAGCTGGGGTAAAGTCTTTCCTCTCCTCCAGTTCTCCATAACAGCCCAGATCTAACTCCCTGAAAAACTTGATCTGTCTCCAGCTGTGGAGGATAAGGAACACTTCTGTGAAAGCACTGCCTGCTCTGTGGCCTTTCATCCCACTTCTCCAAGCACTGAAGGACATACCTAACATGAGGACAGGAAGTGCTGGGACACTGCTCCAGTTCATGCTCTGCTATGACCAGCACAGAAAACACTGTAGCCCACTCCCCTCTCAATCTGCTTCAGGACTAAAGGTAGAGGAACGGTCAAAAAGGGTTGTAACTGCCAACTTCATCCCCTAATGGGCCTTCTGTATTTCCTTATGTTTAGTTAAAATTCAGCCATGCCCTATGGGTCGAGAAGATGGGGTCAAGTCCCGTTAAAGGGCTTTAAGAAGATTTGGTCAAACTTTTCCCTGCTCTGCTCTTCTTGGGACTCCCTGACGAGGGCCAGAGCATTGATGGGGAAGTTCTTACCCACAATGCACAAAGCTGCCAGCACCAGACCTGGGTTGCCAGCACCTCCCGTCCCACAACCTCTTCTCCAGATAGAGGGCACCTTTGTACCCTATCCATGCATCCCTACCCAACACAGGTTCTTTTGAAGGAAATCACAGACTGTGATACATATTTAGCTTATAACTAAGAACAGTTTCCCCTTAGCATTCTCTGGGACACAACTCATCTCTACTCATTTACCCCTAGACCATGATCTGTGCTGCAGCAACCTATGGTTAACCTAGTAGCTAAGGTATGGTAATGTTTGAGCCTCTAGTGCCTGATTCCCAGTCCACACTCTAGACCATTCAAGGTTCCATCAAATTCCAAGCTCATAAATTCCCTAAGTGATCATCCCCTCCACTGTTTCCCAACACACTCTTACTGACTTTAGGGCTCACATTCACTTCTTGCATGTTTTCTTGCTTGTCCTCCCTCAGCTCAGCGATACAGAAAATCTCATTTCTTTCTGTGTGCTGTCATCTCTCCTTTACATCACATACTTCTCAGAGAAAAGACAAAGCCAGGAGTTTCTTTTAATTGAAGGGGAAAAAGTGAAGGCAGTCCTTAAAGGACTTCTTAGTCCTCCACTCCAATAACTAAAAAAAGAAACTTTTCATGAGGAACTTTAAAACCCAGAAACACCCTGCTGAAAATTCATCTTTTCCATACCCAACTAAGCAGAAAACACACTAAACCTCAGTTGCAGAAGGCTCAGGAATGGAACACAGGAAATTTATGAACTCCCAGAATTAAAACATTCCAGCAAGAAGGTGGAAATGGTTTGCGGTGGATCCTTTATGAGAGCAGGAAGGGAATGAAAACAACCGTAAAAGATCCATCAAGGTACACATTAAGCGACTGTCTTTGTGCGTGATCTAGGAGCACGAGAAATGTCTCATCATCCCAGTGCTTCTCAGTGCAAGAATCACCGAGGAGCCTCCACCCAGGTGGACCAGGGACAAGCACCATCTGTCTCCTGAGCAGATGAGGAAGAGTACAAAACTCCACCAGAACAAAAACTTAAAAAGAGCAAAAAAAAAAAAAAAAAAAAAAAACCAAAAAACTCTTGGGAACGTAACAGAAGGCTTCTTGTCTTCTTTATGATCCCAAGTTTGGCAAGTATCAGGCATTTTTAAGAATATTACACCCAAAGAGATATCTACTAATAAATTTCATCTTAAAATGCATAAGTAAGGCATTATAGACTGAATATTATTGTACAAAAGGAATATTTGTAAATACAGTGCAACATCAAATATACTCCCATTAAGATAGCTAGATGTAATTTTTAAAACTCATTTTAAAGCCATGCCAAAAATATGATCATGTTATGCTCTATCATGATAATGTGGTGTTCTACTATCATATGACTAAAAGGCAAACATACACACAGACATTTATATAATAATGATACATGAATGGTTTCACATGCTATTTACTATTGTGATCACATAATGAATATTTTCCACTCTTTTCAAGAGTCTTCCTCATAACTGCTGGGAGGCAGTAAACTAGGTATTTGTAAGACTGTGTTCTAAATTTAAAAATCTGTTTTTCATCCAAATTGATATTTGCATTTTTTAAAATTTAGCATTAAAATTTTAAATGAATTTTTTTTTGCCCCCCAGCCAGTTCTGAGGAACAAATACATTTATCTGAGACCTTGTATAGCATACTTAAACCCAGAGAAAAATTTTATGTTCAAGATATAAACCCCAGAAAATATGAATTTGTAATGAAAACATTGACAGGCATTTAACCATAGTTGTATGGATGGTTTATGCTATATAATATCAGTCTTACTTTTCTTTTCTTTTGGACCATGTGAACAGACTTCTGGAGTAGTACATCTCTGGTGATACACATTACGGAAAACTATGGGGAAGTTATAATATACATTACAGAAATTATATCTCTGAACAGAGAAACAGACAATGTGAAATGTTTAGTCATACTCAAGTCACACAAAGTTTGACAGCAGCTACCAAAATTGAACCCACAAGACTAAGGCCTTTACTAGACTTTTGGTTGCTAAAGCTATATCTGGCAATCAGTATGCACACAGATATTTCATTGACATAAGCAGTTTGAGAGTTCAGAGGAACAAATGCATACAAATAATTCATGTATGCAAATGTTTTCAAGATCTGCTCCTAAAAGTAATTCTTTATGTTAACAGATTACTGCTAAAAATCCAATTGTGAGACCCAGTAATTTTCTGTTCACTATTAATTTCAATTTTATGAAAAGACATTATGTTAGAACTTAGAATTAACAAAGATTTAATAAAAGAATGAGAAACAATACTATAGATATTTACTTAATAAAGACTTACACCATATGCCCAACACCATCTTTATACAGATGCATTGTAGTTTAACCTAATGCTAGAAAAGTATGCTTTCCTACTAGTAGTTATTTTAGTAATTAAACACTACACAACACTTTATTATATGGAAAAAAACCCCAACCCTAAGTCTACCTCTATAATTTTTTCATCACTACTTTTACTTAATTTTACAAGCACCATAATTTTCTTTGATCTACAGGAGAGGAAAATCCAATTTATCACATGCAAAAAATGTGATGTAAGCAGCACAACATTCAAAGTGTTAAGGAAATAAAGGGTCTTTTTAAGAAATGACAACCCATAACAATTAAAAGACACAGCAAAGCAATATAAGCTATCTTTTTAGGTTATAGCTTGGTGGTCTGCTTCAGAAAACATATGTACATGAAATCTGCATAATCATGACTTGTATCAGTTGCTTCTTAGTATGCATAAAGCAGATGAAGTAGTTTTTATATTAAAAGTTTCGTGGGGATTGTTGTAATTTTGAAGTGGGTTTTTAAAAAATATTTAATTTCTGTGAATTAAATCCTGGCAGGAGTGGATCCTAAAATTCCAAAGAAATTCATAACATTCAACTCTAATAAAGTGGGCTTAAGGAACAACACTTCTGTGTCACACAACAGACACAATGGAGCTGTAGTCATCACTGACAATGAAGAAATCTTGAACCAATGTGATGGTAGTTTGTACACGGGCAAAGATTTTTTTTTTTTTCCCAGTATTCTTGCTTTTCTTAAAATAATTGTAAATGTTCCCAAGTTCTCAGGGTGTACTTTCTGACTTTCTGTATGGATGACTCCTAGCCGGGAAACTTTTTATATAGTCCTGGGTGTGCAGAACAGCAAATGCCTAGTGCCATCTACTGGGAGCGCCTGCTTCTGCTCAGACTTGCCATCTTGTCTACAAAAAATGTTATGGGAAAACAGTGCACTAGGTGTGCACACATTGAAACGTTTAGTCCTAACTTCAGACAAAAAAAATATTTTAAAAATACAATTTGGAAGAACAGATCCACACTCCAGGTGCTAATATACAAACAGAAAAAGAACAAGTAAAAACACTTGACCAGTACAAGTGAAACTCACAAATGCTTACAAAATAGTAGCTCAAAGAAGGGACAGGTCATCTCTATTCTAAGATATGTCCCAGTAGTATTTAATTAATTTAATGGGAAGGGGGGAGGGGGAGGAGAAAAAAAATCTCTTGTTTCTGATCTACAGCTATATATTAAATATAAATTATATATTGCTTTGTGTTACTTTGTTCCTTACAGGAAGGATAGAGGTATCATTCCAAGCATAGAAATTGAAACAATAATTTAATTCAAATCCTTCTCCAGCAAATATTTAACTGCATGGTGTTTAAAACATTGTTTGAGAACCCAGTTTACTGCTCTGATGGAATTTTGGTTCCTTACTCTGAGCATGGGTTCCAGAAGGTTAAAAAGTCTCATTCCATATTGAATTTGCCTCTGAATTAGAAGGTGGCCAAGCTCCACACAGTCCCAGACTTGGTGGGCACATGGCATGGTGGTATGGTTGCAGGACTGCAATTCACACAGAACTGGATGGTGGGAAAAGTACTAGCTCAAAGTGTTATGTTATAAAAACTCAGGAGAACTTCGGTGTTTTCTGTATATTCAGAAGCCAAAGTCACAGGGCATTGTGGCATTTAAGCAGATCTTGGTTCTACATTTCCTTCCCATGTTTTATTGGATACATGCTATGCCATTTACTTGCAATCCCTTAAATACACCACAGACAAAAAAAAAAAAAAAACCAAATCAAAGGCAAAGCAAACCTATATTAATTTTTAAGCATCTGGGGAATTTAGATTACTCTTAAAATATTTGAGAAATGTGATTGTATATTATTCCACTGTTAGCAGATGAATTTGGGCTTATTATATACAAATATCTCTCTATATATATCTCTATAAAGTAGTCAGTCAGTAGAACTCAATCTATTAATGGTCCCACACTTAGGGATCTAAGGGATGGGAATAAACAGTAGTGTTAACTTTTTGTTCCAAAATGTGACTACTGGATTATGACAGAAAAACAACTTTATAAAACAGCTAATGCAGTGCTTTGGAAACAGGTACAGAACAGCAAAAGCTCCTGTGGGACCTGTGTGTTTCTAGCTGATCAGATTGCAGATCTCCTTTTGAGAGTGGAAACAAAATGGCCAGAAGACTGAGTGTCCCCGTGTCCAGGTAAACAGCAATATGAGCACACATCAAAAGATGCATAATGAGGGCTAAGGAAATTTGCTTACCCTATATTTTTAGGATTTTAAATCTGGCTCAGCAGCAAATATAACAGGAAACCAAGGTCAAGCTGACACAATGTGGGTTATTCTCTCTCTTCCTCAATATGTGTTTCCAGTTCCTATCAAGGTTAATGGGAGTTTTGTGCACATATGGGGGAAATGGAATGTAAATGCTGCAAAAATTGGACTCAGATTTAGTTCAAATAAAGTCTAATAAGCCTTAGGAAAATCCATCAGCTTGAAAACTGATGTCTTATCACTGAAAAAAAATCTTTAAAACATCACCTCCATATGCTTGCTAAGTCCAGGTCTGGGAGAAACTGCTTGTAACATTCTGCGCTCTTATGAACCAGTTGTGAGTGTAGCACAAATACCCAAGCTGGCCCATTTTCAAGGCTTAACACAGATCAGCCAGGACTGTATCTTTTTTATTTGGGTGTCAAGAAAATTTCAAGCAATGTTCAAAATTAACTCAGTACAGCTTATATTTTCTCCCACATAACCTTGTACACTGACATTATTACGCTGACATTACAGACTGTTGCCTTTTAAGTGAAACACAAATACTTAGGCTCAAGGTTTTCATGATAAAATCAATTTATGGAGACAGGGTCTTATAGCACCCTTCCCAGACCTAATGGACAAACCTGGGCCTTACATGAAAAGTGCAGCTGCATGTGGGCATTAAATTGCATGTTTCCACTTGGTTATGTAGAGAAGTGTCATGTAACTAAGGAATATGCTGTCAGAGGAATGAAAGAAGTTTTAAATTCTGCACACTTTTTGGACATGATTTTCAGTATAACATACTTGGTTTATAATAAAAATGTAAAAAGAAACACATGGAGTATAACTATAGTATACTGCTAAATATTTTGGACAATATTTTTAAATCCTATGATTTAATGGCAATCAACAAGTGAAATTCTTTTAGGTATTATCTTTTAAAATTAGGAATGGCATTTAATAAAATCTTTTCAGTTTAATGACACAGTTTTTGCCAAGAATGAGAAAAATAATACAGAATTTAAGAGACTGTATTTTGGACAAGGAAGTGAGCATTTCCAAGCTTTTTAAAATCTTTTACAAAAAAAAAAAAAAAAAAAAAAAAAAAAAAAAAAAAAAAAAAAAAAAAAAAAAAAAGCTTCTGCTTCAAAGGAAAATTTAAACAGAACCACCCATAGCACATTGTTTCCTGCAGCAGAGACACCCTTCCTACAAGGGCCTTTATTATGCATGACACAACAAGCAGCACCCATTCAACCTGAGGGAAGCCCACAGGCTCGCAGGGCCACTGGCTGGCTCTTTGTCACCAAATGCAGCAGGTTGAATGCAGACATCACTGTGATATCCTCACCAACAAAACCAGAGGCAAAGAACAGGGGCAAGAGCTGAGTAGGGAAGAAAAAAACAAAGAAAAAAAAAAAAGATGAGAACAAATTAAAACATCAAAAATGTTTTCATTCACAGAAAAAAAACAATACTTAAAACTTTATAAGACCACCACATGGGACCACAATTCTAAATGTACTTTTTTTAGTGCATTTAACCCATTCTTGCTACCCCACCCCCCAACATTTTGATACATATTACACAGTATTCAGTGAAACCATTTTATATGCTACAAAGTGAGAGGCACTCCACATTTTCATAGGGGGCATTCACAACAGCTGCTTTAGATACCAAATTGAGAGCAACTTGGGGTAGTAGCCTAGTCACAAGTGCAGGGGTACTAAGGAAAAAACCCTTAGAACCTCAGCTAGATAGTAGGAATCCTACTTGGAACACCCAGGAATGCTGGGCAGATCAAACATGAAGGCTTTTTCTATTTATTTTATTTAAACCAAGATCACACTCCGCAACATTTCTGAATGGTGAATGCTGGAAACCAGTCTTTGCTAAAAATTGTTCTTTTGATGACTTGTTTGAGCAATGTGACATTTCATTGGAATAAACTTGCCAGATATCTTAAAACCATGGGTTTTCAAAGGCAGGAAATAATTCATGTTGTAAACTGTCCATGAGATATATTTAAACAATCCTCCAGCCAGCTCAAATATAGCAAACAGAGTCATGAGTCATGAGATTTTATTTCAGAAGGGTTTAATGCACAAATGCTAATTGTTCCATTCACCCCACAATGGGAAAGAGGAAATGCAGATGCCTTATAGCCCAGCCATGCACAGCCACAGCTCACTTCAGAGGATTATGTGATGCGGGACTGGAGCCAATCCCCAGCCAAAGTCAGTACAGAAACTCTCTGGGACTCTCGTGGAAGCAGGATCAGGCCCCTAGAAGCTGTGGAGCAGCAGGGCAGGTCTCCCAGCCTCCTCTCAGTCTCACTCTTGCATCTGCAGCAGCCCAGGAGCCGCAGGGGTGAGTCCAGCCGTGGCCCATAGCAGCGGCTGTGGCAGCGGGGGACAAACTGGCTACGGTCTCGTCCTGAGGAACAAGGCTCCCAGAGGAAGGACGCTTACAGAACACCGCAAACAGGTGCGGACACCCCATCCCTGACAGCATTCAGTGTCAGGCTAGACGGGACTCTGAGCAACCAGGCGTAGTTTAAGTTGTCCCTGCCTATTCCTGGGGGTTGGATTAGGGGGCCTTTAAAGGTCTCTTCCTGGCCAACCGTTCTGTGATAATTCCATAACTATAACAAGGACCCAGCCCCCAGCGGTACCCATTACCAAACCGCTGTGGAGCGCATCTGACAGAAACCTGCCCCCATCCACGGGCCTCAACTCGGTCGTACCCAAGCCAAACTCGCTGCGAGACCCCCGACACTTCCGTGCTGCCCGACGGCGGAGGGGTATGGGGCCGGGCGGGCACTGCGGATCAGGCATCACACACACACAAACATGTCCATGCCATAGCAGCAGCGAAGCTGCGTGAAAACCAGCTCGGACCCCTCCGGAGCAGATCGCCAAGAGACCAGAGGGCTGCGCGCAGCCCCGCCGCAACTCCGCCCTTGCCCCGCAGCCGGCACTGTCCCTCAGTCCCTCAGCCGGCACTGTCCCTCAGCAGGCACTGTCCCTCAGCCTGTCCCGCAGCCGGCACTGTCCCTCAGCCGGCCGGCACTGTCCCGCAGCCGGCACTGTCCCCCAGCCCCGGGCTGAGGCCGCTGCCGCGCTCCGGCAGCAGCGGTATTGAGCGCTCCCTGTCGGCGGGCAGCCCGCAGCAGCCCGCGCCGGTGGCGTCGCCTGGCGGCCGCTTGCCGGCGCACTCCCGGAGGCGCGTCACTGGCAGCCCAGTCGGACACTGCATCCATGCCCTCCTCCTCCTCCTCCCTCCCTCCTTCAAATGTAAACAGCTTAAAGGAAATTATTTGAAATTTCCAAGAATTATAAAATAGATCCTGGCCTTTTGAAAATGTCAAGTATGTCAGTGTTCACCAAAATGTTATTATTTGCTCTCAGGTATTCATAAAGACTTGGAGGGTATGCAAGCCCTAAGAGCCCCATAAAGTATCACTGAGCATCCATGAAAGTACTTTATTGCAGTTAACCTAATTTATTCTTTTATTGCTGATGCTTTGATTGCTATTTCTATTTACTCTTACATTATAGCATGCCCAGCAGTTCAGTGGGAGGAGATCTCCTGCTGCCAGGTACTGTACGCACACAAACCCTGCCGCAGGAAGCTTACACACCCCCATAAGGGCGGCTTGTGAAGAATCAGTAAAGAGAAGTGCAAAGTCAAACTCATTGCAATTAGCGTGTTTGGTCTGGAGGTGCTTCACCCCACCTGCCAATTCCACAGGTACAGAGAACAGATTTAGGGAGAATGACAGTAACATTGTGACAGGTTCATATCTTCCCTCTGCTCTTTCTGTGGCCCATGCAAGCTTGGCCATAGCCTTTAGCAGGCTCAGGTGCCATGTTTATATCTCTGATTTACTAAAGAGGAACATCCAGAGCATGACAAGAAACATAGGAAGAAGTCCAGAGAAAGGCAATGTCATTGATGAAATGTCTGGAGCACAAGTCTGATGAGGAGTGGCTGAGGAAGCTGGGGTTGGTTAACCTGGAGAAGAGGAGGCTCAGCAGCGATGTCACCAGTCTCTTCAACTACCTTAAAGAAGGTGAGGGTCAGCCTCTTCTCCCAGGCAGTAGGATGACAGGACATAGTCTTAATTTACATCAGGGGAGGTTTAGGTTGGGCATTAAGAAGAATTTTTTCACAGAAAAAGTGATTAGACATTGGAATGAGCTGCCCAAGGAAGTGCCGTGGTCTAGTTGACAAGGTGGTGCTTGGTCAAAGGTAGGACTCAATGATCTCAAAGGTCTTTTCCAACCTAAATGATTATGTGAAATCACCATTCTTGGAATAGATGGTTGGTGGTTTAAACTCCCATGCTGTACATGCCTAGCCCTCTACAGGTTAAGCAAAGCCCCCATGCTGGTGCTGGAGGTACCTGCCGGAGCCCCACCTTTCCAGTGCTAGGGCCAGGTGGCCAGGGGACAGCAATGCTAACACAGCTGTCACATGCCTGAGTCACAGTGAGTACTGCAGCACTGCACTTCCACCACACAGACTCACCACCCCCCATATCTTTATTGCAGTACTACTGCAATATGCCACTTCCTGTAAGGACAGATGCTACATGAAGAGGTCAGAGCAGAACTCACAATTCAGGGAAGGGGATGATGCTTTTACACATCACTGTTTGGGTTTATTTTGGTGGACTGCCCTTTTTTAAAAAACACATGCTGCTTGCTGTGCTGCCTGCAACACCCAGGACACTGTTGGCTCCTCCACAGTCATGCCTGGGTGTCATCAGACCCCTTGGAGCTCCTTCACTGCACTTCACTCTTCAGCAGAGTACAACATGGATCTTCCATCTGTTTGGCTCTCATAAGATGGATACCATGCTCAGCAATAACTTGCAAATCTTGTACGTACAGATAGTACAAATACAGCTATGTCATTAGCTGGGTTCCAGAAGCAGTTTTCTAGGATACGCATTTTACCTCCAGGGAAGCCTTCCTCTTAGGAGCCTAATGTTGGCAAATATTAAGGAACTGCCAGCTTTCAAGAGCTTCTATATTGTCCATTGTGGACATTCAGAAAACATAAGTTTTGCCCCAAAATTATTAGCTATAAAGTAACATAGGTGGTCTGTCAAATTTGTCCTTTGGAAATTAAGAACTCTGTATGTACTCGGGTTATGTTTTTTCAACCTCTGTCTGCAACTAGAAAGATTTCTTTGGGTGAAGGACAACTTGAGAAGTTAAATTCTGATATTACCACATCTTGTTTTTAAGAGCAATAGGGGAAACATCAAGGGTCTCAGGAGCTCGTAACACTACTGGTTTAAATTTTTCCATATTCAGTGTTATTCCTGACAACTTAGGTCCAGAATTCCTAAAATGACATGAGAATCCCAGCTCTCCCAAGAAAAAACATGAAGTTTTAGCTCTTTACAAGTAAATTAAAAAAACATCCACAAGTTCTTAAGGGAAGGATCAGGGTTTTTTTCTTGCCACAATAATAAGACCTTAGTAGTGTGAGGTTTCTATAATTTTCTCCAATTTCCCTTCCCCCAGCCCCAAGTCTCTGGCCTCATTTGGAGGGCAGGAAACAGTTAAGAGATAGGCATACACTAGTCAGTCAGGCTCCCAGGCTCTTGTCAGGAGTTCCTATGTCACTGGAAAAAGCAAAGAGCAAAAAAATTGCCACACTGAAGAAAGCCAAACAACTAGATGTTAGAAAGAAGTAAAGGCCTGGGAGTCTACTGTACTCAAGTGTTAAATTAACAGTTTAATTTTTATCAGTATGTGTTTTGTAAAGTTTCTTTTTAGTCCAGCAATAACTTTGAACAGTTGTTTTGCAAAGGGTTTACTCATTTACTTTGACACAAAGCAAACTATAACCAAATGTTTCCCTGACAAAACTTAATGGATTATTTTGTATATATGTTTATTTCAGTCCTAACATTTGGATATTTTGTTTTTTAAATTTGTCTTTTGCTCACCTGCCAGTCAGGCTCAGCAGACAGGACAGATCAACCCTCAGGAACTGCAGAAACAAAAGGTGCAGCCTAAAGACAGAACCGCATGAGCAAGTGTTTCAGTAGGTCATGTCTTTCTGTGTCTAAACAATTATTTACTCCCTAGTCATTTTTCCTTAACACATTCTGTGTTAACACCAAAGACCTTAGCCTTTCCTTCTCTCTGCACTGCAATTGGTGGCTTTAAGGGACTTTCCTGTTTGCAGGTTGACATGGTGTATGGTGTGGACAAAGGCAATGTTGAATAGCTTGTAAGAGATGTTTAATAAACCATCTGAAGCTGTCAGCTGTGGCAGGAGATTGGAGTACAGGAAAACTTTTCAGCAGGGGCCCGATGACTGCTGGTTATTTATTAGTGAAAGAAGGAGGGAAAAGTTCCCACTTCAATGCAAGATACCCAATCCTGAAACTATCATCCTTTGCAGTGCACAAAGTATTTCCATTATTATATACCTGGGCTGTCCTAGCCTCCTAACAGCCTGAGAGAACCATGAGGAGGCAGCCTTCAGCCCTCAAAAAAAACCCACATCCTGTGAATATGCATTTGTGCTTTATAATAATATTTTTAGACAACTGCATGTTTCAATGCACCATATTGTATTTGAAGCATTTGGCAAAAAATAGTAAAGGTAATTGACAAAAGCCTGGAAAAGGATAATTTAGATGAGATATTAAGAAGAAATTATTTACTATGAGAATAGTGAGACAGTGGAGCAGGTTGCCCAGAGAAGTGGTAAATGTCCCATCCCTGTAAGTCAAGGCCAGGTTGAACAACCTGGTCTAGTGGAAGGTGTTCCTGCCCACAACAGGGGGTTTGGAACCAGATCATCTTTAAGCTCTCTTCCAACCAAACCATTCTGTGATTCTATGAAATTTACCTTTAAAGAGAGATTTTAGGCTCTCGATTTTCATGTGTTTGTATATCTATTGATAATGCAAGCTAGGTGTCTTGCAAAAGCTCACTGTCTGATGAGAAAAAAATACTTTAATCATTAACAGCTAGGATAATGATAAAGGCAATTATAAATTTAAGCTTCTCAAAGACTTATTGAAGAGGAATAAAGCATTCTAAATGAAATTAATTGCATTAACCTTACAGGTCTACAGAAGTACTGTAGCATCTAACTTGCATGCTTGTCAGCGTATATTCCCCCCCTATACAATATTAGCTTCTCAATTACAGCCACAGAAATCTGAAGTACTAGACCTGAATTCCCACTTCACTTTTAAGACTCCCATTTAAAGCATGTTCCCCTTAGCTGCTTGTGCTGAAATGTACAAACCAAATGGCAATCCTGTCTACTTTTAGGAAGTTTATGTTGTGCCTTGATAAAAGAGGCAATTACTGCCATGCCTTGTAATATTTGAACAGAACACCAGGAAATGTCAGGGTTTAAACTTTAAGTTAGTACTGCCATTAGAAAGGAGCCGAAACAGTGAAGTTCAAAACCTTTTTGTTTGCTTGAATTTTACATATTCTCTTATACTGGATTTTGTTCTTAAACCCTACCCAGAGCAACTGAAACTCCAACCTAAAACACCTTCCTGCAAAACGCACATAAGACATTTTCAAGTACCAGTTTGGCCCACATATGCTTTAGGACACTGTCAGATCCAGGTGTTTTAATGGCCTTTACTTATAGGAATGATCATTTGCAAAGCAACCAGACAAGTCCCTAATTGTGGAGGCTATTCAGTGCTTCCTAACATGAACTGTAGCAGTTGTCCCTGCACCTGCAGAGCCAGCAGGGCTGGAGGTGGCAGACGCCTGCCTGGGCACAATAAGCTTGGCACACAGCATGGCTGCTCCACCTCGAGGGGTGCACAGGGCCTCCCCAGGCCCATGGCTTCCTCAGCTTCCTCACGGTGCCCACCAGTCAGTCCTCCCTCTCCTGTGAAATGGGGTTATCCAGTCCAGTCTATGGATGTTCCTGAGGTATCCTTTTCATATTCTAGCTGGGAAGCTTCAGCAGCTTCTGTTAATGGTGGGAGTAGGAAAGGAAGAAGAAAAGTCTAAAGGTTGAGATCAGACAAAAAAACAGAGGAAAGCAGGAAAAGAGAATGAGCAGAAATGCTCATCTGCTCACACTGAGTCCCACCCTGTGATACACAATTGACAGGCATCGCCTTATGGACTAATGCCCTCCATACTTTATCCTTAGGATGCATAAAGGTTCCTACTGAGGTGAATTAGGGACACTTTTAGGAGTTCAGCCTTTAGTCTGAGCTTTATTATCCAGACTTCAGTCCTCCATGTAAGAGAGATGAGATTCCCGCAATAGATTTTAGATTATCATACAGCCTAAAATTATTATTGTTATGAATAAAAATATACCTATTTTTATTTAAGGTTACAGAGAAAAAAAAAAACGGTGGGACCAGTTGCTGTTAAATTAGCTTAACTGTAAAGAGTTCTTTAATTGCCCGTTACTGGTTGGTGATTTAGCCATTGTCCTCCAATGCTTGCCCCGGAGCTACACCTGGACACGCAGCCCAGGAGAATAGGAGTGGCCTGGGACCACGTATGCAAATGAGAAATGCACCGCGCTAAAGTTTTCCTAGAAAACCCCTAAAAACAACGAGCCAATATAGAATTAGAGGACCCTAGGTGATGTCTAAGGATGGGCGTGAAGTCCAGTGCCTGCTTGGATCCTTTTTGCTTCACACCCTGACCTCAAAAGATGTTCACTAAGGAAGGGACCCGGAGCGTTGGACTGAAAAGCAGGAATCTGCGAATCTCCCGTGAGGACGCAGTCCCCAGCTCTGCCTGCAGACCAGCGGACAGAGCTGCATCACCCTCCTCCTCCGTGCCACTCTTGGGGACAGCGGCGGCGTGGGCGCGACCCGTCGATTTCTCCCCACCTGAGCTGAATCTCTTTAATAAAGGCATTGAAAAGGAGAAAGATCTCCTGCCCTATTTATGTCAATTATCTTTATGATAAAATAATAATAAAAATCCTGGAAAACAAACCAGATTCTGAAATCTCTGCACACTATTCAGCACAATCTCACTGATTCTAACTGCTGACCAAAAGATATGCTATGTGAGGAGGCACCATATATCTGTTTCCATTTGCATTACAATGGTTCTCCAGAATAGAAAAAATATTTATACTTATAAAAGAAAAACACTACATCTGAGCAGAAAACAAACACGTATATTTAATTTTCATCTAATTACCAAATTGAGCTAACATTCACTCTAGCAATAGCTGCCTAAAATGGAAAGCTCACTGTCTCTCACAGGAATAACCCTTTCTGTACTCTGAACTGGCTGCTGCATTGCTCCCCTCTCCCACTAGCAAGAAACCAGCTTGGCAACAATGAGGCTGGTGTGACTAAAGCCCTAGGGTGGGTGCAGGGGCCAAATTTAAAAAGCCTGAGAAGTGAGAAGCCTGAGAAAGCTTGAGAAGCCTGAGAAACAAGTGAGTTTTTGAAGGCTGTACCATCCCAAAAAGCAACAAGGGGAAAGGCATATAAACACCTCCCTGTTCAGCAACTGGCTCCCATGGATAAGAAAACTGTGGACTTGATTTCTTCCTATTTTACTACTAACATTTACACACAGCAGAGCAGTGATACTGATCCCCTCTAAACAACAAAAGGATGTGGCCTGTGGGATGTGGAGGACATCCATGCTACACTGAGTACAAGCAGAGAAGAGAGGCAAATTTTTCTGCTTTAAGTAATGCAGAAGAAGGTCCTTGCTCAAGGGACTCTCACTTGGTCCTTAGGGAAGGTAGTGAAATGGAAGGAGATCTCATTAAAGTAGAGACAAGACTGCACAGGCCTTGTGAGCAACAGATGAAATGGGAAAAGTGAAACTGCAAAGAGACACAAAAAAGCAGCGACCCCAAGAAGGGAAGAAACAAGACAAGTAAGGAGCCCCCAAGCATGGGATGAAAGAGCATTCTTGGCTAAGGGCAGAAACCAGTGAGTCTGTCAGTCTTACAAGTGCTCATACATCTGTCATTTGCAG
This sequence comes from Onychostruthus taczanowskii, assembly GCF_017590055.1. NCBI lineage: Eukaryota > Metazoa > Chordata > Aves > Passeriformes > Passeridae > Onychostruthus > Onychostruthus taczanowskii. Next base: position 4,604,255 of record NW_024500905.1, read on the forward strand.
ATTGTTTCCCAATAGTTACGACTGGCAATACTTCCCAAAGGAAAGTAAATATAGGTCAAGTGGGATTCCCCCTCCACTCCTGCTCCTCCCAGATCTGATGCACTAAAGTAGTGCTGAGCTGCACTTTCATTTTCCCTGACTTGGTAGCCTGCCAACACACAGCACATTCCTTTTATGGCAGTGAGTTTATAACTACAACAGTCATAAACGATTCTTAAATGGGTCTGTTCTGAGAATCACAATCCTTTCAACATCTTGAAAAATTTCTCTTTTTTTTTGTTCCAGGCAGTCCTCTCCAGCACAGTGGTAAATATTTAATTGCTTCTGGTCCTCAGATGATGAGATACAAGTGTTCTAGAAATAACCTCTTAATTGAACAATTCCTACTGGCAAACCCAAAAGCATTTTGTGTTGCACACCAATAAAGGATTCATTCTCAATACTAAAAGAAAAAAAAAAAATTAAAAACTTCTGAGTTACTTCTATGAACAGAACTGTGCAAGGGATTCACTAGCACTTGAAGACATGAAACCCTTTTTTGCTATCAGGTTGGTTTGATTAGGTATGTCTTCCTCTCCACCATTATTTGCATTGTCAGGCTGACTAATACAGCAAAGATAACAAACTTGCTGTTCTATTTTTAATTTGGGACAAATCCCATGCATCATGTTAAATACAACTTCCTTTTATAGCCATGAACAGAAGCCCTTCAACAGAAATTTCTATTCTGCTTTTCTGAAACACCTTTGTACTAGTGTTAGGAATATAGTCAGTAATTCGTGGAAATAAACGCTGTATGAAATATTAAACAAACACATCATTTGAAATTGTCATTCTTTTAAATTGTGTTACACATTTTTTACTCTGTAACTCAGCAGACTTTTCCCTCACCTTACAAAGATTATTTGCCTGGGTAACAATACACAATAGATGAGACACATGAGCAGTTTCTCTTAGGCAGAATATCTCATAAATGAAGCAAAGAGAAAGCCTCCAGCTAACGGGTATGATTTAAGAGGATTTCAAACCAGCACAACAAAACAGTGCACTCTTTCGAAAAGAGCACGGTCTCCTCGTTCCACGTTCCAGGCGTGCAAGCCAGGCCTGCAGGGCTTTGTTGGCCTGGCGTGCCCGCACGGCACACACGGGCTGCGGGACGCAGGGCGGGAGCTGCCTCTCCTGCTCCGCAGGGAAGCTGCGTTCTCCATCACCGACCACCCACATTTGGTGACTGTCTTTTATGAGGCACTGCAAGGAAATGTACAAATGACACTTGCTAGGCCACTGAAGGAGACAAAGTCCCTGAACATATCAGCGCCGGAAGAGTTGTGATTCCAGACATGGTTTGGCCCTCCAGTTTAATGATTTCTCAGAGTAAAATCTGTACCAAGGAATAAAAACTCCCAATGCTCCCTGCCACAGCAGGACACTAAGGCTTTGTCAATGGATGCCATGGAGTTATTACAGTGTATACAGGAAATTACCAACAATCAGTGTGTCTATTGCCAGCAGACTTTAAAGGTGTTTAAAACACTTTTACTTGAAAAAGTAGTTAGTGCTGATATCTGTCTACATGTGCATATATGCACATAATGTGTGTATAGACGCCATGCACCCTGCTAGAAAAATAAAATTTCAGTGCAAAAGACACATTTGTCTTGTTTGTGTAATTTCATTCATTCTGCATTCTTCAGCACATGCCATTTGAAAGCTGAATTATCTCCCTTTATTTGTATTATTTCCTACTTGAGAAAATATAATTTTTATATCAGACTCTGAACCAGACCTGAGTATCTTGTATTTTGTAAAAAATATTTTTAGGTAAAGGGTTTGTAAAATTTAGTTATGATCTCTCTGTCAGACAGTATAACTTCATCTCAGAACAATTCAGGTGGTGGTTTCTTTTTTTATCATCCCAGCTGCTAGAAAAGCACTCCGAATTAAAGACATCATAGCTACCAATCTCTCCCCAACAGTCTCCCTTACATGGAAATTTTCCACGTGGCTTTCTCTCCAAGCCAATACCGCTCCTCACCACCGAGCGGTGCCAGCTCCCTTGGATACAATCACACGCTGCACAGCCCCGTGAGTTGTCCTTCAAACAGCACACACAGGTCTACGCATACGTCGACAGAACAAAAGCATCCTTTAAAAACGTACCTTTGATCACACAGATTGTGTCACGATGGTATGCAGAGCAGCCTTATGAATATACAAGAAAGCCTCAGCCTTTTATCCAAAAATATTTTTTTAAAAATTATAGCATATAGAAGGTCTGACATTGCACAAATAAAAACAAAAACAAAACCAAAAAAACAAACATAAAGGAATGCCTTACATACTGCAATAGGATCATTTATCATCCAAAATCCAAAGAACCTTTATGCAGCTGAAAAAACCTCAAACGTCCAATACATAACAAAATAAAATACCATCAAGTAAAACAGAAACTCCTAAGTCTTCTCTTGTCAAGGTTGTACTTTTATTTTTATGAATAGCAGTGAGAAGACACAACAGCAAGTAAGGAAAGAGTTTAACTTAAGCTTTGAGTGAATACTGAATGTCAAAAAGTCTGTCTGACTGAAAAGTGAGAGCAAGGAAACTATTTCTGTCCTAACAACAATAAATTTGATTCAAATATAAAGACCACTACACAAATTTTCTGCCTTTTAATAAGCAAGATTATATGTATATCTACCTGTATTTAGGTAATTGCAGGGATAAAAAAATTTATTCAAGGGTCTCCTTCTTACCAGAGAAAATGCCTCAGAGCCACAGAATCACAGAATAGGTTGGGTTGGAAGGGACTTTAAGATCATCTGGTTCCAACTCCTCTGCCATGGACAGGGGCACCTTCCACTAGACCAGGCTGCTCAAAAGCCCATCCAGTCTGGCCTCAAACACTTCCAGGGATGGGGCATCCACAGCTTCTCTGGGCAACCTGTTCCAGTGCCTCACCACCCTCACAGCCAAGAATTTCTCTCTAATATCTAATCTAAACCTATTCCCACTTTAAAGCCATTCCCCCTTGTCCTGTCACTCCAGGCCCCTGTAACAAGTTCCCCTCCAGCTCTCTCATAGCCCCATCAGGTTCTGGAAGGGGCTCTAAGGTCTCTCTAGAGCTTTTTCTTCTCAAAGCTGAACAAATCCAGCTCTCTCAGCCTGCCTTCATAGAAGAGGTGCTCCAGCCTCTGAATAGCTTCCAAAGACAAATTTTTTCAATGAAAAATGTTATGTAAAATCTGTGAGCTGAATTGTGATTTTCATTCCAGTGCAGATTAAAATCCACAAACATAGCATTTTATTTTTTAATTAGCCAAATGTATTTACACTGTCTCTGCAGCACAAGGATCTGCACCTTTAGGCATCCTAAAGCTATTTTTCAAATCTTGAACAAAAGAAGTATTAATTCTATCAAAACTTGCTTAAATTATTTCCCTTCTCTTCAATCCTCTTCGAAGTGTCCAAAACACGAAGGTGTCTCTTCCACCTCTTTTAATTAATTGAAAATATTTACTAAACTTTACATTTTTGTCAATCCACATCTCCCAGCCCTAAATGCATTCATTCAAAAGGCAAAAATACTCATCCTATATCCCTCCAGCTGGACTTGCAATAACCATGCAAAACCTTTTCTGCAGGGCGAAAAGCACTTACCTTCAGGAAAAAACCCATAAATATTTTCTCCTGCTCTGTTAAAGCAGACTTACAGCAGTGCCAGGCCTGGCAGCAGCCACACAGGCATGTGTGGAGCCCCCCAGGCAGTGTTGGTGCAGCTGGGGTGGCACAGGGCAACAATGCAGCCACTAACTTCGTTCTCCTCTTCCCTCAACCTTTGGCTACTTTCAAGGCTTTATAATTTAGCTTTCCTCTGGAGCAGTACTGTAAGATAAATGTTGACGTTTTCTTTGCATAATCTGTCCCTAAAAGTGACATCTGTTCCACTTCCTTCAGCAGAGGCAGCAGCAGGCACCTGCAGGCAGCCCCCCCTGCCACAGCCAGCTGTCAGGAACTTCATTAAGCATTGCCCCAAAATGCAGTTTGTTTCTGTCCTACTTGGACTCGTGCTCCAAAAATAGAAAATCCTGCACTTAAACCATCAGGGCCCCTCTTTCCCATATTGGTCCTGATATTTCACACCACTCTGAGACATTAGAAATTCCTTGGCAACTCAGCCATGCCCCAGACCTCGGGCATGAAACCTCAGCAACTGAGCCTCCCACCCCAGGATAGGGCCCTTTTCCTGCAGCTCACTTCAGCACGTCTCAGTGAGAGCCTTCAGCATCCCCCATCAGGATAAAACAATGAAGGACATGCAAGCTCTATGTCCACCTGAAGCATTTTTGAAATGATAATTACTGATTAGAATTCTGATACATTTACTCAGTATGTTATTTTTATAGCCTTGGTATGTATGTACAGAAAAAAAAAATCACATTCTCATACAGTTATCTATATGTTTGAATTCTGTGTAGTTGCTTGGCAAAGCAAATAAAAAAATTAATAATCTGTAACCTATAATCAGTTAAGCTCGTCTCCTAATTTCACACTTTGTAACCCAATACAAACAAAATAAAACCAACACATCAGATTATCAGGTTGGAAATAGGACTGTTTAAGAAACAGCAGAGGCAATTGCCTGAAGTAGTTGCAGTGACTACTTTGAAACTTCTAATCTGTTGTGCAGACCTTGCTCTGCACAAAACTTGTTACTGGAGCTGCCAAAGCTACTTTTTTTTTGTTTTGTTTTTGGTTTTGGTTTTTTTTGTTGTTGTCTTTTTTTGTTTGTTTGTTTGGTTTTGTTGTTGTTTTTGTTTTTGTTTTTAAGAGAAATCTTTATCAAAGTCTATCAAACTTTCCATCTCATGTTTAGGAACTGCTCCTCAGGTACCCTAGCTGCATAAATATGAGACTATCAGAAATTAGGCATGCTAATGTTGATCACTATATTCCAGGATGATGGAGCTGTCCTGTGTGCCTGAAATCTTTCCCTGAGGTTGCTCTTTCTCTTCTGACAGATTAAGAAATTCATCCTAAGCATTTGGGAAATAAAGAGTGGGAATTGTTCAGAAAAGAGCATGTACCTTGGAAGATTTTTGAAAGGTTTTTGCCTTTACAAAATCTCAAGAGGAAGAGGGTAATATCCATTTTTAAAAAGGAAGAAAAGACTGATTAGTAAATTACATGGCCATAAATCTATTTCCAACACACAGAAAGCTTTTGAAACAAAATACTAAACAATCTATAAACAGGCAATGAAAATTAGAAAGCAGTAAGCCACCATGATAAACTTGCCAAAATCTAACCCCATAACTAACATACTTTCCTTGTTTCCTGGTACTCTGCAGGCAGAAGGAAAGCAGCAAATCAAACAGACTTCAAATGTAAAATACTTTTAGACAAAGCAAACTGGAAAAGCACTTTTCTTTTGGATCAAGGTCCTATATCACAGGTGCAGAGCTGCTGGAATAATCACACTCATTCAGCGCTTCTCCTACTGACCAGGGCCAAAACCCAGCAAGCAGTCCTACTAAAACTGCAGAGACACCAATCTGCAAGGAGTGTGAAACACCCCGAAGAGCTGAGCAGAACTCAAGATGGTCTTAACAGATTGGAGAAATGGTCAAAAACCAGCAAGATAAAATTCAATACAGTCCAGTACAAAGGACCACATTTGGACTTTAAAAGAAATCTTCAAATGCACAAAATAATCAAAAGTAAGAATGCCAGACTAGCAGCAGTACAGCAGAAAAGGATGTCAAGGTTACAGTGACAATAAATTGAGCCAACAGTGTGAAACTATTAAAAAAAAAAGGCAGATAACGATCTGGAGTTTATTAAAAAAGAGAAACATAATACATAACAGGAGGGACTGAGGAGGAAGTCTGGTCTGCTCAGTAGCAGTGAGGTATCGGTTGGAATATGCTTCTGGTTTGGGCTGTAGGGCAGAAACAGTTGACCAAAGCCCAGAGGAGAAGTAAAAACAAAAAGAGTGGTTCAGAAAGCCAAATCCCTGTAAAAAACTTTTAAGCACTTGGCTTGTTTAGTCTACAAGAGTGATTGTGGAAATGGGATAATGCTCTGAAAATCTTCCTCTCATCTTAAATAGCATTACATCACTCAGCTATTATACTGTCTTTATTACTGCCACAGTTATTACTTGACTGTCATTAGAGCAAAATGTACTGGTCTGTAATTCACATGTAACTGAGCAACAAAAAGGGCTTGTTTTTCCCCAGACAGCTACCGTATTTCACATTTTAAGACTTCATGAGAAGAGCCTAGAGTCTTACAAAATAGCTATTGTAATCCTTCCCAGCATGGTTCAACAACTGCTAGAAAAAGTTGGTACAAACCTCTCTGAAGTTCAGAGGCGAGTAGCAAAGCTGCCTTGTGTTTTTGGATGAGGGATGCCAGGTAGCAGTTCAGATACCAGGAGCATATGGTGGGTCCTTTCCCCAGTGAGCCACTAATTTGCTACAAGATCTTGTCCTTTTTGTGAGTTTGCCTTTAAGTAAAAGCAGGAGTACACAGAACAAGAACATACACAGACAATTTATTACATTGGAAATGCTAGAAAATAGAATTTCTGTATTAGGTGGATTGTTAACGGTTCTTCTGTTATTTATTTTAAAAGATGGGGTAAAAAAGAGGAAAAGAGATGTTAAGAGATGTGCTGTCTGCACAGTGTATTTTTCCACCATGTACACACAAAATCTGATGAAGCACTGATTTTAATTCTGAAAAAAAAAAGAAAAAATGAAGATACAGTCTAAAAGTACTTAGCAGTTAAATATTAAGACTTTGACCAACAAGGCTGAATTTCCTTTTCTGCAGCCATTCAAAAGCAGAGATTATAATGCTATAGAAAACTCAAATAATTTTATTTGCAGAGCTCCTGAATTTGCATCTCAGGGCTGTAACTTCACACAGTTGACTGATTCACCTCTAGTTTTCCTCCTGTCCCTGAGCTGGCAGCCAAAGCATCTGCTCCTGTCTTATTCCCATTTCTCTCCCACACTTGTGCTATGGCTACTGACAGTGCTGTTGGTGTGCAGGAGTGGAAGCCCAACCAATCTGACCTGCAAGCCTTGGTTTCAGCACCGTGCAGATTGGATCACTGCACTGCTGAATCACCCATTAGTACAAATTTGACTTGAACTAGAGTGTAAGCTCTGGCTGTTCATCATCAGGACACATTAGGGTGGATCTGCATTGGTTTTGTGTTGAATATCAAGCTTCCTCCCAGCAGCAGGATGGTGACAATCTGACCCAGGTGACAAAGCCTGCTTGTATATTCAACCATTTTTCTTGGCCAACTGAGCAACTTTATATCAAGCCAATGCTTGCTCTTGAACCAGCTGTAGGAAAACCAAGGCCAAACTTACTGTACTGCATGAACTGAAAGAGTTCCACACATCCATGTGGCTCCCACCCACCAATCCACCTTGAAGGTCCTAGAAGTTGTTAAAATCACCTACACTCTCTGTGCAGGCATCTGGAACAGCCTCGCCTGCAGATTTCCCTGAGAACCACGCACTGGGGAATGGAGAGGAACAAGAACAGGGCAATCCCTCAGCCAGAAGGAACACTTTGTGGGCTGTTTCCTTTTGGCAACAACTGGCATGGGTCACTTCCCCAGGAAGCTGCTATGGTTCCATGTGTTGAATTATTTTTCCATTTTCATTGTGTGGTGAGAGTGAAAGTGGCATTTGGCAGCTACATTCCATCAGCACTATTGTTGTTCCCTGGTGGTAAGGATTTGTTTTCCATCAGGTGAAATGCAAAGGCGTTGTCCCCTTTTGGAAGAACACAGAGCTAAAGAGACCCATGGGGAAATACTTCCAAATGCCATGCATGACATTACTCTTTAAATTTCTTGGATGAGGTAACACTTCCCAACAAAACAACGTGTTAGCACACTATGTGCATTTTGCTAAGCTGCTGCCCACAGTTCAAAGAAATCATCAATGCTCATGTTCAGATGCTACTGAAAGGAAAAAGCAAACTAGGGACCTCTGCAGAAGTCCTGTCATTAGACTTTGTCTGTGTAAGACCCAAAAGCTGAATCATGTTTAAATCCAAAACTTTCTGGAAATAAAGAAGTATTTCTACTTTAAATTATTTTACAAAACAATGCTAAACTATAATTTAAGTCTGTGAGTACAGCAAAACTGTGTTAGCACCTTATAAGTGTAAGTATTGTTCTTGCCTGTTTTGGGCAAGTGTAGTTCAGTTCCTCAGATCTTAAAGTCCTTATTGCAAAAAGCCTCTTTATTCCCAGTTCCAGTTGCTAGATTGTGTGGTTTTCAGATAATGCTGAATTGAGGTTGCTAAATGAGAACCAGAAGGCTGGAGCTAAGCAGATAAATTTTAATTTCCAATTACCTCACCATAAATGGGGTTCCCAAAGAATTCTTCTACCCTATTTTAATGCAAAAAATACAGATCAGCATCTTCACAGACTAAAGACACAAAAATCCCTGTTAAAATACACAATGACATTCTTCAACTTCTGGTAGAAATTAATAATGCAGTATGTGTTTCCTTCCTTTTCTTAAGTGGTTAGTTGAAAATTACTTAAAAACACTGAGAGCTGGTTATACATTCACAAAATACCACAGAGAAGGACTTAAATCTTTGGGTTTGTGCTTTTATTTTTTTAAGCTAGTACATATTAATTTCTCACTGAGAACCAAAGATCCTTCTGAGGGAAATGAAGCCTCTGAAAAGGTAACAGTAAATCCCACCAAAGCAAGGTGAGTAAGGGAAGGGAAAGCTAGCCTGTAGCCACTTCTTACTCTATGAGACACATACATACAAAAAAAAAAAAAAAAAGGCCCCAAAAGCTCTCAGGTTTTTTTGTTGTTCTGTTTAAAAGACCCCTGTTTATTTGGAGAAAGTAACCTTGAAATAACTCCATGTATGGACATGATTACTCCTGAGCAAGAAACACCCTATTTCTGCCTAGCCTTGTAGTTTGTTCCAAATAAGCATACCAACTTCAGAGTTACTCAGGGTAAGATAAATCCACACCTGATTTTATTCAACAGCAATTCCTAAGTATAATGTCATAAACACACCAGGAATTTGAGGATCTGTGTGGGGGTCTTTTGGCTAAGGAGCCCTTAAACTAGAGCAAGACCCAGCTATAATTAGGCCAATGTTTATCCCACTTTCCTATCAGTTAAAGCCTCCAAAGCTTAAGTTCATACATAGCCTGGGTGCTCCCCAAACTGCAGCTTTTAACGAGAAAGAAAAATAATATAAAGGGGAAAATAAGGTCATTTTCCCTACCTATGACTAATATAATGCCACGTGTAGCTGAAGAGTTGCTCTGTAATGAGGACACACTCACTTGAATTATGCAGCTCAACAAAGCTATCTCCAAATTGGATGGCTTTACTGCATTGCTGGCTTGTAGCAATGCCAGTCAGATGAAGACAGGCAGACTTCTTAACCTTCTGTCTGAGAAGATTAAATCCTTAATAGTGTGATTTCTTCTCTCCCCCTACGGACTCTTATTACCCCATCTTTTAAAATAAATAACAGAAGAACCGTTAACAATCCACCTAATACAGAAATTCTACTTTCTAGCATTTCCAATGTAATAAACAGGCTGGATCTCCAATAATACAGAAACAAGTATCAGCTTACAAAGCTGACAAAACATGAGTAGGTAAACAAGATCCTCCCATACCTTCATAAATAACAGGGCAAAGGACCAAATACTTGCCTCACGTGCAAGCTGGCCCTTACCAAACAGCTGTAAGGAATTAATATGGTATGTACAAACAAAAAATAAGGAATTCTCACAGCATGTACTGACATAAACATCTAAATTAACTAACCCCTGTGAGAGCGTGTAACTGCTACCACTTGGAAAAATGAGCAAGGTCATTCAGTCAAAAGACTTTATTTTTGTTTAGGATCAACTACTTTATATGGCTTAGCTACCAAATATAGAAACATTACCCCATCTACAAAGGCATTATTTTTAAAGACTGCGCTTTTGGAAGAAAAATAGAATTGTTTTTTTTCCTCCTAAAAGATCATTCCAAATGTGTATTATTAAGATCCAAGGTACATCAGATGGGAAAAGGACTGACCAACCACATTCTGGACTGAACTAAATATTGTTTAACATCACTAATTTTACCGGTTTTAACAAAGCAATGCAGAACTTTATTTTTTTTTTAAAATCCTTTTTTAATCTCAGAATTCTAGGATTATTTTGTAACTCTGGTTAAGTTGCTAACCATAGTTAATTCCCTACATAAATTTTAAAAGACAGTTGAAAAATACTGTTCTAAAATAAGCCATGTCTAAAATGAGGCAGGAGATTCTTTTAGAAACTATGAGCAAACGTCTGATTAAGATGACAAGCCACATGGAAACTACTCCCAGAATCAGACTCAAAGGGCACTGTTACCAACCAAATTTGGCAGACAAGGAATCATGACGAACTGCAAAGGCACGCAGCAACGTAACAAAAAGTTGGGAATCATCAGCAAATAAGACAGAAAGTGCTTGTGTCTACTCAGCAAGGGCAAGAACATAAGCAGGACAAATTCTAAGCCTTAAATTCTGGATTCAAATGAGTGGCACTATGATATAGTGGGAGTGGGGATCGCTGTTCCATTTACAGGTGATTGGCCATAAGCGAGCCGTATCAGTAAGGCAAAGTATCTGGCTACTGCAGATTTCTCATTCTGACTTCTGTCTGTCCAGAGAACACATCTTCAGTTTTAATAGCAACAACAGAGAAAGACTAAAAGCATGACATATACAATGTAAGGCTCTATACTTTCCTAAATGCTGTGTTTAGGGTCGGAACACTAAGACTACCTTACAGCATTTATCACTAGCTAACAGTTGATATTCGGCCTTATCTGTAGATAACTACTGTTAGATTTGGCATTTTTAATGCACAGCTATGCTTGTTTGAGATCACTGTGCCTTCAGACGGTCTTTGAGCTAAGAGGGTGATGACTGAAAATTCAGCTCAAGCAGGAAAGACAGCATTTATAGCTAATTTGTCAAATACTACAGGAAGCTTAATTAAGTCTCATTTCTGTTTCCAGGAATATTACGATTAACCAAGTACAGCTACATCAACTTGGGAAGGGGGCCATAAGAAATAAATTATACTTCATCCTTTGCATCAATTGTAGCTGTCAGAAGAGTAACACCAAACAAACCCAGTCAGCGAACGCACTGAGCTTCCTCAGAAAAACACAACCAAATTCTCAGCTCATTTGTGAAGTTTAAGCTCCTTTTTTGACCTAGCGCTGCACAATTTACCGAGCTGGGGATCGCGGCTGAACTGCACTCATTACGCACTTGGTCAAGCGCGGCTTTCCCGAGCCAGCTATTCTGCTGTGCACCCCGTTTGAGGCAGGAGCTCCAGCTGCCGCGCAGGACACCGGAGCCCGGGGCTGCGCCGCGCCAGGGTCCAGACGCTGCGGCGGCCACGGGAACGGCACGGCCGGGATGCGGCCGGGATGCGGGTGTGACGAGGGCTGTCAGGGGTTCGCTCGGTGACACGGGGACCGACCCGAGCAACCCCCGACCCCAGCCCCCCTCTCGGCCGCCAGCAGGGCCCGCGGGGTCCCCCTCAGCACCGACCCGCTCCCCTCCGCTCCCGCCGCAGCCCCGGCAGGTGCGGCCCGGCCCGGCCCGGCCCCCCGCGCCCCGGCACCCCGAGGCACGGCAGGGAGGCCGGTGTGGAGGCGGGAGCCCGGGCGCAGCTCCTACCTGCGGTTCCTACCTGCGGCTCCTGCGGCGGCCGCCAGCGCCAGGCAGAGCGCGGGGAGCAGCGGCGGCGGCGCAGCGCGCATGGGAGCGGCCCGAGGGAGCGAGCGAGCGGCCCCGGCCCCCCCGCCCCGCGGGAGCGCAGTGACGGGCCCGCCGCCCGGGGAGCATGACGGGAAATTCCTGGGCACCGGCGGCCAACGCCAAATATGAACATGGAGCCGGGAGACTCCCGCCGCACGCCCGGCACGACCCGGGGCCGAGACCCTCCCCCGTCCCGCCGCCGCGGCACGGCCGAAGCGCTCTGTCCTTAAGGGTTAAAGGTTGCGCTTCGGGCAGGCCGGCGAAGCGGCTCCTCGCCCCTTTAAAGAGACGGTCCTGCGGTTCCAAGAGCCCCGGCCAAGAGGACCCGGCGCTGCCGTGACCCTCAGCTGCCGGCGCGGCGCCGGCCGGGAGCGCGGACAGCGCTGCCAGCGCCGCAGCGGCTCCGGCCCGCGGCTCCCAGCCGGAGCCCGCTCCTCGCGTTAGCACCGGCCCGAAACTACCGCAGCGCTCGGGGCCGACCGTGCCCAGCTTCCAGAAAGGAGGGAACTGAACGACATCAAACTTCTTCCTGCTCCCCGTCCTCACGGGACACGTACATGTATGCGGGACAAATGAATGTAAATAAGGGACTTACACATTATTCTTTGTTCCTCCTACCCCCCAAACCTTCAACCCGTCACTAAAACAGTTCTCAAATAGCATAAGATAATGACAGGAAAAAAAGCCAACCTCTTCTCTACCAAAGTCTCTTTCATGACTCTTTGTACCTCAAAATACAAGAAAGAGGCTGAAAGCACAAGGTTAAAGCTTTTCACCCCTGTCCTTTAACAGTGAAGAGACAACATGGCACGTCCATGACTTAGGAAGCAAGGTAATGTCTCTGCACTCCCTGTGTACAAAATCAGGACGAAAGTCAAGCTGGCAGTTTAGTGAAACTCAGCTGTCTGTGTCAGCTCATGGCAGCACCTTCACATCCTAACAAATACTAAAAATTAGTTATGAGGCTGTAACAAATCAACCTCCCCCTCCACCCCAGATAAGAAAAGCATTTGAGTCAGAGACACCCAAATATCTAGAAGGTGAGACACATATAAAAACCCCTAATAAACCTTTAATTCGAGTCTGGTTTGGTTTTTTGTTTGTTTTTACAGGATAGGGTAACAAGTTACAACAAACATCTGCTTTTTCTCAAATGTTCAGATATTATACATATTCCCCTGTCTTGCAGGAAGGGATATCGGTCAACTTAACAGTTTAAGGTAAAATAAGCTGCATAATAGTACATATTACAATTAAAATGTACAGTGTTTACAAGAAATATATCTTAGAAGCAAGATAGATGCATTTGCATTGAGGCGACCTTTTAAAATGCCATAGCTATTTTTACATTCACTCTTGCAACAGGTCACAAGATGGGGTCACTAAGGTCAGGTTAACAAATCACTATGATGCACATCAAATAAAACAAAATTAGTTTATATACATATATATAATACATATACATGTATATTATACATATACATATATGTATATAATAAAACTCATCAAAAATCTACCAGACCTGGCACAATCCACTTACCCATCAAAAATATGTACTTGTCCTTGGTAAGTAGAATTCTGCGTGGCTGATTATATATTATATATACTCATTCATTAGCATCTGAGACAAAACCGAGGATTTAAAATTTTTCAGTTAACAAACTCCCCAATAATAAACATGGTGCCCACAAAAGCACAAAGGTAAGGCACAATAGGATTTTCCTGTTGCAGAATAGTGTGCATCATGTTTACTTAACTGTAAGAAAAACGTGCATTATTTGTGCAAGTTCATGCTGCAGATCCATCATATCTACAAAGTAAAGTGAGTAAAATTTGTGGGACTGGTGTGCTCCCAGTCTCACCTCCTACAGGATGTTCAGCTGGATAACTAGGTAAAATGGTTGTAGGAGTGGGGATTAGTAAAGCCAATAATCTTAGATTTGTAACTAAGCTTCTCAGCAACAATTTTGTACTTCTAGGTAAACATTAGTAAATTTACAAGCTTGGAATCACAAGATTTACTGTCAGCTGCACTAGTTTGCATGAGCCAAAATTGTTGCAAGGAAGGAATTTTAAAATTTTAACACATAAATGGATAATTAAAACATGTTATAATATACTGGGAAGTCATTTAATCCAATGGTATTTTGTCACAGCCCTGACACTTGTAATAATAAATACAGCTTTTCACAAAATATTTGTCCAGTATCTGCCAATTGCTTCTTTATTGCTCACAAATTTGAATTCATTACAATTGGTATCATACCTTTCACACAAAATCAGTCAGGTATTTTATATAAAACCTATAAAAGATATTTAACCTGTAGCCAACATTTTTAAGTATTTGGCCTCTTGTCATGGTACAGCCAAAACCATATAAAACAATAGGTTTTGAATAAAATAGGAAGCTTATTTGCTGCTTCGACGCAGACATCCTCACAGAACACAACCCTTTTTGCCACCACCAGCATTTACATTTATATACAAAACCCAGTACATCCGCAATCAGTTCATCTTCCCTCACATTGATATGCAACCACTAATGCCAAATTCACTTTCCCCATACCCCAGCTGCAGAAAAAGATTCTTATATAGCAACAAAAACTAATATTGACTGATTTTTTTTTTTAACTTATTCACCATCAGGAACTGTAGGTTGCTTGTTACAAAATACCCACAAGATTATTTCACAGGAAACTATGGAAATACAGGAAGTCTTCTTTTCTCCATGCTTTTGTATTAGCAAAAACACTTCTTGGTGCAAAAATACATCACCACATCTGCAAATGTATAATGAAATCGGTATTCCTCATGCAAAACTTAAATGCATCGGTTTACTATAGCCCCAGAAAACTTCATTAAACAACTTGTTTTTCCTTTTTTGTCAGCTCAGTATTACTGCCTCATTGCTAAGTCCCTTTGGAAACAAGACTTCTGGAACATTCAAACTTTTATTTAATTCTTTAAAGTATTACATACAAAAAGCACTAAAAAAGGAAGACGGCGGCCAAACAGGAACATTCCTGTTGCAAGTAACAGTCCTAGCAGTTGTAGAAAGTTTTCTCAGGAACTTCCCTGAGAATTACTTGTGCCTGTCCGAAGACGCAGATGTGACATAGAGTTCATGTGTTTGTTTGATGGCTTCAGTGGAGTGTTACAAGTAAGAGCCTGGGGAAAACGATGATGATACCGATCTAGTCGCAGGTATTTTACTGTTACCAGCTTTCCTATGAGGCAAAGAAACAGGAAAAGAGAAACCTTCTAGTTCAGTACTGTTGCATTTTGCTTCGGGATGTAAAACACAAGTATGCCATTACATCAAAATTAGTTTGTTTTTTTTTTTTTTTTAACGGCTCAATACTTTAGATACAAAACATTTCACCATTTAAAAAAACTCCAGCTGCACCCATGGGTAATTTCTACCCATCTTTTGTTATAAACTCCCATTCCTTACCATCAAACCAAGAGCCATGTAATGCCTTGAAAGCCTTTCCAGCATACTCCGGGGAGAGACACTTGACATATACACAGCCCTAAGTAAGAGAAAGAGGGATTTGGGTTTTTTGCAAGTCCAGCTGAAAAGGATGAACAAAGTATTAAGATGGTACTGGAAGGACACTCACCTCACGTGAATTTTTGTCTACAGCGATATGAACAATTCCATCATTATCACTGCACTTCTCCAAGATTGCTTCTTGAATTGCTAGATGCCAGTGATCACCTATTTCCCTAGGCAAACAATATAAGATTTAAGGGATTACATACTTTTCTAAACATTCACAACATTCTCATACTTCCCTACTGAGTCTGGTTTCTCTGCAACTTCACATAATTTTCTGGTAAACGTCTCTGGGACAGATTAAGTACTTTTCCTACTGAATACACTGTAAATTGGCTCCTACAGTCCACTTTAGACAATTCAACCCTACAAATCAAAAGGAATAACCTCTGTTTGGGGGGTGGGGTGTTGTCCTAAAATGGGCTTTTTCTAAGCATCCAAGTGGTGCTTAGACTAATAGTTAAAAAAACATGCTTCTGCATTGCATAGTAAATGTCTAGAACACACAACAAAGTCTGCTGCTGTGATGTGAGGGTTCACAATGTACAAGTGAACAAGTTGGACAATTTGTTCCCTTGATATGATTCCTCCTTGACTTTTGGCAGTAGAGAGCTGATTATTTGCTGTGCTAACATTAATAAAAACAAGTTAACCAGTATATTCCCAGATGAATCTCAGGTCAAGAAAAAAGACCTGTTTCATGGGGCTGCTTCTAACAGCTACCGGTGCAATCACCGAAAGGAATTCAGTAATTATTGTTAGTATACAGTCACTGTAAGAGCAGCTAAAACTAGTTTTGTTAAACATACCTTGCATCCACAGCAAACGTCAAAACAATACTTGACAATCTAATCACAGACACTGGTACATTCTATGTTTTAGGTGGTTGAAAGTATTCATCCCTTTCAGGTCTGGAACAAGAACATAAGCCTCCTTCCTCTAATGACACAAGCAGACTAATAATATGGTTTGTCTTGCACTGAGGGCTTTGGATTTCTGTTTGTGTTTTCTTTAAGATAATTCCAAGGGTATGATAAGAACTATTTCCTTAAGGCACAGTCCTCTGAAAGACAGCTCACAGAAGAAGAATGCACTAGGGAGTACAATAGAGAATTGCATGAAGTAGCCCACTACGAATGTAATCCAGCAGTCCAGTAATGGAGCTAGGTCAACTTCCAAAAGAAAATGTCTACAAAAAGTCAATGTATTAGAAGTCACAATGTTCAAAATAGCTGACTGGACATAGGCACTAAAGACAAGTGCTAAAACACAAAAACTCCTAGTCTATAAATGTGGGGGCTTTTTAATGCACCTGTTGGACACGGACTGGGTCAGTACTGAAAACACTGACGCTTACAGCAAAGATATAGGCTAAAAGGGGAGACTGTCCTGACAAAAATAACATCTCAGTAATTAGTTCCATTAACAACAGACATTTTGAACTGCTAACATTCTGAAACAGGAAAGTAACCAATACAACATACCAAGAAATATTACAGTGACTATTTCAGTACCACTCAAACTAACCAATACAGCTCACAAAGTCTTCTTTGAAGCAAAGACAAGAAGGATGTTGATGTCCCTTAAAATTCTCTGCAAATCTCATGTTTTAATCCTCCTACAGGAGGATCAATTTGCTTCAAGAACAACCCTTGAAATTTCAGTCTTGCTCACCCTACTGCAACCTGAAAGTTATTATAGAAGCCACAGAAGCTGGTGTCTTTGACCAGACATTAAATCTTAAAGACATTGAGAAAAGGTTTTTGAAGTACTTCTCTATGCTAGGGGTAACACTGTCTTCATCTAAATTAACCAACAGCCTTTCAGTTAATAAGGCAAGGAACTAAACTAAATTAAGTGTGGCTAGAAAAAAGGCTGAATAAATACATCCAAACTTTGCAATCACTTGTGTCCATACTCTGACGTCCTCCCTTACTTCCTGTCCTAATCAATGGGTTGTATTATTGAGGTAGCATCTCACACGTACCCTTGTTAGACACAGCATCTGTAATTTTCCCTTGTATAATCACATTAAGGAATAATTTACTCCAGAGAAGTTATTGGAGTCCCTGTATCTTTTTACAATGGACAAAGACACTTCAAAGCTTATACAGGATTATCTGTCATAACCTCTGTGTTAGTTCCCAACTCCTACCATGATCTACTCCAGAGCCAAAGGGGATATAACAGAATAGTGGAGCAGACGAAGACTTAACAGACTACAAAAAAAAATTAATTATTTTTCCTTAGCTCTTGGTACATGAAACAAAGCTTGTTACTTATTCATACACGGTACATACTTCAGAATTATGAGAATTACATGAGCACTAGAAGTCAGTAGGCAGCACTAATTTGTTCCCACTACAAAAATCCATTTGCTTCAAAATTAGGCAGCCTTAGTGCCATAAAGTAATAAATTATTTCAATTCAGCATTTTAAATGCAAACTATGCAAGCTTTGTAGCTGTCCAAATACTTCAGAATATTGAACAAGACTAGAAATTTACAATCTGTTGTCAGGCCACATGAGTTGCCTCTGTCAGTTGATACAATTGAACATTTACAAATTTGATTAATGGAGAAAGATCAGTCATTGCTCCAAATAGTTTGACTATATGCCACATCTTTCAAGAAGTGAGCCAAAGACACAAAGCAATACAATGAAGGACAGAAGACAGAGGGTTAAGGTTTTTTATATCTTCTCATAGATGTTAAGAGAAACATTTTTTTTTACAACCTGTTTTTTTCAACATGTTCATGTTTCTTCACTTCTTCCAAATCCCTCTCAGAGGTAAGAAATGGACTCTTCCAAAAGAATGCAGAAATACAGACAGATAACTGTTTTTACTTACATAACTGGATCAAACATATTGCGAATCTTTAGACATGGTGTCAAGCTGTTCGGTGGTGAATTTCTTCTATCTAGATGAAATGCTAGAAAGAAAAATAAATTAAATACTAATTATTTACAGGCATAATATCATTGAGGTAACAAATGTCAACTTTCTGCATTAATACTTTTCTAGTTTTGCTCAGAAGAAAGTTGATTTCATATATGAAAGAATTCAAGCAAATTAGTTTCGCACAGCCTTCTACCACACTGAAGAAAACATAACATATTTAGCTGAATTTTTTATACTTAAAACTTCTACATTTAAGGCATTCTCTTATATCCAGTCCACATGGAAGGAATTTGGGATATTTTTAAAAATACCATATACTTGAAAAGAAAGGATTTGCACTACATCTCCATGAAAAGACAGATATACACAACACCTGGAGTAAACTTTTGGAACTGGAAGTTAACCATACAGTTCTCACTGCCTGATGAAATTTTAATTTCTTCCACTATTGGGGCAATTTGCTGCCCATCTGGCTAATAAATAAGGAGACTTTAAGATGGATGTTGCATTACATTTGTAGTGCAGTAACATGTCAAGAATGCTCTACAATGATAAAGGTTTTATCGTCCTAAATGATCTCACATGATCAGAAGCTTCTAAAAAGCTGAAATGAAACATACCAGAGGATAAAACAGATAAAAGAAGAAAAATGAAAATCAAAAATAACAGAGTAACTCAAAGCTAAACAGTGCCATGAAATACATTCTGAAATCCTAAAATAAATATTAACTTCTCTAACGTTCACACGTTCTACTTGTGAGAGTCACAAGCAAAGACTGTACCATGAGAAAAGGAATCAAGGAGCACTTCAGATTCAGATAAGGCAGCTCCATGCCTTGAGAAGGGCCAACAAATCAGCAGCGGAAATGAAAGGGGATAGCCTAGTAAAACAGCTTTCAAGGCTTGAAGGAAATTTTACTTTGAAGATTGAGATAAGCAGAGTCAAGAGTTTAAACATAAGATTAAAATCTCAACAGCAAAAAATTATGTTCTAAACTGCTGCTAATGCTTCTCCTTAGCAATCCTACTTTAGAAAAACCTGACATATTCAAGATGTTACATTCCAAGGGTCAGAAGTGTCCGTTTCGGGCAGATGTCTGTGCTTCTTACTGCTGATCTTTTTAAATCTTAAAAGTACATCCAAAATACATGAACACTGCTGCTCTTCTGTATGCCACCCAAACAAAAACCGTATCACACAGACAAAATAAGTCATGTGGAAGACACTGCTTGTGAAAGACAAGCACTAACCAAGAGAAAATTCACTGCCTGGAAATACTGCATAGAAAACCTTCTTCTTATGTAAATTCCCAAGACAAATAAAATAAAATTACCAACTAGAAATTAGAAAAGGTAGCCTCCAATTCTAATATCAAGCCTACTGCAAGTTCCCCAAATAACTAGAAATGTTCTTATTAAGAATACACATGCACACAGAGTGCAAGTCACCAACACCTGTAACAACTATATGTTTTTCTCTTGGGAACAGATTTCCAAATATGCTGGTGACACTGCATCTATCTCTAAGCTGCCTATAGTTTAAGGACAAGTCCTTTTTCAACAGCACATGGTTTTGTAAAGTTTTTTGCCCCTTATTAAAAATTATACATAGGGTATACAACAAAAACTTTACAGAACTAAGCAACATTGAAAAATACATGGACTTACCTTACTTATGGAGGTTGGCTCCAGCAGATCAAGGGTAGGGTGAAATGTCACCAGCATATTGTACACTGGGGCACCACACCATACTGGAGAAGGTGATCTGGGGTGGCCTAGTCATGGACCTGGACCTGAAAAGGTGTGGGGTTGAGGAAATTATGTGCTGATTGTTTACAACTAAATTTATTCAGCACATGGTTTTAATCCAAGGATAAAGAATGGTGAGGTTATTTGCAGAGATCCTAGACCAAGAGGATCAACATTTCTGCAAGCTGTTTATGAACTAAAAAAAAATCCATACTGATATTTATGGAAGCAGCTAAACCACTGAGCTATCCAAAAGTAACTAAATGGGGAATTCATCCTTTAGTGTAGTTACTTATATAAACCAAGCTTTACCTGTTACAGTTTCTAATAACTTTGATGTCCTTTTGACTGGAAGATGTCAGGTGCTTACTGAGATAACTTCAGCCAGAGCCCACCATCAGCACGAAACTAAACTGCTTCTAACTTAATGTAACATCCTACCAGTAGAGAAGTGTGCCCAGGGTAGTGCAGCATATGAAAATAAAGATGAACTCTGTCTTTCTCAAAAGAGCTTTTCAAAATAATGGTAAATTAAAAGTAATTTTTGCAACTTAGATGGAGCTTTTCGTGTATAAGGGAAAAAATTACCATGGAAATCAGTGAAGTGTGAAATTAATGCCAGAACAATAATAACCCTTAATATGTATATCAGAAATGGCACTAAAAAGAGAGAGTAGAGAAGACACAGGCAAGTTAACGCTGTACCTACACAGCAACACTGAAAATAGCATAGTTAACTGATGCCCCTTGAACTTCATTTCACGTCTGTAACAACTGATTTTCCCCCTCCCCCAAAAGAAGTTGTTTCAGTGACAAAGCTGTTCAGAATACTGATTCAGAGTACAGATTATTTGAAAAGTTACACTGGTGTGGAGCATACAAAATATTCTTGATATGGGCATAAGCAAACATTCTTGCAGGACAACAGTATAAGCTACACACTGGTTAACTAAGCATCTCACACCTTTTTCTACATAGTTCTGAGGAGTAATGCTTACAAGACAAAGATAAAAAGGTAGAGATGAAGTAGAAAAGCAGAGACACAACTTTGTGCAGTAAGTCACTGGTGGGAAAAAGTTCAGGACTTTTATAAATTCCCCTTGGGGATTACTGAGCACTTTCAAGAAAAGGAACCTACTTTTTATTTCATTCATAATGTACTTTGTTTTACTACCTTAAACTGAGTATCAATGTATCATTCCAGATCTGAAGAGCAGTAGCAGCAAAACACACATGCTTTTGTCAACTCCTTTATTATTGTCTATGATGGAAGAAGTGTCTCTTGCACTGGCTTCAAAATGAACACTGAAGAGATTGCAGTGCAGCTTTCTATGCCCCTTGAATTACTAATATATTACTGCTAAAGGAATTCCCAAGTATCATCACCACGGGCTACAAGACAGCCCAAAAGATCAGTAGATGTGAATTTGATGAACCTGATAAGGCTGAACACTTGCATCAAATATAGGTAGCCATGTTTCTTAAACCAGTTTTTTTCAATGTTAAGCCACAGATCACTGCAATTTATTAAGTACTAACCCTTCTTATCAAAGGCAAGAAAAAAAAAAAAGAAAACAATGACCTGAAAATATTGAAATGATGCCCTTTCACACATCATGGAAGATACTGAAATTAGTACCTTACCAATGAGAAGAGTATGGTTGAACTGAGGTTCAATATAGTTAATTCAGCTATAGAAGACAAACATAGGATGGATATGGAATTTTACAAGCAGCATGAAATCCTGTTTTCTTGCAATAGTTCAGAGTCTAATTGCGGTTTGGAGTTTTTTTGTTTGTTTTTGTTCAGAGAAAGGATTATGTTCTCACAAGCTAGGGAGGAGGGGTGTCATTCACAAAAGGTAACAGGTTATCTTCCATGCTGCAGGATGAAATATCATCCTAGATGTGGTACTTTAGAGAACCTCTTTATCTCATCTCCAGGGCTGTCAAGGAACTTTAGCTTGTACTGTCATCTTAGCTACACTGCAGCCCTGCCTACCTAGTTTTCTTCATAGCTCCAGTTATCAAAGGTGTGACAGCACAATTGTATCTGTTCTTTCAAAAGCAAACTGAACACACCAGAATGGTAGGGTCCTCTCCACTGATTTAATTAAATCACTTGACATGATCAAGATTGTTTCTCAATTGACTATTCTCTTGTACATTGTTTTCAAAACATCCTACAATTTGTCCATCCTACAATTAGCTTACCTACTCTTTTCTTTTTAAGAAGTACAACTACTGTATCCAGTAGGTAATATTTCAAAGGGATGGCACCAGAATTTATTCTGATCCAGAAAAAAAATAAAACCAAACCAAACTGTGAAAACACAGGTTGCATCCTGAAGGACTGGAAAAAATGTCACAGTGATGCTTTAACACACTGCTAACAGACAGCAGGCATTAGATCTCAGGCAAGCTACAGGTCCCACAGTTAAAATGCACACTATCATTCAAGGATATCCCTCTATATGCTCACAGGCCTCTCTGAAAAGGGTTTCTTCTTCAATTGTAGGTCCTCAGGTATCTGCTACAGAGCACTACCAGATCTCAGACTGCTAAAAAATTGCAAGCTTGAAATTTATTCACAAGATTCAAACCAAAGAATTCATTATGATTTTCTGTATACTGAACCTGTTCAGGGCATAGCAGTCTTGAAGAGTATCTAAATTTATGAACTTCTACATTCAAACCTCAGTAGTGGAGTGTGAACTTAAATTCCAGTTAATGTATACCTCCAAGAAAAGAACATACGTGTATAATTCCTAACATCAGGAAAGAAATAGCTGGGCAAAAAGCATGAGACTTACACAACAGAACTATTTTCAACAGTCATTTGAACACAAGGAGTGCAAAACAGCAAGAGATGTTGCATGTGAAAATTGCCTTTGCCTGCTGTCACGAGCCCAAATAACCCATTGTCATTTCAGCCACCCCATTTCCACACCCTTCTGTTAGAGCCGAAATATGCAATTTCAGTTCTTCAAAGATCTTCACTAAACTTCCAACGTAACAAGAAAATGAGAAAAATTGCAATTAAAAGCACTGAAACAGAATGGATTTTGATACCTCCTATGCAATAGAAAACAGGAAGTCGTAGTACATACTCTAAGCAAAATACAGATAAAAGCCACAGCTGAGAGATCAAGTTGTTCTGTCCACATTTGCAAGACGCTGAAGTAGGTATCAGATGCTCAAACTGGGATGGTACATAACAATAGCTACTACAGCAGTCTTTCTAGGAAGTTTTGGAGACCACTGTTCTGTTTACAGTCTTGAATATACATTACAGGTAGCAAAACACCACCTGAGATATCACACACTGAGGCATCTCCAGGTGAGGAGAATCCAATCCGATTTCTGATACAAGACAGACAGAATGTCATGGAGTGATTTATACTGCAACCAAACAGGACAAGAAAAACTGAAAGCAAATGAGCAGCAAATTGAAACTAGAGCATGATGTTTCCCAGCATGCACTGAATAATACACTATGTAGAAGATTCAAATTTATAATACATATATAGCTTGCAGAAGCTGTGTTCAATTTAAGTGCTTGAAATTCAATCCTGGCAGTACTACAGAGATGGAACAGAAACAGCTGTTGACAAAACCCATAATTTCTGTATTGCAACTAAAGCACTTGCACATCCCTACCTGGAAAGAAAAGATTCCACAGCTCCTGGAATAAAGTTCACCTACACATCTTACTAACGAAAACTTTGAGAAATTGAGAAATCAAGCAATATAGTTGCCACAGCAGAATGCCACATTACTACTACTGCAAACAGAACCTCAAGCCTGCAGTAGCATTCACATGATATTTTTTAAAAAGCAGCCGTCATTTCCAATGAATTATTTAAAATGAGAAATGTAATGCTAGAACCAGTAGTGTAAGTTTGAGAAGTATATAATGATATTACTTACTTTCACACTCAGGCAGAGATAGAAATGACCATTCTTTTTAAATTGCAAACCAGAATTCAAGTCCTATAGTTTCAATTTTTAGTTGACCAAAATAAAAGATCAAACCAAAACCTGAAGCTTAGCAGGTTTGAAGAAAAACAGAAAGGAAAACCAAGAAAGGTTTTTCAAACCAGGAAAATATGACCACGGCAAACACACAACTGCAAACCTACTAGATTCTTGCAATTTGGTTTCATGATAAAACTGCAAAGTGACAGGCCACTGAAAAATCCATGTACGACAAACTGCCTTCTCTATTAAAGCAAATGCTTTACACCACAATCTGAAAAACAAATGCAGTGTAGAAAAACGTTTATGACAAAGCTAGAACATCTAACGCTATTAGATGTTCCAAATACACATTTTCCTAGTTGAGGAGTCTTTTGTCCTGCACTTTCCCTTTTAAAATAATTATCTCTTCCTCCTAACTTTGTCTTTAGGCAGCTTACTGGCAACTTAACAGCAGGAAACTTAAGTCTGCAACATACAATTTACCTGCTGTCATATACAACCAATTACATTACTAACAGTAAGGCATGTCAGAATTTGACCAACTAAAGAGCATTTTTTTATTTCACAAAAAGGAAGCAGTAATTCACTTTGACTAAATACCCACTGCATATATCTGCAGTAGCTATAATAAAAAAGCTCATTTCCCTTGAAAACAAGGCAGACACAGTGCAACAAAGGTAAGTTCATAGAAGAAGATAATAGAGAAATAGCACTGACAGATTGTAACAATCCTTAAATGCATGAAAGACAACAAGCCTTTCATGCTTGTTTTCAAGCAACAGAGTACCACTTTTAAGTTAGATGCAGAAATTAAGACAATTATATCTGCAAAATATATCTTCAATACCTTGGCCTTGCCACACTTTGGATGGTATTACTAAAATTTTGTCACACGCTGCAGAAGGTTGCATCCACTTCCAAACCAAGAACTCGGCACCACCTACTCTTCGTGTCTCTGTACGAACTCTAGATTCATTTGCTGCAAGAAAGTCAACTGCTCTATTCCAGACTTTATTCATCTTCCTCCTTAAAAATTAAAGCAAGAATTACAAAGTTAGCGTAACAACAACCTGCATGGTTGACATCCACCATGTAAGAGAAATCCAATGCTTTTCCTTCCACCTTTGCAATAGGAAACTCCAAAATACTACACTGTGCAATCTATTAGGAAATTAAGTTCTATCTGAAATTAAGTTAACTGACCAATTTATTTTTACTGGTTTTCCCCCCCTTCAGTACTTCTAGTGAGAACGTACCTGTCCTGCGGTGGTATTAAAGAATCTCGCACATGTAAAATTGGCATGTAAGGCTGTAACTCTTTATTTTCTGAACACGCCTCGCTGTGGCTTCTTAGAACATCTGAGGACACCAAACAAAGAAACCAAACTGATAACTATGTAGCTCATGCAAACATTAAGAAATGCATCACTTCTGGCAATTAACAGCTACTCTGAACACGCCAATTTCAATAGTTAGGTTTTCCTGGCATTTTGAAACATTGTTTTCTCCAAACCATTCTTAAGGCAAATTAACCAAACAGTGTATCTAGGTATCCCAAATAATTTTGAAGTAAAGGAAGACAGTTCTTACAGTTACTCTTGATTGGTAATTTTTAAGTGTTAGCAAAGATGGCCATCTTTGAAAATAAAGCACCTTTCTTCCACCTCAACAAAACTTGATTTGCAGACAAAAAAGGCAGGCACATGGTTAAAACGGAAGAGTTCTGATTCCTCTACCATCTCTGTATTTATCATGACTACCATAAACGAAAGTAGTACAACAACTTAAGTAAGACTACAAGACTACAAACAGAAATACTACAAAGAGAACCCAGTGCTAACACCATGCCTTCAAGTAGAAAGAGGGGATTTCAGATCTCAGTTATGCATACTATTTTGCCAAAATAACGTCTGGTCAAAGTAATTAACTAAAAAGCTGCTTTTTCTATGAAAAACCATAGGATGGTACTGAGAGCTACTACACATTTTTGGAATGGATATTTTAACTGAAGTTAGCTGAAGAAACAGATACAGAAAGCAACATGCCATCATACTTCAGTAAACAAATGTTGCATTTGTATTCAACGGTAGGACAAAAAACTATCAAGTCAATGGCAACTTTATAGCCATGTTGATGTAATTCACAATTACAAGCTTTATGTCAAAAGCTTTGATTAGGTTTAACAGATGGGTGGTTTTTTTTTGTTTTTTTTTTTTTTGTTTTTTTTTTTGTTTTGTTTTTTTGTTTTTTTGTTTTTTTTAAAAAGAGAAACAAAACACATGGATCACACTGGACCAAGAACTCTTAACAGCGTGACAACTAGTAAACATGAAGAAACACAACTGAATTAATTAACGGTACTTTGAAAGCTTATACAAAGATGATACAGATACATCAGACACAACTGAACATGCCATACCTATGATTTTCACCACCATATCATACATCTGCTTTGTTTCTTCTTCCTCTTTTGCCCAACGGTATTTCATGTAGTGTAAGACTCCCCAAACCATTGCTACACCTGCATTAACATGCATAATACACTTTAAGCAGTATTAGAGTATTGGATATTTAACAGAGTTTACAAGGCATACTTCAGAAGTATACTGAACTACCTAACAAGCACTGTACATTCCAAAGCTAGTGAAATACACTGTACTTGCTGTCTGTATCTTATACTCTTACACAGGAACACAAACTCTTTGACTTGAAAGAGCAGTTACTTCCAGGAAAGCATTTAATTATTTTAAGAACAGCTCAGTATCCCAGATCATCTTTTCTGCAGTTACTTTTTAAACTTCCTGGCCAACAGTGAAATATCCTCAAAATTAAGGCTATAATCTTTTTACTGAACAATTTCCTTTTTCTGATCAGTTCAATATGGAACTTTTGAAAAACACAAGATATTGCTCTGGCAGGGAAAAAGATTTCCCAAAGAATGAATATGTTCAGCTGACTAAAGAAGCAGATTATAACAACCAGTGTGGAAATACAGTGGTACAACAGAAATGCATATCAAACCCAAATTTAATCAAGATACCAATAGAAATCCCAAATTTTATGGCTGAATAAAAACTTTCGCTAAACTTCTTTTCCCCATGCACTTAGATAAATACGAGTTACAACAAAAAAAGGCTGTTTTATTAACTTACCCCAAAGCAATATTGATAATCTGTGAGTTACATTAACAAACGCACGGCGAAAACGACACCTGAAAGACATCTTTGGACTAGTGGATTCCAGATACTTCACATCTGTCACATTAGTGACATCCATCTCATTAGGGTCATTGCTGAGACACCTATTAAAAAACATACAGTACTTATGAAATGAAAAACTACGCATTCTCTTAGAAGAAATTAAATCAAGAAATAAATACCACTTACTTTATGCCAACATCTTCTCCACTATTCAAGATCCATTGTAATGATGTGTTAAGTACACTTTCATATTCTGGATCTAAATTCTGTCAAAATACAATATTAATCAGTAATTTCATAAATAACCAGGGACTTATCATGCCAATGAAGCTGAGATACTGTACAGATCAGTAGTCAAAACTATATTGTTTCGTTCCTGATACTTCAGATCTTCAGTAGGTGTTCACTACATAAAGTAAATCTATTTGTGCTACATGCAGTTCCCAGACTCATCAGCACCCCTCAAACTATTTGGGAACAGTACAGAGGACTATTTGAAAAGCCAAGCCACATTAACCTAGAATAAGCAAAAACTATTCAGCCACTAGGCGGCGATCACTGGAAATCTACTCCGAGAGTGAAACTTCAACTAGATCCGAACTCCGCTGGAAATGCCTCCTATAAAAGCAGTTCCGTGCTCCGTTCTTTTTTAAGAAGCTTGAGTAAACACAGTTTTAACAGATATTTTGAAAAAAAAATCCAGTATTTGTAGATCAAGAAATGACATCATTACACTGCCTTTTAAAAAAATTATTTGATATCAATTCTAATAGGATAACATTCACTGCTATCTGAGCTAAGGCTTCTCCGTAGCTCATTTAACATGTCCTTTTGCAGAAAGAGAAAAGTGAAAATGGAAGTTACTGTTGTATTTGAAATTATAGTCCCCAAAAAGTTTTATTTTCATATTTCCTCTGAACCTCATATTGGCTTAGAATCCAAGCATAAGTACTTAAGAGAAGAGAGTAATAGTTTTATTTTACCTCTGAGATTAAAGTACCAAAATTTTACCACTGAACACACAAATTCTGCAAAGCAACTCTTCGGTTAAATAAGACTTCCTACAAAGCAACAATTTTTCATATTAAACATGAGCTTCCTAGCAGAGCTAAACCAGTTATGGTAACAGTAAACAGTTATGTCATTCTTTCAGCATAACAGATAGGCAAGACAATCAGCTCTAGGGCATCACCGTCATTTTTTCCACAATGGACTGATTTTAACAGACAGAGATTATTATTGCCAAACCATAAACCAGTGTCAGCAGCTTCTTTGGGATGCTCTAAAGCATTGCCCCTTTTTGTCTATTACATACACATTTGCCAAAATGTAAAATTTCTACACATTTGTATATTAAATACATCAGTTTAACTCCTCCCCATCCCATCAAAAAAATCTTACACTCTCTACCCTCTTAAAAGCTTCAAGTAGTTTTCCACTGAAGGGTACACCAACGTGGGCTAAAATAAACCCTACAGCTGTCAAGACAAGGCAAGAGTCATCTTTTATTTGGGGAGTGAGGCAGGGGAATAACAGAGTGGGAATTCATAATACTGCACAGTGATCAAATTAACAAAAAGGCCTTTTTTTGACCATTTCTATTTAAAGAATCAATGAATAGCCTCTCCAAACAGCTGCTGCCTGTCAGGCTGCTTGCACAGATCTACCCATCAACCTTTCTCCACAAAGAAAGGAAAACACTATCCTTTTTTCTACTAGTCTCAAAAAACAATACAGTGATTTCCAGAGAAAAAACTACATATTTGAGTATTATAAATTTATTATTTTCATGTTGGTCAACTATTTCCATCAATCCAAATCATCTCCTGGTGTTTTAATGAAAGAGATAAAAGCTCTGCATGTCACTGAAGCACTACTAGCTACACTTTCATTGCAATTAAGTCAGTTTCTTTTACCCTCCCTCTCCCCAAATGCTCACTACATCCCCAAATAAAAACCATATGTAGCATGTACTAAAGTCATCAGTTCTGATCATTTCCAAATAATATTCAATACTATGTCAAATTTTAGTCAATACAGTAGATATGAAAACAGGCCTTACTAATTGTAACTTATACAGATCTTTATACAATCAATGAAAAATAACTCATTTGCTTACTTTTAAATATGCAGCTGCCTCCTGGACGGTAAGGTTTCTTTGAGTAGAGCTGCCACATTCATGTTCCCCTGGTAAAATGGAAACTTTTATTTTGATCTATTTAATACTGCATTATATGAAATAAAATCACCAAAACACCAGCTTATGGTTAACAAGATTTACACAAGCAGCCACAGCAGTACAGTAATTCTCATAGGTTCCACTAAAAACATGGAAAAAATCTCTGCACAAATTTCTTCTTCAAAAGACGTTAAAAAATCCCAATGATTTTCGGAACTAATAATATGTGCAAATCACAGCAGTAAGATCTTATGGACTGCTCAGAAATTGTGTTTGGTATTTACACCAAAAGCAGAACAATAGGCAGCATGAAGAACTATCAGAAGGACACTGCTATAAAAGTTACTGTACCCTGACTCAGCTTCCAGACATTTAAATCCAAAACCTGTATTATCTTTTATAGAACCCAAGTTCCAGTTGAAATACACCCATAGTATTTCAGGCACTATGAAGTTACTGCATTTTAGATTGGCCTAAGTTATTCTGGTAACTCACTGCTTTCCTGAAGATGCACAAAATCCCACTTCTAGCTTGAAATGGGCACTTTTATAATCTTCTATTGGTTTTGGAATGTGTGGAGAAGTAGCCAGGAAATAAGGTATTTATGTGCCATCATCTCCCTGGTTTTCTCTGCTAAACTAAAGGTACATGGTTCATGCAATGAAAAAAAAAAAAAAAGTAGTGAAAGTAGGGACAGTCATATCAGCACAAAGCCATACAGAAAAGGAAAAGGTCTAACACCAGTTTTTCATCTATCGCTAAGCCATAATTTCTGAAGAACTGTCAGCAGTGGCAAGTCACTTTTTTTCCCCGATATTTTTTTAAAAACCCCCTAAGTCTTGGCATCTGCAACTATGCTTTTACTGTGCCAAAACAATAAAATAGGAAACAACAAACCCAGTCTTTCACTGGTTCAGTGTTATGCCTGCCTTACCTTCTTGAATCTATGCCAAGCTGTACTATTCCCAAAGCTATAGCAAGGCTAAGAAAATTTAAGATACTTGTGCTTCTGTAAAATGTAAACCTTCACTTATATTGGAATATACTTTTAAAAAAGCAATTTCAAGTATTAGTTCCCTACACAAACAGGAACATTCAAGGCAATGTGAGCAAAAGTTAGGAAACACTAGGAAGTTATGGAGAAGCACATTCACGCCTCACTCATTTGGAGTTCCAAAGAAATACACATTTCTATGAAGCCAAAGTCCTTCTCAGACTGCTGAAGTTTTGTTCAGTACACTTCAATCTTCAACAGTACACTTTAATCTTCAACAGATTTAAGAGAATTTGGCCTTGCAAGCACATTAGCCTAACAGGGATGCTCTTACTGTTGGGCCATAGAGAAATAGGTACAGTGTTTTTAAGAGTGTTCATATGCTAACTGGCCTGGAAGTGCTCCTGGAACTAGGCCTGTGTGCATGCGTGTATTTTCAATCAAGAACTGAGCAGAAAACTTTACAAGTTGTTTCACCTGAAAATTAGGATGCAACATCTAAGACTTTCAAAGTGTCCGAGTCTACTGTAAAAGCAAAACTAGAGAGATCACTGCTGAAAATGGTCACTTTCATAAAAAACCCACTCTATTTTAGAACTCAGCACCTGAATTGGAGCTATGGGCTTTTCTTATATGTAATTTAGGCAGACTTTGGTTTTGTACAGCCTAAACTGTACAGCCTACACACATAAATTTACATGTGTAATCATTAGTGATTTCATGTTTGAAGATTAGCAGACTTGGAATAACTATACAGCATACTCATACAGTCTCTGGTGTAAACATATCGTTTTAAATCTAGAACTGATGGAATAAATACAAGAAACCCAAAACATATCTCTGTAAAAGCCATACATACAATTTATACCTGATATTAAGTTGTATGATATGAGCAAGTCTGACAGTTATTCCTACAATTAAGCCCCTTCTCTAGTTTGGTAAGACCTGAAGTCTTTCTGGGTTTTTTTTTAATCCAGAGAATGTATGACAGTCATACTTTGAACAAAACAGCTTGTGAGAGAAGGGGGATGAGACCCTTCTGCTGAGAAGCTTTTCTTTGGTTGTTTTTTTAATTATCTAGATAAGCAGAAAAGCCCTGTTATTAAGTAAATGGGAGAGAATGGGTGAGGTTAATACACAGACGGGAAACCAAACACACAAGCAGGAGACAGATTGTGAAAAAAATGTGAATTCTTAAAAAGAAGTTTCAGGGTTTAGGGGAGAGAATGGGTAAGGTTAATACACAGACGGGAAAGCAAACCAAACACACAAGCAGGAGACAGATTGTGAAAAAAATGTGAATTCTTAAAAAGAAGTTTCAGGGTTTATGTTGGATTTTCCACCTTTTGAGAATACATCATTGCCTTTTACAAGAGGACAAAAGCTTCCTTAGGTAGGAGACTACTAAATTACTTTAGTAGTTTTAAATGTTAATCTTATGTGCCTTCTTCCAAGAATTATGTTTATGCAGCACCCAGCCAGCACACTGACGTAACAGCTTCTGGTCTCATCTTCAGAAATCAGCAGACAGCTTCCTCTCAATCCAGCTGCTGAAATTTTTTTCAAACTGTATTCCCTCTGAACAAGTTTAACAGTTAACAAAACCTTTGCTGCCTGGGCTCTGACAATGTCTAAGGCCCATCAGTTCGTATTTCCCTCAAGCAATACTGCGGCAGGGGGGAGAGGAATAAAAATCACTTTCATCTTGTCTCCTACTCTCAATCAGAGTTATGGAGTTTCAGTCTTGTACAAAAAGCTATTGGAGACACAGTTTCTCATTCCAATACATCTTTTTCTGAGATTCATTTAACAGCTTTCTTCTGAGAAACTCATGAATTTGAAAGCTTGCAGAAAGTTAGGCATTTCACAAGCCAGACAACCTTCTGTTTTACTGCAACAGCAGGATATTCCTATATGCCATTTCAGTCACTGTGTTAGCTAATAGTTCTGCAAATGAAGGCTTACTTTGAATTACTTTGGTGCAATCATTAACCACTTGGCCTGGAAACCCACTTTCCATAGTCTGAGCCAAAAATGTTTCCCACTGTTCCATTTGAGGCCCTATATTCAGGAATAAAACTGAAGCACAGGCAAAAAAACTTTACACAAGTCTGCTGCAAGATACATCTCAGCTCTTTGTAAAAACTGCTCCTTGTTATAATGTCTGCTGTAAGCTGACTTTAGAAAGCATGAGTCTTTGATCTTAAACTTTCCTTGGGTTCTGATCACCAATTTCAAGAGCAATCAAAGAACCTTTGCTTTTGAAGGGAGGCAAAAAGCAGCCCATTCCAGCAAGGATGACAAAACTACATTTTAGCTTGTGTTAGTGTATTTGGGCAAGCCACTTAAGAAGTCAAATCCTTCTAGAAATACTACCAAAAAATGACTAAAGTTTTAATTCTAAAGAAATATTTATTATGTCTCAACTGCTCCTAATACAGAAACCAAGTCAGATGTTTTTTAGAATATTTAAAATTGACTTTCATGTAGGCATTTAACTTATGAGCTGCAGCATATACAGGCAACAGAAATATTCAAAATTTTGAACTATTTCCTTCACACTGCAAATAATTTTCTCACTTGGTAGCAAAGCACAGTGGAAATCTAATATTTCAAGGAAGACATGGATTTAGCACAGACCTCTAGCTTATAGCCAGATGTGATATGGCCACCAACACAAACTGCAAGCAGTGTTCAAGACATTTGTCCAGTAGGTCTCATGTTTTCAGGCTACTTGCAGCAGAACACTAATGTGGGCAGCTCAAGAAAAGCAGAAGCAGACCAAGAGCAAGTAAGAATGCCTGATCTTCCAAAGGCAAATTCAACAGCTCAATAACACTGCAGAACACCAGAACTGGCTAAACAGCTGTTTAATCACTGGTTTGAAACAGCACAGTATCAATTACCTGAATAACCAAAGATTAAGGAGAGTGACAGAACAGAGAGCCTGTGACAGCCATCAGATACAGTAGATGACAGTTGAAATTAATATTAAATAACATTAGGTGTTTTGCCAGGTTTTTCTTCCAGACATGGATTTATCAGGAAGCCTTATTACATATGAAAGCCTAATTCACCCCTGCTTCTTCAAGGACCTGTGTAAAGAAGGAAACTGTCTAAATCCAATAGACTGTCACACTGAAGAATGCTAGGCAAAAGAAATGGCTACCTAAAAAAATCATTCATCTACAAGAAAGGGTCATACCCATGGGTAGCTGGTTGCTTCTTCTGAATATAGTGGTTAGATTTATTCATTTTGCAGGTCTGACTGAAAATGGATGTGATCTACTGAAGTCTCTCCAGGAAAGACCAAGATATACAGTAATTAACATATGCTGAAGTAACCCTAATTTTAAAAAAGCAGATATTTTGGTTGTAGGTTTGGTAGCCTAGTAATTCTGAGAACAGTGATGCATTAAAGGCAACCTATTTCTACATTGGATAATGAAATAATTTGACAACATATTGGAGTCCAGAACAGGTATCCACAGCTGGAACATGGTATATTAACTCAAAATTAATGAACTGTTACTCTGACATTTTCTTCCTTAAAAAAAACCTTCATGTTCTATCTTCTGAAATAAAAGCCCCATCACTTGCTCTCCATTTGAAGTTGACAAGGTAAGAAACTAGATCAGTAGAAATAATAATAGAAACCAAATTTTGAGGGGGCCATCTTTATGATAGGCAAGATGTTGAATAAAGCTTAAGAGAACAGACTACTTCAAGTTTCCAGCCTGCCTTTTTAATATTAATAGTTATAATATGAACAAATGATTCATAGCCAAGTATGAAATGAGAGAAACTTTTCCAAGAATGTGACAGAGAGACCTGAAAAGCACCACTTTAAGCAAATCTGTATTCTTTAACTTCTCTTTTGAAGCGGTGCACTGTGCACAAGACCAACACTCTTAAATCCTGCATCTCCCTTGCAGCTTTCTGTTTTATGCCTTTTAAACTGCTTCCAGATAGTGTGCCAGCTCTACACCAATACAGTATTCAAAAATGGACAGCAGACATCTTCCTCTCGTATCTTAAGAAACTTGGCATTGAGGAGAATTTCTGTCCAAGTAAAGATGGATTAAGTCCTTCTTCAGAATGTATGAAAGCTACTCTACTGAGCAACCAGGTAATCTCACATTACAGCTCCAGCCTGGAGTACCACCTAACCAGAAAGGATAGTTCTATTTTTTGAAAGGAAGCATTTGAAGATCCTTCTGGCCAGAAATAGATAATAGAGAAAAATGCATCTTTGAGACCTGGTGAAGAAAGCAGTTGTCTTGGAACACACAAATTCTTTCTCATAAGGCAGACAGGTAAAGATTTGTACATTGAATTAAGCCTCAGCTAATAAAGAAAACTCCCTTTCTTTCACGGATGTAGAAATTACGTGCCAAACCTTTTTACCCATGCAAGTACATTGTTTACTGTACGGCCTCTGGAGGGGCAGATGACACACTGAAAAAACAGCAAGCTGTTACACTCTTCAAAAGAGAGGGAAGCAGCATGACAGTGATCTAAGTAAGGAAAAGCAACAAACACCTTGAATGCTAAGCTATAGTACAGTCTATGTCAGAAGACAAAGATGATTAAGAGACTGGAGCATCTCTCTTATGGGGAAGACTGAGGGAAATGGACCTGCTCAGCCATGAGAAGAGACAACTGAGAGGGGACCTCATCAATGCCTGTAATTATCTGAAGGGGGATGTTAAGAGGATGGATCTGGGCTCTTCTTGGTGGTACCCAGCAACAGGACAAGAGACAACAGGCAGAGACTGATGCACGGAACTTCCACCTGACCATGAGGAAGAATTTTTTACTGTGTGGGTGACTGAGCACTGGAACAGATTGTCCAAAAAGCATGTGGAATGCTTCCTTTGCTGGAGATATTCAAGAACCATTTGGATGCAATCCTACACCATGTGCTCTGGGATGATCCTGCTTAAGCAAGGAGGTTGGTCCAAATGACCCACTGTGATTCCTTCCAACTTGACCCATTCCGGGATTCTCTGATGTAAACAAACCAAAATATGTGGGGTTTGTCCAAACACCTATTTTATTCACAGCAGACACTGCAAATGCTGTGGAAACAAAATGTTTCTGCATGAGCATAGATTACTGCTGCAATTTAAAGGGTATTACAGAGCTGCTCAAATTTCTCACACATTTCCCATACAGCCTTGACATATTACACTGTCAGCTTCATATCTGACACAGAGCTGTTTCCACATTTTTTCATGTTTGTGAAATGTCTGTAGCACCTGATAGTAATGGAAAAGCCTTCTAGGTAAAACTTGCTGATGCCAAATAAATAGTTGGCAAAGATCAGTAAGACCTCCTGAACACATGATGGGTTAAATATGCAAGGATGATAAAAATTGTTTAATAGTCATGACACTGACTCAGTTGTAACTCTCAGTTACCAGATGCCAAAGTTACAATCACAGCCTTAACTTCCACCGTTTCCTATGTGTGCAGTTTAAAGCTGTGATCCTTACAACTCTAGATAAAACCACCCTATTTTTTACTTTGAATATTCAATTATACTACCCCTAAACACCAAATCTGACACATTACTATATGCAGCACTTTTCATTACTGTATAAGTCATATGGTTAAGCTGGACATTCTGTCTAACAATGCAATCTTGTTCAACCACTACTGTTCACTTTATTAGTAACCATTTTATCACTGTCACAAAATTCTCACCACTGTGAATTAATGACCCTTAAGAAACCCACATAGTCCTCTTCACATACAGCAAATTTAATTTCAGCCTTTTACAAAATGAGATTACTAAAGTATTAAGGCATCGGGTCAAAAACCACACAGGATCACAATATTCAAGTGCCTATCGCGTTAGCAAACATTGCAACAAAAGGCACAACACTGGTGGGAAAAGACAGCGTAAGTGAACTAGAAACAGGATTTCAAGTTTCTCAAAATGGAGCTCCAAGTGGCTATCAGGGACCCAGTACTACAAATCACTATCTGAGCATGGACTTTTTTGTAGCTGTTGCCATAATGTTACATCACAATATTTTTTAAGTGTTACCTGCTACTTGTGCCAATTTATCATGAAGTGCATACAAGCTCTTCATCATGAGACTTATTTCCTCTTCCTAGAATGAGAAAAACATATTTATGTTAAAACAGCAGTAGTAGAGATATAGTTTTTTCCCTTTATTCCCAGAATCTTCACATACCATGAGAAAAAAATCCAGGGTTTACACATACAGGTAGGAAGCTGTAACGTCTCACACACCAAAAATGATGCAGGCAATAGATTTTGAATCCAAGTATACACTGAATTTTTAGATCTTGACTGAAGCTAAACTAGATTGCAGCTTGGACTCTGATGGATCTGCCAGTTACAACCAAGAGACTCTCTGTAGTATTTTGATAGTACAGAGAAAGTAGTGAAATGACTCAAAAGAAATCTGCTTTGTTTGGGGTGGATTTTTGATAGCTACTGTGTAAAAATAAAAATTTTGTTCTTTATAAATGTGATGTGACATTTTATACAAGCCACACAAAAGTACCATCTGGTTACATTCCAGAGCAAAGGAAGATTTTTGTTGTATACCTTCAAACTACAGTAATTTAATAAAAAAAGCAACCAAATAAACCACCCTCACCAAACAAAAAGCCAAAACAAGCACACCAGAAAGCTGTGAACTATTTTGTTGATACCTCTTGCATACACCAAAATACAAAAAGGCCTAATTCCAAAAATAAGCATGAATATGAGATGTCATATAATTTGCTACTTACAGGGGAGTTAAACTTATCAAGATATCAAGTAATTTTATTCAAATGTAACCAGGACCATTTTATATTAGAAGGAATTATTTGAAACAAAAAGAGAAAGAGCATGCAATTACATACACAAAGAATTACGTGCGCTAAAGGCTATTCTGAAATGTTGAAGTTTTATCAAATGGCTAAGACTAGAGCCTTCATTTAAAAAAAAACACTCAAAAAAGTATTCTTCCAATTTGTGCATATGCTGGTTATACTTATTTTGAAAAAAAAAAGTAGCTATGTTAGGCTTAATTCCCTGATGCACCAGCACTATGACATAATTTTAAAATGCGAATAGTCCAATTTTTTTTTCCTGTAAGAAAATTGCTACCAATAAAGCAAAATACTTCTTTCATTGATCAAACAATAGACAAATTATTTCCCAACAGCACTATCAACAATTACCAGCATCACCTCTCCCTATTCTGGTACTACAAAACCATCACTGAGAGTAAGTTGATGTAATTGATACTCCTCAACTACATCAATGGCAACTAACCAATCTTACTAATACTTTTCCTGGCCAGAAAACACTGTGAATGGCAGAAGAGGAAAATCAGTCCTCCAGCACACACACACACCACCAGCAGTACTTCAAGTTCCATTTATTGCCAGCAGGTACACCCATGACTTCACTAATAGCTACAGTGAGTAGAACATGAAAAATATTACTGTGACCATTTTTCTTTCTAATAAAAAGTTGGACCACATAAAAGAAGCAACTGAACAGTATAACCTTTGTAGCTAACAAACAATCAAGCATGCAATAGGATTACTATGGAACAGTGCAGCAGAAACAGAAGTAACATATAGAACAGGTTCTCAGGCTGAGTCCAGTGAACAAAATGCATTCTCTCCACACTAGTGAAGTCATTTTGAAAGAATCCCCAGAATCTGCCTCAAGAAATTTAATTTGATCAAGAGATTCAGAAACATCTTCTATCTAAGAAACCAGCCAAGGCCACCTGCTTAATATGCAATTACTCACTTTTGGAGAGTTCAATCCTAGACACAAAAGCCCACCAATCCACCAAACAAAAAACCAAATCCCAGACAGTAAACCAAAAAAACATCTCCCCAAATCCTAGACAGTTGTCTTGCAATACTTGCTTATATATGCCTAGCTAAAGCAGATCACTATGTTTACAATTCAAGTCAGAAGAGAGAACCACCTGAACGCATGCTGCACCACTAAGAATAATACAGATAGCTTCGATGGCGACATCTAAAAAATTGTTAGTCTGATACTTCAGACAAAAAAGTAAATACAGGAACAAGTAACAGAATGGAATCAAGAGATAAATTTTAAATTCCATTTTGAAGGACTTTAACCCTTGCTCTTCTATAACACTAAATAAGATCCTCAGGTTTCATGTCAATCATCTCTTACCAGCTGTGCTTTCAAGGTTGAAAAGCCGAATAGTACCAGTAAGTGAAAAACTGTTAAATTTAATCTCAAAATTTGCAACACTCTTCTCTTTTCTTTTTACAACACAAACTATGTACTATTTTCATTGTGT
The DNA here is from genome assembly GCF_017590055.1 of Onychostruthus taczanowskii. Classification (NCBI taxonomy): domain Eukaryota; kingdom Metazoa; phylum Chordata; class Aves; order Passeriformes; family Passeridae; genus Onychostruthus; species Onychostruthus taczanowskii. Next base: position 4,642,980 of record NW_024500905.1, read on the forward strand.
ATGAAGCAACCAGCATGCCACAGCCAAATCTTGTAATCCTATTTATACTGCCCAAGGTAAAAAAAAAATTAGAACATCGGTTACAAGAAGTGCATTTACTTCCTGGAAATTACACTAAAACTGCATCTTTCTGAACAGATCTATATTGTTTTCATACAATCATGTGACAGATTAAAATCTCAATGTTAAGTGGTTTTACTTACTTGTATTTTTTGGAGTTCTTCACTAAAGGGATCCTTGACTGTCAAAAAAAAAAAAAAAGATAAAAATTAATTCACTCTAGGGTCTGAAAATACTAAATAGGTATACCAATATTGTAGCTTTCTGACAAAACTGCAATAGTTAAGATAAAAACAAGGTCCATAATAAGACAAATAACAGAGACATCTATTAACCTTTGCCCTAACTCTGCATTTGACAATGCAGTATAGCAGCATTTAGGTTAAACCAGATTTTTGTATGTCAACAAATTTCACAGCTATTTCTTTACAAACAAAACTGTGCTTGCCATTTGCTGTACTCTTGATTTAATAACTCAATTGCTTTGAAATAATTTGATGGTTTTGCATTTTAGTGGACAATTTAAAAAAGGAAAACCCCTTTTTTACTCACCACTAATACATAAAACAAAGGTCTACAGCTCAGCATTTTCTTTTAACAAGAGTGAGATTGACACACTGAGACGTAATGCACTCCCATGCATATAGGTATTCACAAAATATCAAGAGTTGCCCACCCAAGAGTAGATTGATTGACAATATCTTGATTGCTGATCCACAACCATGCTCAAACTGATCAGTTAGAGTTATATTTACAATTTAGTTATAAACAGGAAATATAGGAGAAATATAAAGGTTGACATATTAGATCAAATTCATGGCAAGCTTTCTCATTTAGGAGAAATGGAGAATACAATGGAAACTAAGGACCAATTTATAAGACAGGATTCCCAACCTTAGTCAAGTGTAAGTGAATATGGATAAGAAACAAAAAAAATAATTTCTAAGAAAAAAACTACTTGTAAAAGAATGTGATTTTTATTAACTGCATGAACTTCAGTAGCTGTCTCTTGTCAGCAGACAAATGTTGATCTTTTTCACCTTAGTTTTGAAAGGAAGTTTGAAGAAGAAACGATTACCCTTTCTCTGCTCCTACACATAGCAATGGTAAGATCCACATTGCTACAGTTACAACCAACAAATGATGTATAAAACAGCAGAACAATGAAAACACTTTCTAAATGAAGAAGGCTTACTCTCTGCAACTTTGCAAGCAAGTTTGTCCATGTGCCTCAGCTCAGAAAAAAATTAAGCATGTTACCAACCCAATAAGCTCTACAGCTTCTTCTGATACAGCAAATGAAAAAAAAAAAATCAAACCAAACCAAAACCACCCAAACACAGGGACAGGTTTTCACAGACATCCAAATACTCTATTCAGATATAAGAATAATTAAAGCTGAGAGAAGCAGATGTTGAAGACTCTTGCATACCGAGCCCTACAGCTCTTCATGATTTCATTCTATAGGTCCAAATTCACAGCCATTGTTTACTGGATTATCAAGCTACCAACTTTAAAAAGTTTTACGTATTTCATTCATTAACTCAATCAAACACACCCAGGACACTAAACATTTAATCTAAACAGCCTAAAATAGGATTAAACACCCAGTTTGATCGTTAGTTATCCAGACAAGGATAATTACAGACTCCAGGGTCGATGCTATTCAGCATACATGAAATCTTGATTGAGCAGTGGTTTTAGATTGGAAGGCAGATGCAAACACAAGACACAAGAGTGTGTAGATTTCAGTATACCCAAGTAACCTACTTTAGCACTGATGAAAGTCATGAAACAAACACATATGCACCACTTCCATACCTGCAAAGACACAAACTGAAAATTGTCACCTGAAAGTCTAGATATGCTAGGGCAGTCCAGCAATTAAGTGGAGGCTATCATGGTGGTTAGACTTTTCCAGCATCACAATCCCAGTGTAAAATCAATCTCACATTTGGGCAACTTCATATTTACATAAATTACACCTTGAGTTTGTTAAGCAAGCCAAATGAGATATACAAATACATAGTGGTTACAATGACCAAGAATACCAACCACCTTTTCAAATATCTATCACGAATATTTAGCAATTTTTAAAACTCCTTATTTTAACTCACACTATAGGATTTCCATGAAATCCCTCTGAAGTTAGTGATTGTTATCGTTAACCAAAAACCTGAAGTACATTTTATATATGATGCTATTTAGTTTAGCACGACTGGGGCCTTGAGAGGCAAGTATGCAAAATGCAACTGCAGCAATTTATCAGCTGCATATGCAATTACAACTGTTAACCAATCTGCATTTATTTACCACATAACCTCAATTCACTTGAGCTAATAAGGCCTCAGTAATTCCTCTTCTGAATACACCCTTCTTTCTTTTGTCCAGAATCTAATCTCTTACCAAATCCTCCCACATGCTTCAGTCACAGATGCAAAGTTCTCACCTACTCCCAACATGTCTAAGGTATTTCACTGTACTACATCAGCATTCTTGGTTCAAAAGCTTTCTTGACAGTTCTTAGAATATGCAACTATATTTGTAAGAGTGATAAATTCTTATTCTACAAAACTTAACATTAAATTAAGAATTAATTATTAATATAAGATTTTTTTTTATCTGAACATATACTTCCAAGCCTCCTCCTCAAAACAGGTTTGAGACCTCTACCATGCAACAATTGGCCAGCCTTGAAAATAGTCTATCAAGCTCACATTCTAATGGAGTTCTAAGAACAACTTACCATCTCCTTATGCTACAAAGTTAAAACATGTATCCTTGCATCAGAGGGGAGAGAGAGTAATAAACACTATTCAGATCTTCCATAACATTCATTCCTTCACTTAATTCACCACTCATACACATTTGAGAATCCTTTAGCAAGAGTTCCTCCTTGCTATAAAAGCCACCTCTGAACCTTTCTGCAGCTCTATGTTCTTCCTAACATTCTAAGGTGTCATTTTTAACAGAACCGCTGTAATGCCACAATCTATTTCTGAATGTACAGAGAATTTGATTTTATAGATGAAAAAGCAAAATTCCAATGCAATTTTAAGGAACTGTAAAGCTGCAGCAGCAGAAACAAGAATGATCCCAATTAACCCATAAGCAGTTAGTTTCTCAGTGCGATGACACAAAGAATTAAGCACCACTCACCCAAAGGATTCAAGAGACTGTGCACTACAACATATACCTCCAAGTTAGCAGCTTCTGCAGAAACAAGAATGTTCCTCCCTGCAAAGTACTTTTCTCCTCCTCATCCACCAAGCCATAAGCAGACTAAACCCCAAACAGAAACAGTAACATTTCCAAAATCTGTTTTACAAATATGTGTTCTGTGAGAGGATAATCTAATGCTTTCCATCAGATCTTTTTTTCTTTTTAAAGCAAATACGTTATCCAGCTAATGTACTGCTACCAGAGTAAGAAACAATAGTAGAAGCACTGCTATAAGAAAACATGATCTCGAAAACAACTTTTCAGTAATTTTACAACCCAAGAATTTTCAATGTCAGCTAATAGATCTGTAACTTTTCTAAGTCTAGGATCAAGGTCTGACTTCAGCCAGTGACACACTGTGTATGTGTCAAGAATAATTGCAAAACATTGTCTCTCAGAAACCTTAAAATGCCAGAAAAATACCGAACAAACAAACTATTGTCCAAAGTGTTATTCCAGAACTCCATATTTCAAACTTCTTAATAAAAAAATCCTGCCTTTATTTTCCTGTCTGCAATTATTCAATGCTCAAAACAGACAAGCAGTTTTGCATTATATTCCAGCTCCATATTTCTCTAATTCAGGTAGAAACCACTTTGAACCAGCAGGCTAAATCTCTCTGCTTTGATATTAAGACGTCAAATCATACAGCAATTCCTTCTATATAGATCGTCTTTGCGTGCTTTGGAAATGTTTTTTGTATTTCTACGCGAGTACCCCATTACAGTTTGAATACTCCTTGGCTGTGTCAATTTTCAAGAGCTGCATAAATGTGCCACAAGGATTAGCGAAATCTACAAATGGCTGAACCTTTCCTTAACATCTAGTCACTTTTTCAACTGGCTCAGTTGAAAGCTCTTTTATTGGTAATTTTTCCAGCCAATGTAATTTTAATTAATTCTGTTTGTAAGTGATGCAACGATTGCTGAAATAACCAACATTTTCATGTTGTTCCCTTCTTTCGACAAAGTCCCCCTCCAAAAGAATTAAAACAATCATATTTGTGATACACACCTCAGACACATTTTCTATCAGCTCTGAAAATAAGAGTCTTCATTATTTTAGGTAAAAGGATGTGACCTACCAGAATTTATCTTTGGAGTTTTCACTACTTAAACAAAAAAATAAAAAGCCCAACAAATTACAACAAAATAGCCATATTACTCCTGCCTACAATAACTACTCCTGCCTACTTAAATGCTGGTTAGAATAGACCTGAATGTTGAAAGGTGCTCCTGCAAGTCATGCCAATTTAATTCATATTTAAGAAGAGACACAAATGTTTTGGGAAAGCTTCTCAGTAGATTATTCAGTTTCACTAGAATAATATTAGTTTCATTCTAGTACTCTTATTAGTGATCAAAAAGCCTAAAAATTATAAAAGCTACCTGTTCTTAAGAATATTTATGGAAATATTTTTAGTAACAGTATTTGCACACATGCTTTTTTGCACTGTATTACAAAACATAGAAGCAACAGCTGTCTCTGTTCTATTAGGGAAAATGGCCCAAAAGTGCATTTGCTGTGCATTGTAAAAATTAGATTAAAATCATATACACACAGTATTCACTACAAGCTACTGTGTATACATAGGAAATAAAAAAACAACCACACTAAGACTGCTCTTATGAGCAGTTGCCAAACATTACCAGGAGAAGCGTTAGACTTCAGACACATACTAGCATTTTACTATGGGTAGAGAATCAGAATAGGCTTCTGAAATAGCTCTTCTTTTGCACCTCTCCCAAATAATTTTAGCTCCTTACATTTTATAAGGTCAAAAAATACCACTTCAACAAATTAACACAAATTTAGAAAAAAGAGGAAACTCAATCTTTAAAGCATAGCAACACAACATGTCTTATGTTAAACTAGGAAGTGTTCTGCTTTCCTCAAACTCCAAAGTTCAGAGTGGAAAGCAAACTAATAAAGCAAGTGTTATTCAAACACAGAAGGTTTAAGAATCAATGGGAAGCTGCAATTAAATATTGAATCACTGTCAAGAGGCCCAGTCTTGATACAAATATCCTGTGATTTCATACAAGTAGTAAGGACTTCTGTCTTGAAGAGTTTCCAAAATAAAAACAATTATAACCTTTTCTTCCCAACAGACTTCAGTTACAAAGTACTAGTAATAGTATGAACAGTTTACAGCATCCAAAGGTAACATTTGATAGGAGCATAAAGTCAAGATACCAATCACAGGAATTTTTCACGTTTACAACTGCGGTTCTGTTGCGCCTCTGTCCTTTCAATCACTCAGCACACATTGGTCTACCAGTGCTTGCTGCACTATGACAGAAAGCAGAACTGCTGAACAATATATTTACAAAGCCTCAACACAACAGCAGAACTCTGAAAACAGGGGGTCTATGCAGGACATACAGAGGTAGTTGCAAGCAGGTCTCTTGGCATGACAAAGATAAGCTTTCACTGAGGAAGCAGCAGTCAATTTACCACAAGTATCCATATTAGTTAAGAGAAGAAGGAAAACTGCTCACTACATTCTGTCAAAGTTTGAAGAGCTCAAAATCAGGATGTGCTCAGCAGTAATACAAATGTAACACTTGACTTGACATGCATAACACCAGGCAATATTGAGTTACTTCTATTTTTACTCCACTGAACTAAGACTGAAGAGCTGGCTAACCTTCCAGGCTGTCTACCATAGCAACTGCTTTTGTTCGGTGATGTGTTTGATTAATCTACCTGGTTCAAATAAAAATTATCCAAAGGGAACAAATGGACTAAAACACCATTATTCTTTACTCGGATTAAGACTCTGCTTGAACTAAGACCGAACTTGAACTAATGTTATCATCATTGTTTATTAATTAAATAGGTTATGCCTATTAGTTAAAAGGTTACATCATCAGCTTGTGGATTAAGGTGATGAATCTTCTAGCAGTACTGTGTGCACTTCTGACCCTGGTGGATCTGGAGAGAAGAAAAAACAGAATCTTTCTTGGCAAGAAACTCACCTGCCATACAGAAACAGGAAAAAAAGAAGACAGAAAGGAAGTACAAGTGAGTCTTACGAAGATCTCAAACACTAGGGGCAATAAAACTGTACCACACCTTTGGCACACCAGAACTCTATAGCATGTAGGTCATTACACAGTAGCATAAAACTCAGTGCTTGAACTATGAAAAAAAGTTTACAGAACAAGGTCCTAACTCTATTTCCTCAAACCACGTACCTTGTGCTTAAGGGAGCTGGCCATACAGTTAGTCTGATCCCAAGGCTTGTGTAAGCAGCTTGGTACATTCCCATTTTCTGAATGGCAAAGGAAATCACATGCTAACTCATTCCCTTACAGAAGCAATAGGCAGACCCTGTTTGGCCTTAGGTCCTCAATTACCAGGACAGCTCTTTCCCAGGGCTGCTACTTTCATGTCATTTCCCTACAATCTGCTCTCCCTCAAAAGGAATCACTTTAATATCACACATCCTACACAGCAGAATAAAACAAGTGAATTTAACTTCTCACTGTTTTTCTTCCCCCCACCCCCCCTTCATTCTCAATCTGCACATTTTTGTTGTTAGTTCAATAAGCAGGACCTTTAGCTGAAGGTCAAAAGTTAAAAAAAAAAAAAAATTATAATAATAATAATAAGCCACTACACTGCACAATTCTGAAGTATGCGAACACATCCATGCTCAATGTAGACAACTGAAAGGCCACAGTCTAACAGTGTTTCTGCAGGGAGTACCACCTCTGATGGAAGTAAAACTTAACAGGCATTGATCATAACACACCTAGGATCACCAAATCAAACTGTGCATGCATACCTGCCCATTCTGAATGAATGAGCTCTCAGGAGTACTCAAAAGACTGGTATTTCTACTTCTAGCTTAAAGGTCACTGTACAAACAGTACAGCAGTAAAGCTCTCTCAGATGTTCTCAATGCTCCCTTTTTCGTTTTTTTTTTTCTGAGTTTATATCAAAATGAACATGCATTTATTATTATAAGCAAAACACAAAGTACCCAAACATGAACACATCCTTTAACACAGCTCAGATTCCCTATTTCCCATTGTGTCTTACACTTTTATCCACACCTGCTTTTACATAAGCAGATGTAAAAGCATAAGTACTTCTCATGCTTACAGATAAGAAAATTTGATCTTTTCCTCTGCAAAAAGAATTCATCTCTGCAAAATACCAGCCATAACAGCACATCCCCTCCAGCAAGTTATGCCCAACAGGCACCACATTTGCCTGTTTCACGGTTAACATACACCTACTCTCACACTCCAGCACTAAATAACATTGTGGGAGGTACAGCACAGTAGGACTCAACGTTGAACATTATAAACTCTAGCAAGCCTTCTAATACAGAAGGAAGCTACATGAGCTCAGTTTTAAGACGTGGCGTGGTTCTTCCATCTATCCCTGCACAGATCAGTGTGCTTCTTTCCATCAGTACCACTGCCCCTTTGACAAGTTTCTCTGTATCAGAATGACTCAGTGGGCAGAAGCTGCCAAGGTCACTTTTGATCAAGACCTGAGCTACACCATGTCCTCATTTATTAAAATCACAGCAAAGGCACTACTACCTTGATCCACAAATCTGTATCTACCAGGAAAAATAGAAGGAGCCGAGGACAGACAAGACAGTACTAATGAAGGGATTCTCCTTAAAAAACCTTTTCTTTTTAATATACCCTGATTTCAAGTCACTGACCCTCAACCTAACACAAATCACAACAGACAACTAATTTTAGCAGACAATACACTCACAAGAACTATATAGGCAAAAGGAATATATGCCCCATGATTACAACTCTCCATGATCCTCCACAACATTGGAACAGCACTTTCATCAACAAAAAGACACTGTACTTGCTTAATTTACTTGCCTAAGCTTTTTAGTGAAGCAACTTTCTCAAGCAGCAGTTCTGGCCTGTTCAAATTTTCATACTGTTACTGAAGCACTAGTCTAGAAGCACAACAGGGATCAGTTCAGTACAACTCCACAACTCCTGCCAGCTTAGCTGGGTAAGCAGTCAAACTGAGTTTGCAACCTACTACTCTTAGATGAAACACAGATCTCAAAAGGATTTAAATGTAAATGATTTTTAGAAACACAATTGCATCCCAAAGATAGGAGGACTGCAGGCCTGATTCTCCTCCTGTACTGGGATAATTATAGACTATGAAACAGTAGGGCTCCTACAAGGCAAAATTTAAGTTCTTGTGTATCATGGGGTCTTCTTTAAAATATTTCCACTGCATTCACTATGACTTTATGCATCTGTCCTAAGCAGAAAGATCTGCATTGCACTTGAACAGTATTAGAGTTGACTGAGGTTCTTAACAAATGAAACAAGTCTTCTTTTTGCCTTCTCTCACTTTTTTAGTCTCTACAGCTTTTTAAAATGTAAAAGTCGCAACCAGATCTGCTTTCATATTCTGGATCACCTTTCTCACACCAGGAATGAAATTTGCTTTTGAGAAAACTATGCACTGTAGAATGCAGTGCAAACGTTTGATTACTTTTTGATATCTAATGAAAACAGACTGACTCCTGCCAGAGCTCTTCTGCATCCCTGTTCCCCAGGCGAGTGATTCTAGTTCCAATTTTCCATTACTTACTTCAAAAAAACTCATAGCTTCCAACAGTAACTTTGAAAAAATGTCATAAGAATCTACAGTAATGGCATAAGGAGTGTTTTGTGCGCATCTGCTAACAGCAGCACATTTTAGCACATGAATGCAAAGTACTCATAAATATTCTGAACAAAGTATCAACTACCACGATCTCCCTAAAAACAGGAATTCTGAATTTCCATCATTTTTGTTTCAAACACTGCTGAGCAATTTTCTTATTTATACTTTATACTCCAGATCTATTACAAAGGTAAATAGACTGTTTATAACCCTTTAGGAAGGACTTGAAGCTGTCAGCTGAGCTATTTTGTACTACATAGCAATTACTTAGACTTTCCTAGATGAAAGTCACTACATAATAATTATTCAACTTTCCTACACAAAAGGCCAAATTATTCCTTATTTTAAAGAATAATTTCTCACTACCATAAGGAAGATGAGAGTTTAGAATTGTCAAGAATCCTAAGGAAATCTAACTATTCTGCCTGGCTTTACCTTATGAAGACAACCTAGGGATTCTTCTTGTTTGATCTACTGATCTTGATCCAAAACTCATCAAACCATAGAATTGAGATTGCTACAACAGAGATTAGTCTTTAAGAAAAACACCAGGATTTTCTTTTCTATCACCTAGCTGAGAAATACTTGCTAACTAGGATTTAAAGCAATATACAGAAAGTGAAACAGCAATATGCTAATATTTCAATAGAAGTTGTTACATTGTCACATACAAGTCAGGGTATCCCTTGCAAAGCACAAGCAACATTAATAGGCACACAGCACAGAAACACTTCCAATATTTTAATTTTTCTCCCTCCCTTTATTATGTCCTCTTCCACAAATACCTCCTATCCACAACTAAATTTCTTGTATTAAAGCCAACACTAAAGAATACAGACTCTTCTAAGAAGGTGATCTTAGAAGGCAAGTAAATTTGTAAGAGTTATCTGTGAAATATCACAGCACTTCAACAGTAATTTGCAGGCCTGTGAGCTTAACAGTCATCATCTTGTCTTTTATATAGCAAGTCTAACTTCTTAGCAATTAAATTCCCTGCATAAAATTCCAAAGAAGTTTTAACACCTGAGAAATTTAGACTTCAAGAACAAAGGAACATCAGTGGAATTGAATGAAACTCTTAGAATTGTGATTTGCTTAAGATTACACTTGCAATATACACAACTGCTAAGTCTCCCTGAATTAACATTTCAAAAACACAAGTTGTAGTAAATATACTAAGGATTATCCTCCTAGCAGTTGTTTTGTAACAAGTATCATAGAAAGATCAAAATTACTAGCAAGAGATGTCACTTTAAAAAGCTTCTTATAAGAAAATGAGACTTTATTAAAGACCTACCTGAAACTTTTAAGATTCATTTTTTGTTGTGATGGTTTTGTAGTAACCTACATACAACCTATTCCAGATTACAGACTTCAACAGCATCTGTACTAGCGCCCACATCTTTCAGAAAGAAAGCAAACTAGAAAGCAACATCAACCCATCTGATACAGTTACCATCTTTTCATTAAAAATAAGTTTAGAATTAACTTCCAGGAACAGCCACTTGAGATGCTCAGAGTAACATCACAAAACCATAGGAGTTCGAAGAGATACACAGACACACCTCTTCAGGGTTTGAAGAGCCTAGAAGTAGACTAAAGTGTACCATTTTCCTGACAAAATACTGTGCTGGCTTTGCAAGAAGTTGATATAATCCCATGGTATTTTGAAGTCAGGTGCAAACAAAACATTCTTTACAGCCATAGCAAAATGAATGAGCTTACCAGCACCAAGCCCAAACGATCTTTTTCAAATGCAGCACTGTCAGAGATAGCAAGCATAACAGGCACTAGCATTAGCTGGGTCTTTTATGTGATCTTGAAGAGCAGTTCATTTCAGCGGGTTTAAGAAAAACCCCATCTGTATTTTAGACAGGAAAAGGCACAAAAACCTTACTTCAAGTGAAGTTTATAGCTTTGATATAGAAGAATTAGCCCAGTTTTGATTTGTCTTTGAACATTTTATGCCACATGTGAAAAACTAAAGCACTTCATAGCTATTTCAGAGCACTGCATAAGAAATCATTTGAACATATGTACAGTGTGACAAGTCTCTTGTGAAATACTCTGCTCACCCCTTCTCATTTATATTACTCCACCTGGCCTAAATTCAACTCCAACACCTGGTTTTAAGCCTCCCTCTCATTAGACACACCTCCTCTGTTCTTAGATTGACAAATATTTAAGTGTTCACATTGAACGTACTTTGTGATAAGTATTTTTCAATGCCACAAACATACTATCACCTTACTCTGAGTGTATTTAATTTTAGGCAATTAACTATTAAGAAAACCAACATAAAGCTCACTGTGCATCATTCCCCGCAAATTTAAAATAAGTAGGCACCAAATATACAAATAACTCTCTTTATTGCTTTATCATAGTAAGCATGATAATAAGATGCATATATTGCAACTCTGCTGAACCCTAGAAGTTTTTATGACATGGACTGGAGTTTAAAATAGATTCTTTTTTTCCACTATCAAATCACTCTCACCCAACAGAATCTAACCTACAACCACCTAAAAGACAGAAAAATCTCAGTATCCAATCACCTAAATGATAAGGCTGTTTTTGAGATGTACTACTATTTTTTATTAAAAAGTATGAATCATTTCTGCTTCTATTAAAAAAAAAACCCAGACAATACACCAGACATATAAACATAAGAGCCAAAGGAGTCAATTGGATGATGTTTAAGCTTAGGAAGCATATAATAGAAGACAGGGTTCTCCCCCTTTTCAGTAAACATCAATCTTTATTAGCCTGTCTTGTCTGTTCTTGCCTGTTCTACAGACCCACCGTATTTTTGTTCCATATGCTGATTTGAGAGGAATTTAGTAAGCACGTGCTAAACATATGGGCAAGGTAAGTCCCTGCTCATTCCCACATTAATTAAAAGAAGTGGCCTGCTCCTCTTCCTATCAAAGGAGCTAGCCACAAAACCTGCTGCTTGCTTCTGCCAAAGGACACGATTCCCCGTTCCCATCTGTTATGTTGCAGCAGAGCCTGGGGCTGTGAGGAAGAAGCATAGATGAAATACGAGTGCCACTGCCAGGACAATTCTTCAGGAAATCCACTTTCGAGAGTTCCACTGAAAAGAGAGCAAGTAAGAACAAGCCAAGAACTGGTTTACTTGAACTACCAAGGAACACTGGGCTACCAGAGCACTGACTAGGCAGCCTAACCTAAGCAAGGTCCTCTAACAAGAGCACAACGTTTCCTGTGTAACAGTTCCAACTGGGTTAACTCTTCAAGAGCAACATACTCAACAATCCCACATGCTCTACAGGAACATTCACACATTCCAAAGCAAATTTTCTTTCAATACCAAAAAAAAAAACCAAAACAAAACAAAAAAATCCACTCTGAACTTTAAGAGCTATTGCTATCTGCATTGCTGAAACACTCAGCTTTTACCAAACAGGATGACAAGCCAGTTTTAACTCAACCACTGAATTTGGCAGTTTACCCCAGCAGGTTGACAGATCCTCTCCAGTTAAAATTGTATTTCAAGACTAAAAGAAGCATATAATACACGCTAGTACAAGAATACAGCTTATCCATACATAAGAAAATGTAGGCATGTCTCTAACAGCTATGGCAGAAGCTAACCAGAGTATGAGCAGTCCCAGCAGTCATACTATGCTGTATCTAATTATAGCCCACCTGCGTATGTTCACAGCCAGCTCAAAAAACAAGACTGAACAAGACTTAAAAGCCATGTGGACCACTGCAAGGAAACCACTGCAAATCCCCAAGTCCTTGCTGCTACTGTCCTTCCTCAACACCAAATGTTCTACTCGACCCCTTCCCCCCAAAGAGCACAAAATGGAATTTAAAATTATTCTGCTACCCTAATGTAATGAACAAAGTTCGAAAGGGAAAAAAAAAAAAAAAAAGAAAAGAAGCCAGCCCACACTGCTGCCCTGGGACATCTAGCAGATCCCAAGGTAAGTCAGATCATTCCTTACAAGGCACTGTATACATGTCCACAAATGAGTACATAAATCCTCTACCCTCTATAAAAGAAATGTACACACTTCCATATACCCCACACACCATCCTCAATCATCTCAAGAAAAGTGCAAGTTGCCAAGAACCTTCTAACGCTCTTACATTCCAAAACCAGGTTTTTGCTTAATTTCTTACCAGAAGCAATGAAAAATCAAGACAGCAATGGCATGATTTTTCTTTCTGATATTAGAACCTCCACTGTGCATTTCAAAACAGCCAAGAACTGAATTAGCATGAAACACCACCCTTAGGTGGTATGTTTCCATTTTTGTATTCTTCATTACTAGAAAATGGTCGTTTTAAAATCCATTCCAAGTTACTTCCACATGTTAAAAAAGTTCCCATATAATTCAGTATTTAAAAAAATAAAAATAAATGCTCTGAAATTCACACTAAAGTACGGCAGCAATTCATGTATAAACGTTATTATTAACTAAATTTATAAGGAATCGTTTATTAGAAAACAATAAACAACAGGTCAAGTATTCACTGCACAAAGCCTGTCATAGTGTGCAACACCATCTCAACCTAGGATCCTTTTCAAGCCTCAGCACACATAAATGAAAACAACCTGCTTTATTACCAAACAACTACAGTCAAATCTTAGCCCTGCAGGAATCCCAGGTATCTAACTGTGTGCACTTACTCCTGCGAGATTAACATAAAGCCTCACCTCGTCAATTTTTTATTAACCATACTCCTGCTAAATTGAACAAAACCCACAGAACTTCTTTGGGAAGAAAACTTGCTAGAAAATAAGGTATCAACAGATTACAGCAGGGAATGCTGGGATTTAAGTTTATCCTCAAATATCTTGCAAGCTTATTACGCCAGCTTGCAAAGCACATACATAAGGAAAGACAATTTCTCTGTGCACCATCCTCTAAAGAGAGATTATACTAAGGTGGAACCCAGAACTGTTCAGTAAGGGATGTCTGGGAATGCAAAGGCTTATTAACAGTTGTTACATCCAGTTGCAGAAACTGCTCTTACCCTTCACCTAATACTTACTGTTGGCTCCCACATCCTCAGCTACTCCAGAACCTCTCATTCTCAGGTATGTGAATCCCAGTATCAGAAAGAACAAGCATGCAGCAGTTAAGAGGAACATGGACAGGTAATGTGCACTGAAGCCTCCAGTGGTGGATACCTCCTCTCTTTTGAACTGTTGGAGAAGCTCCTCCTCGGGCTCAGAGAGATTCTTCTTATAGGTGTTTTTCAGGTAGGTATGATTTGAACCCGTATGATTGGAGTGGTTGAGTCTAAGGGAGGAGGTGGTTCCACCCGGGGGAAGGCTATTAGTAGATGAATAGATCCTGGATTCAACATTACAGCTACTAGGAGCACCGCTGAGAACATGATTATTGGTCGCTTTCCTAATGGCGCCTGGAGGGTCAGTGATTTTGCCGCTGTCCACATCCGTGAGCGGTGGCGGCAACAACAATACTGACGGGGATTTCTTGGATAGGCCAATGCGGTATCTGGGTCTGGGAGGACTAGAGTCCAGATTTTCACATCCTCCTCCTCCTCCTCTTCCCCCCACCCCCACCGCCGCCGCCGCCTCCTCCTCCTCCTCCTGACTGCTGCCCCTGTCTAGACTGCCGGCAGCAGCCGCCCCCGCCGCCCTGTCATTCGTTACGAGCACACCAGCACCGCAGCCTCCGCCAGCCCTTTCTTGGCCCGTCTCCATCACGCCAGCGCCGGCTGCAGCGCATTTGCTTGTTATGAATGGAGCAGGCGACTTGCTGAGGCTCCGTCTGGGCCGGCGAACTGCAGACTCCTCCTGCTGTTTGGCCCTCGCCCCCGCCGCCTCCTCCTCCTCCGAGTCCGAGTACTTGTCCCTGCTGCCTCCGTAGGAGAGGAACCGGTTCCCGTTCACGGTCCGGTTCTTCCACCGCTGCTGCTCGCTCTCCTTTTCCTCCCCCTCTTCGTCGTCCTCCTCCTCGCCGTCGCCGAGCTCCCTCACACCCTGAGTCGCCGCCGGTCTCCTGGCCGCCGCCCCCCACCAGGCGTTGGGCTTCCGCCGGGCCGCCTCCTCCGGGGGGGAGCTGCTGCTCACGCCGCAGGCGCCGTGGGGGGCGGCGGGCCTGAGGCCGCGGAAGAGGGGCGCAGCGCGCTCCCTCCTGCCGCCGGCCTGGCTCCGGGGACTGCTCTCCACGTCCGACTCGTCCGAGCTGAAGCCCAGCAGCACTTTGCCGCCCCCGGACGGGGTTGCAGCGCGGCCCCGGCCGCCTCCGGCGGCAGCCCCAGGGAGGAAGGGGTGCTCGGCGCCGGCCAGCCGCGCTCCCGGGGCCGCCCGCCCAGGGCCGCCGCCTCCGCCCGGCGCCGCTCCGGCTCCCGTGTTATTGTTGTTGCTGTTCCGGGTCTTGTTGGCGCCGCCGCCGCGGGCCCCGGCCCGTTCATCCTCGCGCAGCTTCTTCAGCTTCTTCAGGTAGACGGGCCGGGTGCTCTCGGTGACCGGCCCCGGGGAGAAGCCGAAGCGCCTCAGCTCCGAGAAGAGCTCCTCGTCCGTGAGCTGCGCGGCCGTCGCCATTTTCCGCTCCCCGCCGCCGCGGCGCTTCCGACCCACGCGCCGCGCCGCGTTCCCCGCCGGAACTGACGCGCCGCACTCGGCTGTGGCCGAGACCCGCCTGTCACCCCGCGGCGCCNCACGGCGCCGGCGGCTCTTCCCGGCCGCCCCCGCTTGGTCGCGGCTGTCGCGCGGGACTGGCGCCGCTCCCGCCGTCCCGGCGAGAGGGGGGGCCGAGGATCACCCCGTCCCCCCCGGGCTTACAGTGAGGGTCCCGGGCGGCAGTCGCGCCTGGCGGGCGGCGGATGGGAACAGGGAGGGCACGGCCGAACCGGCGGCTCCCGGCACCGCGCGGGTGGCCTGTGGGAGGCGCTCTCGGCGGCGGCGGGGAAGTGGCGGGGCGGGGGCGCCGAGCCCGGGGGAGGTGGGAGACGGCGGCGGCTCTCGGAGCTGCGGCAGGCACGCTTGTGAACTGACAAAACCGCGGCTGCTGCCGAGGGCTCGAGAATGCCCTGCAGTGAGCAGCGTCAGATCGAGCCCTGAACCTCCACTAACGCCATTCCCGGGTGTCAGATTTAGCCTAAAGGTGGCTGGAGAAACGGGAAGAGGCCGCGTGCACCTTTAGGCGGGCCCTTCCCGAAGGGGCAGGCAGCGGCTCCTTTCCACCAATGTGCCTGGTGGGAACAAACCAGTGGGAACAAACCACTGTTGCAACTCCAGCATCAGGACATCTCGGCTGTGAGGAGACACAACTTCTCATACATACGAGAAGACCTAGTCTTAAGCTGGTCTGGGGAAGGTTTAGGTGGCACAGTAGGAAGAATTTCTTCACGGAACAGGTGATTAGACGTTGTGATGGACTGCCTATGGATGCAGCAGAGACACGCCTGGAGATGTTTAAACAAAGTGCCACATCCAGTCTTAGTGCTGTGTTCTAGTTGTCATGGCGTTATTCAGTCCTAGGTTGGACTTCATCGTCTGAGGTCTTCCAGCTTAATAAACTCTGTGTGATTTTGCATGTGATTAATTTTGGAATTACTTGGATGTATTTTGCTTCTTTCTTTTGGAAAATACAGCTCTTCATGTGTATTGCAGTTTAAATTGTCAAACTATATGCAGAAACATGTACTTGTCAAATGGTTGTGCCAATGTAAAGAGATGTCGTCCTGGCATTTCTCAGAACATGTGGTGTGTGCTGACCCTTCAGGATAGACCCTTTGGCCACAGAACCTCATATGGAGGCTTCAGAATCTCCTGGCCTGCCCGTCTCTACCTGTCCACCCTGAATGACAAAACCCTGGGCTCAGTTTCTGCATACCACATTGAAAACACAGGAGGCTGAGCTCCAATTTTGACCTAGCTCTGACTGGCCTTCCACCACCATTGGCAAAAGTGGTCCAGGGACAAGATCCAGCTGTGTGTTCTCCCTCACAGTCTGCTACAGCGTGGATGTGCCCTGCTAGTGTCAAAACTGAAGTTGCTAATTTTGTTATTGAGGAACATTTGCAGAAAAGGAGTTCTGGTAGCTGTAAGGCAGCTATCTGAGAAGATCAAGACAAGTCTACTGAGCTAGAGGAGTAGCCAAGGGTCTTTATGGCTGCTGTGCTTTACGTGGCACCACTGCACAGCCTCTAGTTTCCCTGACAGGAGCTGTTTCACATACAGCAGAATAGTGCATTGGAGGAATACACGGAACTCCAGCTGTAAGGATGATTACACTCAACATGACCTCCATCACACATTAAACCGGTCACATAAATGTACCTGTTCTGTCCTATTTCCCAATCTGTACTAGCCAACTGATATCATAAATGCCATAGGAGATACTTCTGGCATTCCATTCCTTCTCATCAGTGAGAAGCAACCCACACTTTCCACCAGCTAGTCGGGATACATGTTTGAACGTGCCTGGCCACATTCAGTGCCTGTTTCCAGCTGCCTGTGACACTGGCCAAACAAGCAGCAGTCAGTCCCAGCCCAGGCACCAAGCTGGAAAGCACCAGCTTGGACACCTTCCTTCTACTAGCAGAAGGTATGCTGTCCTGCAAGAAAGTGAGGATCCTGTCGTCCTACCAGTGCAATTCCTATCTTCGCTCTGCTTATTACAGCAAGGGCGTGAGTTATTTTATAAAACTGTTTACTTGGCATCAGGAGTACAGTAAATACTATAAATAGTTAACAATTGAATAATCACCTGCAAAACTTGAATAATCTCCTCAAATATTGAATCATCTCCTGCATGTAGATACATGGAACAGCTGACTGAGAAGTCTACATTGTCCAAGTCATTATATAAAATCTGTGTGCCAAAATATTTTGGAATGTTTAAAAAATATGTCTTCTGGTTGTACTGAAGTTAGGATACTTCCACTACCAATCCAAAATCACATTTCTTTCATAGAATACATCAGTATCAATCCCTTATTTTTATCAATATCTCCACATAGTCAATTTTTAAGTCAATACTGAAAGCAGTTACTTTTCTAAAGTACTTTTCTAATTTTTGACTGTAAGGAGTGTGGAGACTGTTATTCATCAGGAAAAAAAAGGTGGTTATTTTTTAGATAAGATGTTTTGGATTATATTTTCCCTCTCATCCTTAAAGGACTGGTGTTCTAAAGAAACTGCCACTTCTTCCATTAGGTAGGAAAAACTGTTCTGAAAGTTAGCAACCATACTTATGTTAACACCATTAGAATGGTACTTGAAGTTGTGTTTTAACACCTCTCTTATTTTTCTTTCCTGATTCCCGATTTGTGTGATATTTATGCTTCTTTAAAATTCTTAGAATGTGTGAATGACAGCTGCCTTTCAAATGTTAGCAAGTCTCTCACTGCAACTTCCTCTCCAATTAATGCAGCCCACTCCCTATACAAGTCACTGTTGCATACCTGAAGCTTGTAGAAATCATGAGTCACATCTAAACGAAATGTTATCCTCTTGTAAACTCCCAATATTATAAATGCTTTTGTATTTCTATTTACCTTTTGGTTTTTGAGCCTTAAGGTATGCTGAGATCACATTCTCTTAGGAATGTGATCATAATGAATGTGAAAAGTAAAAAGTAAGAATGTGCTTTCCTGTCTTTTTTAATAAAAGTGGAGATAGTCACAAAATCACAGACCTCCAGGAACTAGTAGAATTACTCTTATGACAGTATGCCTCAGAAGAAATCACTCCACTCTGAAAACAAACTGTACTAACCTAGTTTTAAGCTCATTTACTCTTGTTTATCCAGTTGTTTCAAATACTACATGATGAACATAAAATAACCTTTTCCTTTTAAAATTGAATGGGCTTTTTTCCCAAGAAAACTGATCTTAAATATTAGTGTTGCTGCCACATTTCTGAGTGAACAGACTCCCTTGCCTTCTTTTAATTTCTTGTTTCTCCTCCTTACAACTCTCATATGAGTTTTTTTATGAGAGCAAATCCATCTTTGTTGAAGTTAACAAGTGGTGTTATGGTCCTAATATGTACTATTTGTTTATGTACTGACCATGCCATTCAGCATGTGAGCCTATGTATGCATTTTTCTTTCCTGTGGGCATCCTGTTAATGTTCAAAGGGCTTAATACTATTTCTTGCCTTTGCATTGCTGCTTTTTTGTGGCTAAGGTGTGGGCACATGCAAAGTATCTCTTGCCCACACTTCCCACATGGTGCTGGACCACTCACCTACTGCAGCAGCATGAACACGGTGTGCTGGATTCCCCACCTCCTGCAAAGAGGCCATGACCACTCTACAGATTACAGTTCTACCCTAAGTGTCCCACACTAGTTCCACTCCCACAAAGTTAGTGATGACCTGCTGAGACTGTGCAGTTCTTGCTGCTAAAAGTGAACAATCTTAGTTCATGACTCTGAGACTTCAAAAAGGCAACAGAATTCCCTCCTGCAGTCAATATGTCAATGTTTATATAACTTAAACGGATCCATAGCATATCCTCTATTGGGTGGTCATCCCTGATCAGGTCATGTAATTCTGCTCACTTTATAAGACATTCTGACACCTTTATGATGTCTGTATTCCTGGGCATTGGCCATTCTGATGAAACTGTTGGAGGCATTCTTGCTGACTCTGCGTTGAAAAGAAATAATCCACAAAGTGGAACTCTAAATCCTAAAGACTGACTTGAAAAACTGTATTTATTTTTGAAAGGACAGTTTATTTACATATGAGCTTTTCACTTAAATTCACTTTCTGTATTCAGTTCTCTTCTCAGAGACCGGAAGAGGTAGGTATATTTATTTTAAAACCTGAATCTGAGCCGTCCAATTCCTCCGGAACTGAACTTAAAGAAGAATGTCAGCTATCAGAAAACGACAGATTTCATGACAAATTGTGACAAAGAAATAATAGAATTTTAGAAAATACCAACAAGAGAGACAAGGGCTTTAGGAATAAACCAAAGTAGTAATAGGGACTAAAAGCTGATGCTTATTATGATAGTCAATTTTCTCCTTCCAGCCTCTTCAGGAAGCAAATATGTAGTTACAGAGGACCAGATGGATAAAATCATGAATGCAGATGAATGGTTGAGGGGATCATCCTGAAGTTATTTGGAGAAAATGGAAAAATCTCATTAGTAGGGCAGTATCAAAATGCTCACCCACCCCTTGGTCCCTAAAACATTCTTGCCCTACTATTTTATGTCTCAGAGTAATTGTTGCTAAAGGCTACTGCATGTTTTAATCAACACTTCTAACAAGGTGGCAAATCAGTTCTGTTTTGTTTTCTAAAGCGTTGTACAGTTACAAACAGAGCTTTTTGTTTAAATTTGAAAAGGAAAAAGTGAAGCTGATCTTGGTGGTCAGGAAGAGTACTTTATTATTGGTTCACTACTCTTAACACACAGAAACTCTGGCTGCGTAAAGCACATACTTGCCATGTGGAATTCGCAGAAGTACTTCTACGTATATAATAACCTTCCAGGACAGCTGTGGCCAAAAGTTGTGGCAATACACTACTCTGCCTTTTGAGCATCTACTTTCCTATGGTTAGGTGTCCCTTGCAGTATTTCCAAGATCTAAGGAATGATAAGAACTAGAGTTGTGTGCTTAACCACAGAAGAATATTGGGAAGGGATCTGAAATTTTCTTTCTGAAATCAACAGAACCTGAGAAATCTGGAGATGCCTGATTCCCTACATTCTTTACCTTTCTCACATAAGGAACTACCTGTTAACACCATACAGGATGTAGACATGTTAACTACACCTGATGAGATTTTTCTTTTTTTTTTGCCATGACCTAAACAACCTTTAACATGGCTGTAAACGTGGCACATAACCTGAAACCTTGAGTTGTGTTTGGCAACAAAGTGATGAGCATAGATGGAACTGTAAAGAGCTCACTGTTTATAATTACATCCTTGACTTTGATCCAAGGCTAATTAATGTCTTAAAAACTTAGGATTATTTAATTCATTTAATAATGCTTAAAAGAAGAGCCATCATGCGCAGAAAGAAAAAATGAAGTTTATGTTTTATATTTTCGTACAAGGGTAATTGTGTAACACATTTTCCTGTGCCACAGGATTTCTAATTTCAGTTCATTCAATAACTAAGCAAAATATAAATTCATAAAGTTGACAAAAATAGCCAAATCCAAGAAGTAAGAATAGGGCCACCATTCTGTTTTCTGTCCATGTCATTAGAATGCTGCAAAACACTAAATTCAGTGTGTTCCAAACAATTATTGGTATTGTCTAAGCCTCTTTAGTGCTTGGAGATCTGACCCATTTTCCTCGCTCTTTTGTACCCGGCTCTGTGCAAACACAAGAGAAGATACTCCCTTCCCCTTGGATACCCACTTGCCTCCTTTACCTCTGACCTGAAGTGCAGGCAAGGTACAAAAGCACAGTAGCCCTTAGAAAACACATAAGCTAGTGGCCCTTACAAAATTCTCTGTTTCTAGAGAAAGCACTTGTACATTTCAGCAGCACAGACTGCCACAAGTCTCTCTGTCTCTCCTACTCTCATCTTCATGTTGAGTATTGAATCAATCCTTTTGTTGTTAGTGAGCAGTGGTGTCATCCTGGCACATTTTAAAGATTTCCTTAGGCTACATTATTTCCACTGTTGATAACTTCACTCACATAGAAAATATCTCACAAACAGAAAAGAAGAACTTCCATAAGAACTACTCACAGACAATGGGAAAAAAGTACCACTAGCCATAAGACAACAATTTCCTACTCAAAGTACATGCTGCATGTACTAGAACTTTGTTTTCTCCTGTAAAAATCAAGTACTTTTAGGGAACATTAGCAACAACCAATTTTTGGCCTACACAAACATCTCCATCTAAAAGCAGCTTCATCCTGTCTGAACTGAATCTTCTGTCTCACATACCATGGGAGTCTCTAGCATACCCCACACTCTGTTTTTCTTAACACATGTGAATGCCATCATTGCATTCAGTTTCCTTCTGTGCTTAATTCTTTATGGTCCTTACAGGTCAGAAATCTCTCTCTGCTCTTCAGTGTCAGATTTCCTAAGAAGGCTGGATCCTTCATCTCCACAGCGTACCATGTAGCGTTCTGTACCAAGGTTTAATTTCTCAGACCAGAGACACGTCTGACACCATTTGTTGTTGTACCTGGAAAAAAGATGGCCTTCACCTTGCTGAACTTGCATTAGAACTGCAGTCCTTTTACTGTAAACTGTTGGAACAGCTCCAATATCACTTCTGAGAAATCCTCACAGCAGCAAAACCCTAGTCCTCTCCCTGCACAGCCAGACGTGAGCAATGATTTCTGCCAGTTCCCTCCATGCCTCTATGATGAGTTGGCCGAGAGTGGAACCACCTCCCTTTTCTCATGGAAAAGAAGCATAAAAAGGGAAAAAAACCAAACAGAAATGAAACAGAGAGACACAGTAGACACAGCAGAAAGAGTATCAGGAAGAAGAAAGAAAGTTAAGGGGAACAGAAGAAATAAGAGAGAATAGAGAAAGTAGTAGTACTGAACAAATTAAAAGCCAAATACTGAAATGCCTGCTTTGTACCCCATGAGACCTTGTAGGACAGTGAAGAGGTACTTTTACAAGGAAACCTAGAGGAAATGTTTAGAGGAGCTCTATGTGCGAATGGGTAGGGCAAGGGAAGAAGTGGGTTTTTTTCATTCATACACACTGTGTAGGGACCAGTAGGTGGAGGAGTGCATTCTCCTCTCATCTGCACCCTGAGTTCATCGGGAGTGCAAACAGTTGTTCTCCAGATGTCTATGAAAAAAGAAACTAGTATTTGCAAATCTGAAGAACTGGGGGCCCATAATACACAGGTATTTTACCCTTAGATCAACAGAACAGAGGCTCCTCTAACTCACCATTTTCTATCATCTACAGACACAGGTTTCCCCTGGCTAGGATTAGTCTTTGTAAAAACTTTCTGGGCAAAAACACTACAGCATGAAAAATAAAACATTACCTAATTTAACAGCATGCTGAACAAAAAAAATCTCGCTTTCGAAGTACCTGAGAGAAAGGATGAAACATATCTGTAATATGTCTAATGTATTAGTGGAGAGTTGTCATCCAATTGTGATCATGAAAAAATTAACTGTGCACTTCAGTGTTAGGAGAATAAAGGACCCAAAAGGTCTTACCTAAGGTAATAAAGAAGACTGTGGCAGAGCTGTAAACTGAATTAATGTCATGAGGGCACCAGGCAGGAAATGAGGAACCCTGTTCTTTGCCCTTGGCTCTGCCACCAACTTGCTGCATGGCAAATTACTTCCTCTTCAGGTGACTCAATTTCTCCCATAGGCAAATTGAAATAATGATTCATCTTCATAGAAGTACTTCAAGAATGATGATGGAAATGTTATAGAAAAGCAAAGTAGGAATTCCATTCCAGTCCACTCCCCAGGCTGTTGTTTGTCCTCTTGATGGATTTTTTGAAGAGTGATATCTTTGTTACTGTGAATGGTATTTTTTTAGAGATGATAAAGCTGCAAAATTATCTAGCAAAAGCAAAATTAAATGCTGGATGACTTCTATTATGCGCTATAACAAACAAAAGATGCGCTAAAAGGAAGTTATCTGTGTAGCAGAGTCAGCCAAGCAAAAAATGAAATGCCAATTCAGTACTCAGTCTGGAGAAAAAGGCAGTATGCTACTAAGGAATTTTAAAATTTGTCATACTATAAGAAAAACAAGGTGGTCATGTATTATTAGACCTTTCAATGTGTCCTGAAACAGGCACAGATATAACAAAAATGAATGAAAATATGTTAGACCATAAAAGGAAAGTTACAATTTTAAAGTCAACAACCTTATTTACAGCAAAAAAGGGAAAACATATAGCAGTTAAGACACAAGAGAAGTACAGGCCTTACCTTGAGGTTGGTACCCAGGGAAACTGAATTAACCCTGCAACAAGCTTCAAGAAGTAAAATGGGAAAGACAGGTTAACCAAAGTTTTCAAATGAGCCTTTTGTAATGTATTCCTTATCATCCAAGTGTCCAAACTGAGTTGTCGAGAAGACCAGCTTTTAGAAAAGTCAATTATTCACAAATCTAAATGAAATTAATTGGAAAACAATCTAGAAAAATATAGGAGGGAAAATTTGCCAGCTAAGATTTTTAATAGCTATTATTATTTACTTAAATGAGAGTTTTCAATATCACACATTTGCACATTTACAACCTATGTGCATCTGCCATTTGTTATAGACCATGTGAAGAAGCCAGCAGTATCTTATGTTGACCAAGATGGTACCTTTGAATTAATGCTTAATTAATTAATTTTACATATGCAACTGAATCTACGTAGTATAGAAATTATGTTTTGATGTTATTTATAAAATATTTTAAACCCTTTGACATCGAGACTTTTGTTCAATCTCAGTAAAACCAATGTCCAATAGGTCTTAAAACACTATCTTGTTTATGCTCTTACCCAGGCAAGTTTTTCATGCTCCTTTATCCTCAGCTCTAGGACATCATGTCCATTCCTAGATATGTCTGGACTTATCTCTATCATATGAAAGGATATAAAGATATGTATGAAGCTGAATTGTTCTATAAAAACACTAACTGCCTAAATTGTTTCCGTATATTTTGCATGATACTATGACATTTATTTTATATCACTGCCTTGTAATTTCATTTTAGCTTTCATTTATAACATTTATTTGCTTTCCCTGGCTTTTTTACTAACTCTTTGGACCATTTCCTACTTCAATTATCATTTACTGAAGCCATGCTTTAGAACCCATTACTCCTTGTTCCTTCCCTGAGGAAACATTTTACTATGCACAATTCAGCAATTTTTATATTTTACATCATTCATCTTGACATTGTGTTGGCTGTACCAGTACCCTCATTCATTCTGTGAACTGTGGAAGTCAGGACTCTTTTAAATCTATCTGTAATTGTCATTAGGGTTTTCTGAAGAACTTATGCTAGGCAAAATTTTCTAAATACTTCTTGTAGATAATATATACATTTTAGAGCTCTGATTATCCATCTGTTGCTCTCAGATTTCATGTTTTACTTTCAGCTTTCCCATAATCTCACATTATTTCTTCTCTTTTTGACAACTGGTAGTGTTGTAGTGCTGTAACTTACATAATGAATGGATTGCTGAGCATACATACAGATTCAGCTACTCCATCACTCCCTCTGCTGAATCCCTTCCTTCCATGGGTCTCTGTATTGAATGTGTTGGGATTAGCATACCCACTATGCTTTGCCTGTTTGGTACTCATTGTGGAGTACTCAGCACTACATGAACTATGCAATCAAGAACATCCTCTGTTTGAAGGAGTACTTTAACCTATTAATAAATATGCTATGAGGTGGCTGTTCTCACTCTGAGGTGCTGCCTGTGCAGTTTGGAACTAAAAAAGGCTCTTCCTTGTTCTCTCCAATCTACCACTTGTGTGAAAATATTTCTGGTCCTGGCTATTGAGAAAACCCTGATCTCCAGCAATTAATATGACAAAGATAAATCCCAGTGGTGAGCTCTCTAAGCAGTGTAGTCCATTTGTATGTCATTATTTGCCATAGACACAATCTCAGAAGTCCTCTGGAATGCCTCCTGCTTTCAGTTAAAAAGCAGCAACAACCTTCTGCAGAGATGCAGAAGTCTTATTTTCTCAGAATATCCTATTTTAGTTAGATTATTTCCAAACATGTAATTACATAAATATGAAAGATGTTTACTGCAATTAAAAAGGCTTGTAGTGATTGTGTTTAATGCCAGACAAGTTGTGTGTCTTTGCTGATTGGATATTTTCCTAATTTTTGACTTTGCCAGCACCCCATCTTTCTACATCTGTTACTGCATTTATTCTCTTAGGTTTCTTCCCTGATTACAGCCTTTGGCATTCAGTTCCTCAATTCCTTTACCAGCACAGGGTGACACTTCACCAGCAGCTGCACAGTTGTTCCAGGAAGATGGGGGACTTTAGGATGCATACATAAAAATAGAAATTTAGAGAGAGAAATTCTGGCCCTGTTCGGTCAATGGCAATTTTGTCACTGCCTTTATTTAGGCTAGGATGGCATCCTGCTTGCTTGACTCATGTTCTGCCAAAACCATGAGCTGAGTATCAGGGTCTGTGCCTTGCCCATCCTTGCTCCTTTGTTTCCTTGCCTGTTCCAGCACAGGGAATGTTTAAACCCCTTTCTTTAGCACAGTTCAACGTATTTTATAACTTCTCATTCCTGCTCTAGGGTAGTGTACAAAGGCAGGAGGAGAACATAGTTGAATGGCTGTGCTTCAAAAATTACATTATTTTTGGGTTATTTTGTTCTCCCATTCGGTTTAATGCCAGAGAGGAACATATGGTTCAAAGTGATTCTTTTCCACTTTACAATTCACATATTCTTTACCATATGTAAGGCATTATTTCATGCTATGGCATATATAATCTCTCCCATGTCTATTCTTCCTTACTACAAAATGGACAATATACATTTTGTCTTTCTGCTCCTGAGGCACTTTCACTCTGATGGTCTTTTTGGACACTGACTATGGTTTTCCAAGAATGTTCGTAAGAGATTTTGAAGTCCTTTTTTGTTGTTATTTGTGTGATAAATTATAATGATATCTTTAGTTTTAACCACAGTTATGGAAGCGCCTGAGGTTTTCTTGCCAGGCAAGTCACAGACCACTAGATCAGTTATCAAAGAAGCTTGCATGATCCTATAGTCGCAGAATTTGAGCTTTTAATCTCCAGTGTATGACAAAAGCACCAAAGGCTTTGTGGGCAGCCACATTCAGCAACAAATCATACTGCTGTCATACATTTCATTCCTTTTCAGTGAATAATATTTGCACAATCTGCCCATTATCTCCTCCAATAGATGTCAACATTAAACCCACTGGAGCTGATTCTGCAGGTAAGTAAATTTGATAAAAGAGATTGCTTCATTTGTTACAATATTAAAAAAATTGTGAAGGATTAATTGCTTAGATCTGTTACTCATGTTCTCTGTAATTTCTAAGGCAGAAACTTAATTGCATCCACTTTTTTTTCCTTCCATTTTATTTTTTACTTTGCTAAAATCTTCTTTCTCTCAAACAACTGAGATGCTGGACCCACAGCCTTAGGGTCCTTAGGCTGCCTTTTCTGGTTAATGCTACATTCTCACTCAAAACACTCAGGACAAAATAACTTGGTGAGTCTGCAGAATTGTCTTCATTCACTAAAAAGCGCTAAAGAAGTTCCATGAAGGCGAGCAATAGAAGAAAACTGGTAGAAATGGTTTCGTAAATACGAATATATTTCGTATATACGTTTCATATATTCTTCAACATAAAGATTTAATTGTAATTATTTCTGAGACTGTTTTACAACTAAATGCTTCAATGAAAACTTGAATAAATAATTTTTTAGATCCAGTTGCAAATCTTATAAATAGGAAAGGTACAAAGAATTGTGTTAATACTAATGTAAGTATTTCGTTTAGTATATTTTTTCAGTGTTTTAAGAACATAATTTGCATTGCAAATATATTTTTCAATGAAAAATTCAACAATCAAGATTCAAGAGACTGGAAACAATTAAAAATATACTTGCATGGAAATTATTTATAGAAAAACAATACACAAAAGAAGACAACTTTTCTTTCTTAAAAATTGCTTTAGTCTGATAGTTTAGAAACAAGTATTCACATCTTCCAATCATACACACGGTTTCAGAAATGGAACTTGAAACCTGAAGCAAGGTCAGAAGTCCTGACATCAGGACAAAGAAGATCACCAGGTGAGAGAGCTGGGAACTGATGCCTTCAGGATAATACCAATGATTAGTTTGGGGATTAATTAATAAAAATAGTGTGCACTGTTCTGTGGGAAATGGAAAGATAGAAACTTCCACACATTCAAGAGGGTTTTATCTGCAGACTTGGAAGGAGCTTGGATCGATGTAAAAATAAAGTACACGGACATTAGGTAGAAAAATCATAAACTTACAACTTTTTATAGTTGTAAGTAACAATATGCCTTAAGTAAGAAACTGTGTTGAGTAAGATCGTGAAGGGTCTATAGTATAGTACCGGGATTGTATACAGTAAGTTAAGAGTTTGAAAGTTATAATAGAAGCATATGTGTGTACATGAGTTAGAAGCCCATTGGGTGAAAATATCCACAGTGCAGTAGAAGTGAATAAGACTGATAGATTAGAAAAGCAAAATAACTGTCCATTGCATCAGAAAGTTATATATTGTCTTGCAACAAAGATCTTGGGACTACTTTGTGCTATGGCTGACTGCCTGCTCCTCTCAAAGCTCACAGCCTCCAAGACTGATGCTTGTCTGAGCAATAAATCATTCTTAGCCCAACGATGGTCCCATCCCTTATTTAAAACAGTGACAATGATTCTGTTCCTTTCAAAAATTAAATCATTGAGGTCTGAATTTACTACAGCCTATTAAAGTAATGGAAATTACAATAAAATTAATTAAATTAAAGCAGTGCAAGCATTTACTAGTGAAGTTTAAAAGGTTAGATCTGCTTTTTTAGAAGCAGGGAAATGTCACACAAGTTTTATATTAAAAAAAAACTCCCAAACCATTGAAAATTCAATTACTCAAAAACTTTAAAGATCTCTGGGATAACACAACCAGATTCTGGGATTTTACAGACAAGATTAAAGATCTGATGTCAGCCACACTGAAATGAAGAACAAAATTGGTGACCAGTTGGGAAAATGAATGAAATAACTTGCCTGCTGCCACTCAAGGATATGACAGAAGCAAGGATGAGGATATTTCTCTCTAACTTCTCTAACAATTTGATAATTTTTATTTATGCAAGCTTTCGTTTGCTACACTTTTCAGCTCCAGTAAAGAATGGGACAATGGCTGTAAAAATAATTGTATTTGTCAGTACTCAAATGAGTTCAAAGCCAGACTAACTTCATGTTCTCCAGTGGGTGATCCAGGACAAGTGTAGGAAAAGAAATGAAAGCGATAATGAACCGTATCATAAGTGATATAAAATAGAAGATTTCTGCCTCTAGAGTAGTGTGTGTTGTTACAACCTTCAGTATTTCTTTGACATAGTTTCATAATGTAGTGTTTTTCAAACTACAATAAAGAGTATGTTCTAAAATAAATAATTGTAATGTTATATTCAGAATAATTGAAGGTGGAGTCTTTAATTTCCCATTTGAAATTTCAAAAATGTCAATTTATTTCAATTTCAGCAAAACTGTTTTTTCTAATAAAACCTGATTTTTCTAATAAAACTAGCTCTAGGGGATTTTCTTCTGACAGCTCTTAATGACAGTTGTTTTGGCTTAAGCAGGAAGAATTTGAAAGGATCTAATTCCCAGTGCATAAACTTTGTGTCTGCAGAGATTGGCAGGAATTTTATGATTCACTTCATTGAATAAATGCAGTGAAGGCTGCGCACTTCTGAAAATCCTGCTGCAATTTGGCATCTTCATGTTTATTTAAATTGTGCAGATGTTGGTTATTATCTACCAGGGTTCACCACATAGAAACAAACCAATAAAACATGTATTTGCTGTTCCTGTACACCTGAGGTGAAGTGTCACAGCGGGCGGTGTTCGGAGAGCCGCAACCTTCCCAAAGAAGAGCCTTTAAAAAGACTCCTCGGTGTCAGAGGCACATCTGCACTCCCTTTATTTATTAGAAAGGCTTCTTTTTTATTAGGACTTCTTTATTTATTTATTATTTATTTATTAAAAAGGGTTCTCCCATGGCTTTTTTACGACAATGTAAAAACCATGAATACATAAGCAAGATAATAAAAATTACAATAAAAATCCATAAAATATTTTTAACTAAAGCAAGCCCCCAACTCTTGAGTCCCCACTGTCCAAATTTATTCATTCTGTCAGTGATTTTTTTTGTTTGGATCTGTTGGACTCATCTCTTCAGCAGCTGGGGTCCTGCGGGACTGTGGAAGGGTTGGGTAAAGGGTTTAGGGAAAAGGCTGGAGGTAAGTAGGAGTTGAGGAAGGGAGGAAGGGATGGGAGTGTGAAGGCAAGGGTTGGTTTTGTTGGTTTTTACAGAGAAGGGTAACTGAGAGGCATTTAAAAAGATTTTATTCTATTATAAGTCTCGATGGATAGTGAGACCCAAGAAATATAAAACTCAGTGTTATTCTATCAGAAGCTAACCTATTTCTTCATTACAATACCTTATAAATGTTTTTCAGCCTATTAGCTTGTGCCACACAATGTTGCTATTACTTCTAACCTAAATTATTACCTATATTTTTCCCTACATGCTTGCTACAATACATCTTTTTCAGTTTTAATTCTCTAAAATATCTAGTCTCTTTGCAAAGCCATATTTTGAAACTTGTTGAAACTTGTTTCTAGTTCAATCTCTCCCTCAACAATGTCATCTCTATTCCATGGCCTTCCTAAGTCAGTGCACTTTATCTTAGCATTTGCATACAGATGTACAAGACTGTGTGAGCTGTGAGACAGGTTTTGAGAATTCTTTACAAATCCGTTTCCCACAGTCCCATTCGGTTCTTTTTTTTTTCTTTTTGAAATTTCAATTCTTCTGCTTCTGTTCAGTCCCTTTGTTTACCTTTCTTCTCCAATTTTAGGGATTTCAAAGGGAATAATTTTGGCAAGTTTTGGTCTATTTCCCTACACCCAATTTCATCTGGGTACAATTGGTTGTAGTCACTCCATTTCAAATTTTTGGGATTTTTCAATTTCATTTTGATTGACCATGTCTCCTTTTGGGAGTGTTTGTTCAACTCTGTCCTCCAATTTCAAGATTTCATTCCCTTTCCTGAAAGGAATGGACTCTTGTGATTTCAATGAAGATCGATTGGGCAAGGTTCGATCCATATTCCTGCATGTCATCCCGTTGACTGGGAGGGGAGAGAGGGGATCGGGAGGTGTCAGGGGATTGATAGGAGCCCTGTGCTAAGTGGTAATGACCGCCTGCTGATCGCTCCTCTGGTGGGGAAGAGGGTTTGGAGAGAGGAAGAAGGGGAAGGGGTTTTTAACTTGGGATCCAAAACTTTCATTCCTGGAATAATTCCCCTTTTTTACCATTGACTTAACAATAATGTGAAACAAAGGGTAAAACTTCCCAAAACAAATTAGAAAGAACAAAGCCATGGTTAAAGTTACAAATCTCTAAAGATTCCCCTTAGAGAACTTAAATTTCCCCACTAGAAGGATACCCACAACTTGTACATAGAAGTCTCTTTGAGAAGGGCTCAGCTTAGGGTGACTAAGATTGTTACCTATCCTTAAACTTCACTCCCACACCTAGCAGAAAAAGGGAAACGTAAAAGCAGAAGACCCCGATATGTATATAACTTACAGTTGCTCGTCGGGCCGATGCCCATTGGGTCAACGAAAATCTGCTGGGTGGGTGGTCAGCCTGTCGATCGGCCTCCGGTACCCCAGCACTTCTTCGGCCTCTTCAGTCTTCTGAGGGTTTCGGTCACCCTTCGGGTAGCCCCCACTAAGATGTGAGGGGTACTCCCCAGGGAAGAGTCAAACCCAAAAGCAGTTTAAGTCCTGCAGCTGATGCTGCAAGAGATGCTTCTTCAGCGACCTCTTTGCAGGGACCCTGTGTTGGGCACCACTTGGCCTGGTGGGCGGTGTCCAGAGTGCCGCGAACTTTCCGAAGAAGCGTCTTGAAAGAAAACACCTTGGTGGCACAGGCACAGGTCTGGTTTACTTTTAGGCTTTCTCAGGTGTGTCAATCTCTGCATTGCATGGGGAAGCTGAAACCAGGAGGCAGCATTGGAAATCAGTGGGGAATTCCAATGGGGAATTGGGAATTCCAGTGGGAATTGGGAATCAATGGGAATTCCAATGGGAATTGGGAATACACGGGAATTCCAATGGCAAATTGGGAATCAATGGGGAATTCCAACGGGAATTGGGAATCCATGGGAATTCCAGTGGGGAACTGCAAATCAATGGGGAATTGCAGATCAGTTGGGGAATTGCAAATCAATGGGGAATTCCAATGGGAATTTGGGAATCGGTGGGAAATTGTGCCCAAACAGGCACAGGTCTGTGCTCATGCCAAGTGATTTCAGCTCATTTTCAGTTGTGATCCGGGCAACCCAGAAGGAGAGGCGGGGTCTTCATGTGGGGTTCCAAGGAGAGGTTTATTGAGCTTCTTTCTTGAAGAGATCCGGGGACAAAGAGTCACTCAGGCAGGGAAAGCAGGGGTTTATATGTCGATTTTGAGGGGCAGGGCAGAACACCAGGGACAATGGGATAAGGGCACAGGGGTGGAGTGAGGGGGGAAGGGCCAATGGGATACATTGAATCTGCATGTCACAGCAAGGCATGCTGGGAGAAGCCTTTTTCCTCCCCCTAACAAAGGTGGTTATCGCTTGAGGGGTTTTCCCTCCAGAGGAGTATTGTGAATTCACTCCCTGTTGGCCCACCAGCCTCCACAGTGAAACAGCATTTTTAGCTTCTGGAATGAAGATTTTTGCCTCAGGCCATACTTATGCCTGGTCCTGTTATTACTTATGTCTTTTTCTCCCTCTTTTTATGTTATTCATAGCTGATGATCAAAGGGCATCAGGCTCTGACTTCCATATCCTTCCCTGAATATGTCATCATTCAAACCATCCATTCATTTATTCATTCCAAGGCTGTCATCAGGGGGAAGCTGTCAATTGCAATGAATGTCAGAGCAGGCCACAAATGCACTATATACGCATTCTTATGAAAATTAGTGGAACTTGAAGCCATATTCACAACACAGTTCTGTTTGCATATATGTTTTCCATTTCATTAAACAAAGAACCACAAAATATTTGTTTTCCCCAGTATATTCCAACCCTCTCTCCATAATTCTCTCAACTCACTTAAATGAGACTATTCTTCCATGAAATATGTCATGTAATTTAGGAGAGACATTTAAAAAAGAGATCAAGAACTATACCAAGCTTATACCTAGATCTCCACATCAAATGCAAGCAGGCGGTATCAGCACAAGTTTAGCAGACCTTACCCTCAGTGAATCTCATTGTGCTACAGTACTATAGCAGAGAGAAACTGGAGAGAACAAACACTGCAGTACAACAGGCCAGTCTCAGCACTAACACAGAAATCACCTAAGCTTTGGCAGATGCTGGAGGAGAGACACACGATTAAAATACCTACAGAGGTGTCTCTGGGCTTGGATAGTCTGCTGGTGCAAGCACATACCTATCAAACTGTACTTCAGTCACTAGGTACCAGCTAATTTCTGCAGAAATAAGCTGATCACTGTTGCATTTTTTACTCAGGAGTGTTTAAATTGTACCATCACAGTTTTGGAAATTGTGTTCCAGTGTTATTACTTGGCAATTACATTGTTTTCCTTTGTTGGATCTTAAGAAAGCCCCTTTACATGATAAGTAGCAATGTAAATCATTGCATTGGGATATTAAATATTCTTGCCTATCTTGAGGTCCTGTTTTAACCTCTTCCTATAAGTTTCGTTTCAGATATTATTTTTCCCCCACTGTATTTATCTTTTGCAGCACAGTTAAAATCTCTCGTGTACTTTCAAGCTAAGAAGACTCAATCCCGTTTGCAGGCGAATGTCTCGGATCACGTTTGCGCGGCTCTCGGGGTGTCCCGGGCAGGGCGGGGCCGGGGAGCGGCGGCGGGCCTGCAGCGCCGGCGGCGGCCGGCAGGGCAGGGCGCGCCGCGGCCGGGCGGGGGGAGCGCGGTCGAGTGTGCGAGATTCAGAAAGTGTTTTACACAAAGTAAATGAGAGTCATAGAATCGCGGAACCTCGGAATGGTTTGGGCTGGAAGGAAGCTTCAATGATCATCTCAAGTTTCAACTCACCTATGACCAGTTGGTGCAAAGCCCCATCCGTCCTGGTCTCTAACACTTCCAGGAATGGGGTATCCACAACTTCCCTGGGTAACCTGTGCCAGGGCCTCAACACTCTCACAGTAAAGAATTTATCTCTGATCTAAACTTACTAAGATTTTGAAACTATTCTCTACGTACTTTGAGATTGAAGCCATTCCCCTTTGTCCTATCACTACAGGCCCCTGTAGAAATTCCCTCTCTGGCTCTTTTCTAGGGTCCCTCTGGGTACTGGAAGATGCTTCTAATGTCTCTTGTGAGCCTTGACCAGGATGAACAACCCCAGCTCTCTCACCCTGTCTTCATAAGAGAGGTGCTCCAGCCATCTCATCATCTTCATGGCACTGCTCTGGACTCGATCCAACAGGTCTACATCCTTCCTTTGTTGGGGTCTCACAACATCCCTTGACCAGCTTGTCGCACTACTAAATAACCAAAAAGTAGCAAATAATCACCCCTATCTAACAAGCATCTAGAGGTGAGGCATTTCTGTTAGAGTACATACACCGATTCCAGTTTTTGGAACCTAAGATTTTTCATCTGGGCAAGTTACTAGGGGATGCCACTCAATTACATCTGTCTGGAAAAGAAAGACCAACTTCAATGCTGTTGTCCATTACATAGAGGATTCCAGTCCTGGCAGTAGTACCGAGGTAACTTTAGGAGTCACACTAACAGGATGAGATGGAGTGAAAGCAGCATCTAAAGCAGTAATCACAGGGAGAAAGTGCCCTCCAACTCTTTTCAGAACATTACAGACAGAAACTTTAGAGGGGTGATTCTGTTTAAATATTTTTTTAATAGAAAATTCTTTCAAGCTTTACTAAGTTTCTATATTGAGCCAGTTCCAGTTTCTGTGTAAATGGCAACATTTCAGTGTTTTTCAGTCTCCACTGTCCTCAAGACCTTCGGACAAAAGCCAGGCAAAAGCCTTTTCTTCCTTTAGCACGTTGCCTCATTTTCTGCGTCGTTCCCTGGTGCTGGGAAGCGTGTCCCTGTGGCACTGCCCGGATGATGGCTCGCTTCAGGGCCTGACCTGTCCAGTGTCGCGGGTCCCCGCTGAATCCGCCGCACCGCACCCACCTGCCGCTGGAGTGGTGCTCCCCCCACCTCTGACTCAAACCCCACGTGTGCCAGGGGGCGGCTACGCACGAACTCCGTTTCTTCGCGCAGACACGAGTGACTCCAGCGCCTCATTCGCGACCGTGGTGGTGCCACCTTGACGGCGGGAGTGCCCTGCCGGGAGGGTGAACAGAGGGAGGGTGAACACAGGGCGGGGGGCGGGACGCGCGGCAGGGCAGCGACCCTGCCGTGTCACGGGTCCCCCGTGACAGAACGGGTCTGGGTCACGGTGCCGGCTCTCGGCTCTGCAGAGCTCCCGGGCGCGGAGCGCTGACCGCCCTCGGCGGCGGGGGAAGGACCGTGCGAGCGCCGCGCTCCCGGCCGCCCGCGGCGCCGGCAGCGGAGCCGGCGAGCCCCGGCGGGCGGTGCGGGAGCATGGCCCCGGCGGGGCGGCTGTGCTGTGCCGCGCTGCTCTGCGGCGCCCTCAGCCTCTGCAGCCTGCGGGCCGCGCCGCGCCAGCCCGACACCCTCTACCTGTGGATCGACGGCCAGCAAGCGCGGGTGCTCATCGGTAAGTGCGGCCGCTGACCCGAGCGGCCGCCGGGAGCCCGGAGCCGAGCCCGGCCCGACCCGGCGGGGCTGCCTCACACTGCGCCCCTTTGCCTTCCGCAGGCTTCGAGGAGGATATTCTGATCGTGTCCGAGGGGAAGATGGCCCCGTTCACCCACGACTTTAGGAAAGCCCAGCAGAGGATGCCCGCCATCCCCGTCGGCATCCACTCCATGAACTTCACTTGGCAGGCAACGGGACGGGTAGGTGCCGAGATGGGGGGAGATGGCGGCAAGAGGCGGGGGAGGCTCTGTAAACCCAGACAGGTGCTTCGGCCTTGGAATAGTAGAGGAAACGCTCTCCGAGGCGTGCTGGGGCAGCCCTGGGTGCGGGAGTTCGAGGCGCGGGCGGGGCGCTCGGGGAGCGGGGATCGCTGCCAGCGCCGGGACGGCGGGGCAGGAGCGGGTGTAAGGTGCGTGGGAACGCGGGCGGCTCGGCAGCCGGAGAAGCCGCAGGCTGGTGAGGCGTGAGACAGAACTCACCAGGAACACCCCACTCGCCTGTATTGCCGTAAAATTTTGTACAGGACGGTAGTTCCGCTCCATCCTAAGAAAACTTAGGATGGAGTTTTCTTTCGACTTTCTTTAGCTTATGGACATACGCTGCAGGCTCTTCACTGATCTCTATGTACTAAATGTGCAGGCTTAATTTGTAGTTCTACTGAATAACAATTCTCTTCTGTAGACTTAATTTTACCAAGTTAAATTGCAAAACCACATAAATCTGCAGCTTATTGAATCCTGTTGGATTCTTTTGTTGAAAATGTAAGAATCTGTAACATATTTTTGTGAAGAAACATGTGTATGATTTGACACACTGACAACATATGTTGAATTTGCATAAAGCTGAAACTTGTTAGTGTACATTATCATGGATACAGAAAAAACATGGTGGCATAAAATCCTGGATAAAATTATTTCATTTTTACAGTGCTGAACATTGACTTCATACAACAAAGAACTTGGTAGAGATGAAACAATATTTCCATTTAAGTTGTGAACATTGATTGTATAAGTCAGCTCATTGCAGCCTCGCAAATTTTGTTGTGGTTTTGGTTGTTTTGAAACCAAACCAAACTCTATCTACAGCACTTGTCTGGCTTCAAGGTGTTGTCTGATGCCCTTGCAATTTTTGCTGTCCTCACAAAGCCTTTGGGTTTAGGAAGTGCTTCACTCCCTCCTCCAGAGAGGAAGGTGAATGTGGAGAGACAAAACTTACTCACAAAGGCTGACTTGCTCTAGGTCTTTGCATTCCCATCAAGCTCTACAGAGAAAACAACTTTATATGCCAAGGGCAGGCATTTAAATACCTAGAAATTACTGTCTTTTGGGACTGCATTTTCTGTTCCATTTCTCTGCCAGCTTCAGTTACTGTTGATGCTAAAACTAGCTCTTTTTTGAATGGGTGATCAAGATGTTAGACTGAACACTGTCCTCTTGGATCTCCTTCTTGAGCTCTGCTCTCCCTCCTTTGCTGCCTACAGGTAGGTCATTAGGAGAAGGTGGTTCCAATACTGATTTCAGTGAGAAGAGCCACAGGCTTAAAGAATTTTCTGAATTACCGAATTCCTCTTAGAGAAAGCATAATTAGTAAGTGAAATATCTAAATGGTTAAAAACATTCTGTGTTTCTCCAGAATTTCCAATATTTTATGAGGGGAAGAAATGAATATATTTTTTACTTTTTTCCAGTGTTCTGTTTTGGTTTTAAGTATACATGTTCTTAGAAGTTTCCATTAAGACATCCAGGGGAGTGCTAACAACTTGCTACCTTTATTCTGTACTTGTCTGGGAATTTCCTAAGTGAGGGAAGGGAAAATGAGAAGTGGAAGGGAGGAGGAAAGGAAAGGAAAAGAAGAGAAAGGGGAAAGAGATGCAAAAAAGGAAGAAGGAAAATAAATGGAAACTAGTACTTTTGAAAGAAGAAAGGCATTTGAAATGCTGAAGTGCTAGACAGCATTCTGCAAAATAGCTGTTTACTAGCATACTGTTTCCTCCTGTTTGGTAAAACTGAAATAATTGTGTGAGTTTTGTGCCTTATAGACCTCTTGACCCTGTATCCCAGTTGAAATTTGAAGATGTTTCCTCTGAGACTCCGAGGTTTGGGGGCTCTCAGTAGTATAAGCCCCACCTCTAGGAACAGCTAGACCCTTTCTGGGTCTACACATATAAGGCTTCTCCTGAGTAGGAGCAGGAGATCCTGTCTATGGCATCACACAGTTCCTAGTCCTGATATCAACAAGATGGGGGAGTGAGAGAGCAGCTGGGGGGGTGTCTGGCAGCCAGACAAGGTCAACCCACCATACCTGGGATCCCCCACAGGGCACCTTAGCAGGTGTAAATATCCAGTGGGTAGATCCCATCTACCTGCTCCTGGGATGAGTGATGATCTAGGTTTGAGGTGAGTAAATAATTCAACTCAGGGAGTAGCAATGCTTTTCAGTCCTGCATAGCTGAATATTCTAACTCAAAAATGTCTTGTTGAGGGGCACATTTTAAGGACTAGATTGCATTTGTGTTCTGTGTAAACAGAAGTGCTTGAAACTCACTACATTTTGGTGCTACACTGCTGATGCAGTGGCCTTTGTGTCCTGAATATGTTTTATGTGGAAAAGATTTTGTTTGATAAGCAAACAAATTAATTTTCACTAGAAGGCATTAACCAAAGAGAAGCATTAGTTGCTTTTAATTCCTAGTCCATTACTTCTAATTAATTATTAGGAAATATAAGGGGAAACTCAAAATGTAAGGGTCTGAGGGTGCTGAATAGATTGGTTTTTTGCTAGTGAAATCATGATGGGCCAGGGGTGACAATGTTAAAGTACTGCAAAAAAAGGATTGTCATGTTTTTATGCACTTTATGCTTCTACTTATAAATTGAAAAACAACATTACAGATGCTGTGTTCTCTTTAGAAATGTAATCTGCATGAAGTGACAGTTACAAATTTCTTTGAATTGACAAGTTTAAAAAAGCAAAAATCAGTGATAACATCCATGTCACCACTAGAGCTCACTGGTGTGCTTCTTGCTCTTATTCTGGTGGTTTTTGCAAAAGAAAATATAATGGCTTTGAGGGTCTTGTCCTCTGTGGAAGATTCAGCTAAAAACTTCCCAGTGAGACCCTATCACAGTGATTAATGCTGCAACATGTTTTACTGTGTCCACTAGTGGAAGTTAATAAAGATTTCAGTGATAACATAATCTCTACAGCATTTATAAATTTATGACAAGTATTTAATCTCCAAATCCACAAAACCCAGCATGTATTTTTAACTTTCAGTGGGAATTCTGACAGCTGTAAAATAAAGTTCACATCCTGGAGAATATTGGTGGAAGAGAACCATATTAAAAAGTTGATTATTTCCCAGACAGCAAGTGCTCAGTGACAGAGCAGCAGCCCAGTTGATTTAATAGACAGGAGGTGAAAAAAAGAAACCAAAAAGCAAGTTGGAATTTTTGTTGTGTAGCATTCTCTGGTCTGATCCAGAGAAACAGTCAGTTTGGGCCACAACCTGCCCAGGCTGTTTTCTTCCTTTCAGATATGGGAGAAGTATTTGTGGTCAGATCACTTCTCCCTCCCCACTGTTATGAGTGCCATAGCTCCTCTCCTGGTGCATGGTTGAATGCATGACATGACATCTGAAATAAGTCTCAAAGAGTTATTGATAACCTTGAGTCAAGCAAAAAGATGCCCACCTCTGAGAAAGAGGGAATATATGTCTTCAGTGCATTTTCTAGCATCATTTCTATATTGTAAAGTGAAGGTCAGGAATGCTGTGTAGTTAACAGCTCCTGGAGGCTAGTTCTGACCTCAGCCATGTGACCATCAATCCTGAATAGCTCAGATGAGTTGTCTGAAATTGTCTTATATTGCTGAGATGTAGCCTGACCATGAAGATAAAATGGAATATCCAGCAATGCCAGGAGAAGATTTGTTTCCTTGCTCAGAGTTAACAGACGACCAATTCTAAAACCTTAGTTGTGCAATAAGGTGCTCCAGTCAAACATGGCTATTTCTCTGATAAACTGAAAGAAAACAAAAGTATTCAATTTCAAAACCGAATTCTTCAAAGGAAACTTTTCTTCAGAGAAACTGAATTTTTTGTAAATATCATATTCGTAACCAGTCATTATAGTGATGCTTTTCAGCTTAAAAAATGCATCTAATTTGCAGAATTTAGGAGATTTTTTCCAATAAAATTACGTCTCTTCTCGATGTTTGGTCAAGGTAATTACGTAAACTCACACTCTTGTGGTTTTCAGTGGTACCTTCTCTGCACTTTCACGTCACAAAACTGGGGAAATTCTTTGTTTTCTGACCTCTGTACCAAAATTTCCATGTGGAATGTGAAGATGTTTACATACTGTGAGCATGATTTTTAGACAGGGGCTTCTCAAATCAAAAGCACAGCTCAAAACCTTTAATATTTCGATTCTACTCAGCTGTGGTATTTTGCATCTCAGTGTTGTAGACATGCCACCAGGGATCAAAGTAATACTCTAGAGATCCCACTTTCTTACTAGAGCAGGCATGTGCCAGCCATCTGTTCTATCTGCTGATAGAAAACATCAGTAAAGCTTCTCAAAGTTTTGCCAAGAAGAAAAGGGGGGATTTATTGCTCAGCAGAGATGAGTTACAAGGCACCTTGTAGTGTAAGCTGCATCTGGATTCCATAGTCATTTACGTGGCATGTGTGTAAACTACACAATTATTCTTTTTACACAGCAGTGTAAACCTGTGTCAAGTAAACAGTTCTTAAGATTTTCATTGTTTATCCTTTCTATAAATAATCAATTTTTAACCAAAAAATAAGCTAGTCATAAAGTATTTTCACTCCTTTTACAGCAGTAGCTGCAATGTATAACATAACTGTTGAAAGGCATTGGAACTAAGAAGGACACCCCAAGCTTCAAGACTATATTTTGTGAAATTGTACAGATTTCACTCCCTGTGTTACCAACACTTTTTCTGAAATAGAAAATCCAGGCTTTCCTCTTGTGTTGCCTTCCTCTGTTTTGCTTTCCTATTTGTGGAAGTGAGAATGTTTTCTGGCAACATCACCTCTTTTTACAGACAGTTTCACAGGTATATTCTTAGTGGTCTAAAGTTAATGCCATTAACAAGTAATGCTATAGAGAAAGTGCTAACACAAATGAGAACTAACTGAAATAATTTTTCATGTATTTAGTATCTTCTCTTGCTTTCACACTTTCCAAAGAGGTTTTTTTTGGGTAGCTACAACTATTATTGACTTGATTCTAGCCAAGTGGCTTATGTACATACAAAACAAATGTAAGGAACCACACTCTTCCCAGGGCATGCAGACATATGAGGAACATGGTGTGCCCCAGAGTTTGCAAAACTGAAATGTAGTGATATTTGCATAACATTGAACCGAATTTCAAGAGCTGAATACCTTATCTCAGAACAATGAGTTCCTGATTATTGTTTTTAAAAGTTTCAAGAAACTGCATATCAAAACCTCTTCTGTTTTGCGTTCCTGTGAGTTCACACTTGGCTTGTTAGCGTTTGTTCTTTTTTTATTTGCCTTTTTCTGTACAAATTCCACCATCTGAAAGATTCTACTTTACTTGTACTAGTCTCTTTTACCATGTTGGATTTTTTTTCATTCTGCTGAAAGGTTTTTGTTAGCTTTTTAACAGTTTATTTGTGGCCAAGCTCTTCACTGCATCAAACTGTAGTGAAGACGTGGTGGAAGTGCAATACTCACCTCGACTGGCTGGCAGGGCTGTGCCTGATGCAGCCCAGGCCTTCAGCACTGCCTCCCAGTGAGGAGAACTGAGGAGGTGGCACTGAGATGAGCAAGGTGCCCTGCTCCAGCTGGAGAGCAGTTGCTAGTGGTCCTCCTCGGAGGTCAGTCCTGGGTCTCGTACCCACAGAGAAGCAGCAACCCAAAATCTGCCTCAAATAAAGTAACATACATAAAGCAAAGACACTGATACTGTTGTGCAGAGGGACTAGGAGGCTTTACCCAGCTATGATACCTGAAGTCCTCCACAGTGTGTTCTGTTCATAAAACACCTCAGCAAAGGCTTTCAGAGATTTGAGGTGGATTTTTTTTTCCCAGACATACAACAAGAAAACCCCTGGGTTTTTTTTTTTTACATCTAGAATAAAAGTTTGCTTTGTTTTCCAGCCAGCTGGTGGAGTCCATCTTTTTTTGGCCATACAAGGAAAAATGGGCAATTACCTTTGAGCTGCTTCAGCACTTGCTGTCATCAGTGCTAAATACTTCAATAAATAACTTGGAGACCAAGCACCGCTTTCAGAGCTGGTCCCACAAATCCTCTGAAGCTGCCCCTTTGCCTGGATAAAAAGCTAGCTAAACCCAGCTGATCCTAAAGGAAATAAATATGCCTGACATCAAACCTGGCAGTCTCCCAGCCTCAGGTTTTGGCCCATCACCAGGCAAAATAAACTCCCAGACAGCAGCCCACTAATGAGAAGATCTGTCACCGGCTCTAGACACTGAAGCACAGAAACCAGCAGCAAGAGCCAGAGAGGCAGCCTTTGCAATAACAGCTGTCCAGAGAAGGAGAGGGCAGGCTCAGTACTTCAGTACTGTCATTATGAATCTGATTTTTCTCAGAACATGTGGAAGACGTGGACAGATCACAACTTGTTGATGAGCTGACGTTAAGCTCTCCCTGCAACATTTTCTACTTGCCTTCAGCTTGCAAATGTGTGAAAATTGATACAGCCAATGGCAATCTGAGACTCAAAACCTCATAGGCAAATAATCAAGTCTAGTGAACACCCTCAGTAAGGAGTACAAGTACCAACTTCAACCTGTTGCTTTCAAACTGCAGCAAACACTGCTCTCATTTTGCCAAGTTTGAGCCTTAGCCAGTTCTCTTTCTTGCAGAGGTTTTGGGGAATAAATTGAGCTGTTGAAACAGACTCTATTTGAGTAATCAGGTTGAAACAAATTCATTTTCCTGTTGTGAAGCCACACATACATAAAGTTTCTGCAAGCAGTTATGTGGCTGCAATATGCCTTGCAGAGACTGTCAGGGAGAACAGGCAGGTTGCACAGCAGAGCACACCTCAGAGAGGAAGAAGAGGCAAAAACCACTTATCTGGGTCTGTAATCATGAGCAGCAGATGATATGCATAACATATTAAGAGTTGAGAATTAATTTACCAGCAAAGCAGGTTGGCAGTTACCTTGATTGATATTTTTGTTTTGTTTTGTTTTGTGCTGGCTTTTTTTACCTCCTTCCTTCCAGTTTTGCACAGGTACCTGTATTTATATTGCATAGGCTTGATCTGATTTCTATATTAGCAAGGGAGGGTAGCTGAAAGCTGGTAACCCAACATGTTGATTCCCTCTGATCAGACCTGTGACGTGTTGGTATTAGGTACAGGGTGGAGCAGCTTATACTGAACCTTAAGGGCAAAAATTAGAAGTCTTCATCACGTCAAGAACCATGGGTTTCACATTTTTACTTAATCTAACTTTAACTTTCCTTTGATGGGAAAAGTCTGCACCTTATCCTG
Source organism: Onychostruthus taczanowskii (assembly GCF_017590055.1). Lineage (NCBI taxonomy): Eukaryota > Metazoa > Chordata > Aves > Passeriformes > Passeridae > Onychostruthus > Onychostruthus taczanowskii. Next base: position 4,685,950 of record NW_024500905.1, read on the forward strand.
CCTACTGACAGTGTTCACATTTGAATTGTATCTGTGTGACTATCCTGCTTAGTTAATATTCCCTTTTTAGTTGTCTTGCCAAATATTCACAGTACACTTCATATTTTTTATAGCATCATGATGCTACTGTTACTTTCGTTCTATACTATGAATCACCTGACACCAGAATTAGATGTAAAACATTTCGACAGGCATATCATATTTGTATAATACCTTTATTCATCCAAAAGTAAGGGCTTTCTCATCCTATAAAATGCAATCAAAGAGTATAAATTTATTAAATTATGTTAATTAGGAAATACTTTAAAGGACAAGGTATCTGAGAGTTTCTGGGCAGGAGGAAGGGTGTCCTGGGGGTAAAAAGCTCACAATCTCTGCAAATTCTTGTAGAATCTCATGCTTTTCCACCACTTCCCAAACCCAACAACTCCGACAGAAACTTCTGTCTCTAGGTTTATATATGTGTTCCTGTCCCTGATTGCAAAGACTGAAGTAAGTGCAGTGGGGGCTTTTCCCCTCCCTGATTTAGAGCAGGATCATGCAAGGTTCTTCAGCCATTTCAGTGCCCTCCAGCGATGCAGGGAGCAGACCTGGCTGCTCAGCAAGGTTTTTGGTGTGGGACATTGCTCCCCTCCAGCATTTTTTTTTCTTCTTAAAAGTCTTGTGGACCCCATTCAGCCCAGTGCTACTCACTTCATTCATCAATAAAGGCTGGTTTGGAGTATTTGGGGAATCTCCAGCAGCCTATGACTCCAGCAGAAATTAGGGATTGTCAACATGTCTGGAATGTATTGAGTGGCAAAAAGAACAATTTGGTCCCAGTCTGCAACAGCAGACCAGATTTACCGTAGATACTCATCCAGGAATAAATTACGTCTCTGATCTTAGCAAAACTCTTGAATCCCAAATGGGACAATTGTCTTATAGCAGAGTGCAGACTTTTGCTGTCATTAGACTCCAGATTGTTTTTCATCACAGGTAAATTTGGGCTTTGGGAGATCTACGCATTCATTTCTGAGGCTGCTGTTCCTCTTGCATTTTCTCTAATATAAATGAGGTTAGGGTCTCTGCAAAAGATTCTTCTGGGGACCTTTCAGCTGCAGCCCTCCCTGACAGGATTTAGACTGACACAGGATAGGTCACGTTATCCAGAATTTAAAAAAAACACAACAGAAGGATGTAGCTTTCCCAAAACAAATTTCCTGCCTTTCTTAATGAGCCTTATTCCTGCAAGTGTGTTTAAAAGGTTCATCTGGAAGCTCAGCTTGATCCTCTGTCAAGTCAGCTGAGTCCAGGACTTGTGAAGATGCCTGTGCTGCAGATAGACTCCACCTGAACACAGGGAGGGAAAGTGGTTCAAGACAGCAGGTAAATCAGGTTCTAGCTGGGTTGAACTTTCTTCTGCAAGTGCTGGTCTATGTCCTTTGAGTGTACAGGAAGTCAAGGATGAGCTGGTTTTAAACAAGATACTTCATTTAAATGCTGGGAAATACACTGGACCTTAGCTCAGAAGACTGGACCTGTGAGGCTGGTACTGTAACCCGGGGATGAAGCTGTGCTGAGCCTGCCTGTGGAAACAGTCCCAAAGACAGAAAAGTTCTTTATAGAACCTGTTCAGTTTCCCATCAGAAACTGGGGATAGGATTATTCTTCCTTACTCTTCTCTGAAGAGAAGTCCATCTTGCTTTGAGTAATTCAGGGTGTAGTTATGGAGGACAGAACTGTGTGGCAGCCTCTATAGTACATGGAAATATGACAGCAATATGTGTCCACTTAGAAGAGTCTTCATTCAGTAGAAAAAGCAGTGTGATTTCAGGTACAACAGCAAACACACAAATTCCTTTTCAGATAGACTTAGAAAACTCTTAGTAGTGAATTTAGTTCTTCTTTCATGGTAGTACCTAGAATTTGCTTTGATCAATGACAGCCTGTGAAATAAGAAAAAAATTACTCTCAATTTTCACAAAAAATGTATTTGAAAATCCATGCAGTAGGTATTAAAAGAGAGCAGTGTTAAGAAAGTCTTTCCTCATGACTAGTCAGGGCAGAGTTGAATTTTTTCATCTTTCAAATTTTAAACACTAGTCTTCCTGCAAAATAAGGCTGAAGACCAGTATCTGCTGAGCAATAAATAAAGAAACTCTCAATCAGAGGTGCTGCAAACTTTCTGTCACATGGGTACACAAAAGTGGAGGTGTCCCTCTTTGAAACCCTTGAAGGACTCCAGTCTGACAGAAGCTGTTGTGAGATTTCATCACTTTTGAGAAAGGTCACTGCTTACATTTTGAAGAGAGATATTTATATTTATTATACAGGAGTGCCAGTTAAAGCCAAGATTGAAACACATGGACTTAATAAAGGCCAATTATGTGACCTTTGCTGTTTGCCACGCTTTTAACTTGTGTAAGTAATTGATTACACTTTCATGAGATCATAATCAGAAGGTTGTTCTTTGGTAATGGCGTGCTAGAGGAGCTTTATCCTCAACTTCAAAGCTACTCTGTGAGGCTTAAGAACAAAGGGTTGGAAGTTTGAAGCGTGGCCAAAATGAATCTGTATGCATTATCCATGTTTACCACCATTCAAGAGGTGGATTAACTTAGTCTTCGCCTGTGAGCTTTCCCTCATCACATCAGATGAGCCACCATCTCTAAGGTTTACATTTTCACTCTTAGAACTATTCTGCTTAACTAAATATAGTGTCTGTTCAGATCTATCATAACTAACCTAAATGCTTGTTAGTGCCATCGCTTCCCCAATTTTAAAGATTTTATTGAAATTATTTTACATTCCCTGTGAAGAATTTTCAGGGTAAATATTATTTATCAATGAATCTATCCAAAGCCTGAAACTGTAAACAAACTATAAGCTAAAGAAGCCCACCCAGGATCAGCCAACCAAGTTCTTCACTTACTTTTCAAGCTGTGAGGGGATAAAAAATAGCTCTGTGGGTTTTTCTCAGTGTAGATAGAGCCACATAGAAGCATCGCAGGTGGCAGTGGCAGGCCTGCAAAAACTTATTTTCTTATGAAGTAACCTGATGACACAGTGTTTTGTATTTTTTTCTCTAAGAGCAATAATAATTTTCTCCTATTTTATTAGCTTTGGGAGATGGGTATTTTGAGCATCCGTGATTGTTAAATGTCCACCAGAGAGAGCACTAATCTTTTCCTGGCTGAACAAAGAATGAATTAGCCCTTGCTGTGCTGGAACAAGAGCTAACTTTTCAGGAGAATAGCCTTTATTCATTTTCAGGATACCAGAGCAATATGTTTTGTTGAAGATAGCAAAGGCTTGTGTGTGTTTTAATTATTTTAAATCTGAACTCTTAATGGTATCTTTTTTTGGTATACTGTTTGCTTCTCTCCCCTTCCCCAAAGCACAATTTTCATCTGTAAGATATAAGACAAAACATTTTAAAGGAAGCATGTGCACCAGGCCTGGTTCATGCAGAGAAATATCATTCCTTGCTAGAAATTTTCAAGGAGTAATTAACTGTGCATATTTGTCAAAACCTTAGTGATTTTGTCTTCATTCAGCTTAATTTTTTTTTTTTAAAGTAACTAGTGAAGCTGTACTAAAATGCATTACAGAAAATGTGTTAAACAAAAAAAAATCTAAATATGGGAAGTTGGGCTATTTTGCTTTCTTTGGTTCCAAATAAAGCAAGATAGAGGAATGAGAAACTCCCAGACTTTCATCACTGAGGAGCTGTAAATTTGTTGTGACTCTTTTAAGAAAATCATGCATGCTGCATGCCTTTGTCTCCACGTGCTTGTGCTGAACCTGGAGGTTGCTGTGCATCCTTTTGCACAAGTGCTGCTGTCCCAGGCTCCAGCCTGCTGGAACAGCCCCACTGTCCCCACTGCAGGTGCCTCCTGCAGCAAGGGGTTGTCTCTGGTCTAAACCATACTGTCATTAGCAGGCTAATGATGGACAGGGATGTGTACTAGGCTGTTATTTGTCCCTCTGTCTCAGGAACCTGCTTTCTAGGCATGATGATGATTTTCAGAGTTAATGCTCCACTGATATACTTGGATTTTTCTTTTTCACCTTTGTTCCTCTCAAACCTCAATCTTTCTAGCAAGCTCTTCAGCCTCCAGTCTGAGATTGGTTTCAAATTACTGGTTCAAATGCTAGAGTGCCTCCAGAGCTCAGGGTCTTGTGAGAGAAAATATTTGCTCTAAATGACTAGTAGGAGCCCTGTTTCCCATGTCTCCCAAAGAGCAGACAGAAACAATGCTAAATATAATCTAAATCTATTATGTTGTGACCTTACCAAGCTTCTTGACAGTGATTTTTTGATATTACTTATCTTTATAGAAATTATTTTCTCATTATTTGGAGGAAAAGCTGATGTATTCTGCAAATATTTCAGACCATCTCCCCAGTGCAAAGCTTTCTTGGAAGCCTGTAATGTCACCTTTCAAAATCTGAGGCTTCTTTTAAAAGCAAATGATAAATTTCACTTTCCCAATTTCATAAATCATTCTGTTGGAGGACCTAATCTGCCATCCACAGCTGAATGCCACAGGAGACATTAAGCACCAGTTAGTCATCTTCCATTGGCAAAATCAGAGTTTTATACCATTCTTCTGAAACCATTAAAACCACAAGTAGTTATTGTTGAAAGTTTCGTGCAGGGATACACTCTATTGTTAAAAAGTCTTCCCTCTTGTGCATGGATTTTCTTCAGTCTGCCATGATTTCCTTAATGTGAAGAAAGCAGGCATAGAAGAGGCTCTACAGATTTGTGAGCATTTCACCACAGCATTGTCTAAATACTAATGTCACGTAATGTATTTTTCTTTGAGGTTGCCCATTTCTCTGAGTTCTAGTTTGTGTTCTTTTTTAAAATTTATTTGAAACAGCAAATATCTCTAGTCCTCCTTTGTGTGCGTCTCTGTTTTTTTAACCCTGCTGCTTCACTCCATTCTCATACCCTTAGCAGCTGATACTGGAAGATAGTCAGATTATCCTGTCTTCTATGTAAACTGGTTTTCTCAGAGCAGGTTTCAATATTGCTTCATGTTGTGGGAAGAGGTAGCATGGGAGCATGCCTCTCATTTTAGGTCTACCTCTTGAGGCTGACAGCAAGTTCCTGAGTGTTACACTGAGTGTAAAAATTGATTTATCCGCTCTGTGACAGGACCAATTGATGGGTTCTGCTCACATGCTAGGGCACAAAAATGGGCAGTCTGTAGGCAGACACTTTATTATCTGCTGGTCTAAGGAAGCTCCATTATGTTGTTCATTACAGCAGTGTCTAGACTGCAGTGCAGTAACAAAATGCTCACATGTATGTACATATTCCTGCTCTGGCCAGACTCCCTCGATAGCCTGGTATGCAAGGTACAGATAATCTTTGCTGGAATTCATCTCACTTTGCTTCATGCTTCATCCTGGAACACAGACCAACTTCTCTGGCCTAATGCAATTAATATCTTGGAGAAGCAATGGTCCATGGTGTAAACACCTAACAAACACATACGTTGTCTCACTTCGTGACTTTATTTATGGCATATGCAGCTGTGAGCATCTGCTATGGATAATGCAGTGTAGAATCTTCCAGTGTGTGCATAGCCAGAAATATTCATGGATCTGGGATAAAAAGGAACTTCTTTGATGTGTTTCTTCCTTTAAATATAGAAAATTGGCATTAAGATATATTTGTCATTTAATTGATAACAGAACATTCAGCACTGATCTCTTTAAAATAATGAGAAGAAAATATAGTTAATTTCTTACATCTACTTTCAAAGCTAACATACATTTGCTTCTTAATTAGAAAGGGTGCAGATTTCATTAGGTTATTGAACCATAAGATACAACAGTTCAAGCTGCTCTGCTTTGTTTTAAGTACTACAGTTCTGTGTCTATCATGTAAAATAAAGAAAACATAAAGCATATTATTGTGAATTCTTTGATAAAACACAAAAGGAAAAACAGGCATCTGAATGGTCAGAGAACTTCAATGCAGTAGATCTTGAACCAAGGAAGGGAGATCTGTATATCATTTAAAACCAAACTGCTGACAGATGTTTTCTACAATACTTGTTAGAGGGCTTCATTATTTTTATAACCTTTTAAATTCCTCTGATTTCTAGAAAACAGCCATTCAAAGTCCATAAAAGTTAATCCCAACCAAGGAATTATTTGCCTAAAGTGAAATTTCCTCTGTCTGCTCTACCCACATGGGGAACTGTTAAAGGGCAGCTGCTTGGGGCTACCTGCTGCCTGAAAGCACCAGCTCCCCAGACTGTTCACACAAGGTGTGCAGGGGTCCTTGCCTCAGTTTCTGAGGATCCCAAACAAAGATTTTCCACAGAAGTAAAGCATACTTCTCCTCAGGTTCTTCCTGAAGTCAAGCCAAAATCCTTTGTCCTTGCAAAGTGTGCAACTTTGAGCTGTCAGTGATCAGCAATTTAATGCAAACCCCATTTTCTTTACCACCTTTGACAACACTGTTTATAAGGTTTAGCTTCACTACCAAGTTTAGATCTTCACATACCAGAGAGTTCGTAGGCCAGCTTCAAAAAAAAAAACCCAAAAAGCCCCACAAAAAAAACATGAGAGTGCCTTTATAACGGAAAAGGGAATTACAGATTATGGATTTGTTCCCTTTACTGTCAACAATATCCAAGCAAATTTTGTTCTCACTACCAGGTCACTCACAATGACCACTTACAGCATAAATTACAGTAGTCACTAGACAATATTTTAATTGCACAAACTTACATCTTCAATTAAACATCATCATTAAATTTCATGGTGGATTTGAGCATGGTAAATATTTGCTGAGAGCATGTTGTTTGTTTTTCAGTCATGATGATTAATGCAAGTGAATTGGCAATTGGAGTTGGCAATCAACTCCAATTACAGCAGGACAACATTGGCGACTCAATGTAGGGTTAGTGTCAAGACAGATTTCCTCCAAATAGGTAGGATTTATGGCAGTCAAATCATGTTTTAGATTCACAGATTTGAGGAGTGAAACTACTCTGCTTCACTGTGCAGCCTCTGTAGACTAGGATTTTTGTATATAACTTTTATGTCAAAATTTAACCAGCTCAGTCTGGTATGATTTGCCAACATACTCTGCAGCACATGACTTTGAAGTTATGCTAGCTGGATCCACCTGAGGTGTTTCAGCTCTTAGATTCTATTACTTCAAGAAGTTCAGTTCCTGTCAACTCAGCAGATGTACAAACTTTTGCAGAGAAATGGTGAGAGCAGTTATCTCTCCACAGTGCAATGTGTGGCTTTTCTTCTGAGCTGCCTGTTGCTTGTGCAATGTCTCTTCCCATCTTTTGAATGTGCCATCAGATCATACTCCTGCCTCAGGCACTAACCACTGCTACACCTCTGCCCTGGTTAGAGGAATTACTTCCTTCAGCAGCAGTGACTATTGTGGCTCATGCAGCAATGAGTCCCTTTTTCCATGGGGAACTTTCTTTTTGTCTTTGTCCTTAGGCACTAGAAAATTTGCCCTAGAAAATGAGATTCCAGTCCTTTTCCTACAAATTGGGAATCTGGCTTACAAGCTGACCTTCTACCACAGTGTGTCTGGAATGGAAATACGGGAGTGGAGCTATTTGGACTAGTTACCAGTTTTTGTTTACTAGAATAATAAGAACATAATGTTTTAATATCCCAGGTCATAACTCATTATGACCTGGTTTAGATACGACCAAACATCAAAGCTAACCAATGAGAAACAGACAGTGGAGCCTTGACTCACTCACTACACTATTCTATAGATGTGTGGAGATATATAATTATTTTTCTGAACCAAAGTTTTATTTGAAAACAAAAATGTTCACAGTCTGGCTTTATGGCTTTTTTTCATATTTTGGCATGGTATATTGTATTGGAAAAAAAAATGTCTTTAATTAAAAGCAGCATTTTGAACACTACCCCAGACTTCATTTTTCATCTCTGGTTTTACTGTTTCTCTCCATGTCCTGTCTCCCTCACACATTTACTCCATGTGTTTAACCCCTGCTTAAAACCTTTCATTGTTTCCTGCCCTATTGTTTTGCAAGTCCTCCTCTGACATCTCTGTGCCTACACAACACCCTCTGAAGATTGTCCATGTAGAGTATAGCCCCTCATGCCATCTCCTCTCTGATATGGGGTCTCCTTACTGTCCCTACAGAGCAAGTGGATGTGCTGCCAGGGCTGATCAGGAATTTCATAACAACTGTTCTACCCCCGATCATGAGTGCTTTTCTGGTGTCTTCGGTCCTTCTTGTACTAGGGAACCAGGATATTACAGGAGAAAAAGGACCTTGTTCTAGCTAAGGACATGGACAGACATCTTATAGACATAAACTAGCCATCATTTATCAGCCCAAATTTCGGCTTTAATCTCTCTTTGCTGCACTGTTTTATCTAAAAGGTAGACAGAATAGTACTGTCTACCATCAGTGAGCAGATGGAAACACATTTTTGCCAGTGCCCATGCTATGGTCTCAAGCACTTACCTGAGACCAGCAGATGGAATTACTTGTAATACCTTGTATGCTTCATGGTAAATGAGATGCCACAATTTAACATAAAAGTTTCATTTCCACTTGCTCTGCACACCAGCAGTTGTGCTACTGACTGTAGTGGAAGCCTCTAGTGATGGGCTAAGGTGCATACATCTCAGGTGTATGTGGTGTGTACTGCCACGCTGCAGACACATCATGGCACTTTGCATCAATTGTGAAGAACTCTTGAGCAGATGACCCAACAGAGAGGCCAGGCTCCTGAGGACAAAAGTACCAGAGCCTGCAATCTGTGCCACAATGCAGGTGCTTATCTGAGGTAGGATTAAGGTCATGGAAAGTAGTTTTTAAGTCATGCTGAAACTTTCTAGGGATCCTCCAAACAGGTCATTGATGTTGCAGTTAATGAGTGACATGAAGCCAGCTTGGTAGGAGAGCTCTCAGCTCCACCCTTGGAACAATGTAATGGAGTGGGGTTGAACAAGGCAGTGTCAGAGCTGTAAAAAGATATGTGTCCTGTTGTGGTGCCCCAGCAGCATGGCTGCTCACTGCCTGGCGCTGTTTGCCCAAGGCAATGCGCTGTGCAGATCACATGAGATTATCCAAGAGCAAGCCTGGATAATCTCATGCCACGCTTGTACGTGCACTCATGGTACAGGCAGGTCATCCAGGCTGACAGTCAATCCAGGAGGATTCTGCTCAAAAACCAGCTTTAAGAATGAGCTTAGTGTTCAGATATTTCTGTTGTCTGCCAGATGAACGGTGTGGGTCGTAAAAAACATCTTCTCTGTATAACATTGCTCCACTATATGCATGCCATTTTCCTTGCTGATATGCTGCATGCTGATTACTGTGTATGGTCACTCGCAATCTGTGAAATAAGAGGATATTATCTGAAAATTATGTTTAGATGAAGAAGTGCTCAGGGAAATTATTGAAATTAATCCAGTGAGTGTCGTCATGAAAAGTGTAGTAGTTCTGCTATAGTTTATGTGCTCAATAGTTTGCTTCTGTGAATACAATTAAAATAAATATATTTTATTTTCATTTTTCATTTATTTTGTCGTAGGCTGAGTACTACTATGAATTCCTGTCTTTGCACTCTTTGGATAAAGGCATAATGGCTGATCCAACTATAAATATCCCCCTGCTTGGAACAGTTCCTCATAAAGCATCAGGTTTGTACTGTTGTTATCATAAATTTTGTTTCTGTAAAATATGTTCTATGGCCAGTAAAGTCTAAATGTTTCATTATGAATTGTAGTTCTGAAGTTTATTGCCTAAAGCAATACTTGCCACAATGCTTGGCACCGAACAGTTTGTAATTGCCTTGCCTAAGTACAGCAGCATATTTTGTCTGAGTCAAGACACATGAAGCTTTTACGTGTGAATAAATCAGCAGAAGCTTGTGCAAAATTGTTGCATAAAATTCACGAATGCTATTACTTAAGTTGTACAACTTTTGGAAAACAAATTCTTTGATCACAATCAGAAAAGTTATCAAATGATTCTGTTTCTCAGAAGCTGCAGTTTGTGGTGGTTCTGCTTTCATTTGGGGTCATCAGGCATTCAGGTCAAGGACACAAGTTCTAGTTTAGGATATGATCATTTATCATTTATCCCTTAGTTGTGCATTCTTAATCCTTCACTGGAATCTACAGCTCCATAGCAGAGGCTGAGCCCAAGCCAATGCAAATGCTCCAGAAATACCATGGTGTGTAGTGAGCTGATTTGAGTAAAAAAGCTTTCCATAAAAGAGTATTGAATCCAGTTAGTTCTGAAGTGGATGAATAACACTTTATGTGATCTGTTTCAGAGTTCATCCATGGTAGCCTCTGTTAGGAAGGCAGAAATGTGTATCTTGATGACAGCAGTGTCTTAGTGATCATTGTTTCCTAAATTACCTTAACCAACCTGTAGGATAAATGTGGGAAAGAAATGAGTAATAAAACAGGCGGATTGGACTGCAAATGAAGCACTGATATAGAGGTTTTCATCTCTGATGAGTCTTTATTCCTTCTCTCTTTTTCAGTGAATAAATTCTGAAAGTTGGTGTATAATATACTCCATTTTCAGCTTGCAGTAGATTGCCAGTGAAGTAACGTTTCAATACAGCTTTTTGCCATGACACCTGGAATTTAGCTTAAATGATTGGTCTCTCCATTCAGTGTCCAAATAAGGCTTTAGTGCTGTAGGGCCCCTCTATCCTGTATTTGCCTTATGGCCAATGGTGGCCATAAGAAGACCTGTGGTAGAGCAAAAGGAGGACAAGCACATGTGACACTTCTGTTTACCCTCTCAGCTTTTACTGCCACCCTCTCAGCTTTTACTGCCTTCAGCTTGGACGATTTCCTGTGTCTAAAGTGATTTGTCTAGTTCATAAGCTCCACATGGGTTATAGGTCTCTCTTTCTAGTACTTCTCTAGGCTGTCCTTGAGTCCCTATCATCTTCTGTTATCTCCAATCACCTTGGCAACGAGTTCACTGCCATCCATTGCATGAAGATCCTCCTCCTGTTTTTTCAAGTCTGGCTGCAACAGCTTCATCTGATGGGCACTGGTCCTTGCACTGGTAGAGACAGTAGTCAATCTACACTGATCATCTTATCCATCATTTTGTGCACATCTATTATGTATCCCCTGATTTTTTGTCTCTTTGCCAGACTTTGAAGAGTCACAGCCTAATCAATTGCTTCTCATTGGATGCAGCCTTGTCCTTCTCTTAGCTTTCTCTAATTCGGTAGGTCCTGAGATGAGGTACCAAATTCTCCTTGGATTTAAGCGCGATTTAAATCACCTAGGTTCCTTAGGCTTATTTGAAAGCCCATTGCCAAGTCCCAGAATTGGTAGCTGATTCAGTGCTCACAACATGGATATTGTTACACCTAAACACAAGGTAAGAAGTTAAGAAGGCTGGAGATGCTTTTCAGTGGGAACTTAAAGAGCTAAGACTGCTCTGCTTGTGCAAAAGAAGATATCTGGGAGGAGTGTGGATACCTGCCCAGTGAGAAACAGCTGGCTGCTCATTTCTGGCTGCAGGGAGAAGCCTATGAAAGTCCAGTGGTTCAATCTGAGGTTAGCAAGTTCAAAACAAAGTGAGTCATTTTTGAGGCAGTGATTAACATCTTCAACACCACACTCAGAGAGGTGAACACAGCTACAGGTCTGTGACCAGAAGCAATGCAGTGGCCTGTGACTGAGATAGGGCTGGCCCCCTAAGTGGCCCGAGGTGGCCCCTGTGTCCCTGTGTGACCCAGGCAGTGCAGTGCTGGTGCAGGCTGGTGTCACCAGGCTGCTGGCACAGCGCTGCTTCGTGCGTCTCATGCAGCCCCCACAGCCCAGCAGACAGGCTCAGGAGACCTCTCCATGCCCACTGCTGGTGCTGAGACATTAAAATATAGGTGCTGAGCATCCAAAGGTGCTGAAATCTCTCCAAGCTCAGAAGCAGAAATCAGTGTCTTCTCTGAGTGCAACACCATCTCTGCTCTGTGTGCCGTGCTGGTAGAGAGTGACAGTGGGCTGCAGGACTGTGTATGGGCTCCCACTCCTTGCCAGACCTTTCATGCCTGCTTCTGTTGAGATTGGTCATTCAGAGATGTCCCTTAAGCAGTCCCACAGGAGACTAAAGATGTTTTTTGTTGTTGGCCTTGGCATATTTTCTTAGTGGGTCAGGCAATTGCTTGCAAACTTGAAGAGTTTGCAGGCATCCAGGAGTTACTCTTAGCCTGCTTCTACTGAAGACAATTTAGAGAACCTCAGTTTCCTAAGCAGAGGGAAAAGGCATGACCTCCCAGACAAAAAGTATTAAACCTGCATCCTCTGCATCGTAGCAGAGCATTCTAATTACTGCCTAAAATTAAATTAGGTTTAAGTCACTAGGTTTCCTTAGGTTACTTTTCAAATTTGTTAAACTTTCCTTGTTCCTGTTAGAGCCATATGCTCTGCAGCCCTGGATACAAGTGCTCCAGAGGATACAGAAGTACAGATGTGCAGGGGAGGCTGTTGTCTGGCGTGGTGGGAGGATGGTTAACAGAAAGAGGTCCATATCTGTGATTTCCTCTCCTTGTTTTTAGCCAGTGATGGACAAATGTAAACTGCATCCTGAATTAGGGAAGCAGGGACCAGAGCTGAGGTTTGCCCTGCTGTGGCCCTGGTCAACACTGTGATGGGCCATAGGAGCTCATGGCTGTGTTTTTTGCTGCAAGGGACTTCTCTCTGTGCTTTGGTTTGACTGTGGTGCTGTTGGTGGGTGCTTAGCATCATTCAAACAGGCATAAAAATGCAAAGATTCAGGAAGAGCTTAGGGGCTTTATTTCAACTCTGAACCACCACAGAGTTCAGCCAGGATCCAGGTGGTTTTTGCTCACAGGAGGGTCCTTTACTGCATAGCTGTGTGCCTAGCTGTGCAGACACATGAGAAGTCCAAAAATTCCAGAGTGGGCAGTGCTGGAATAAAAGGTTTATGATCTGTGGTCTTGGACTCTAGGGATGTATTGCTGAGTTTTTCCCTAGGCATTTAAACCACAGCCAGATGTCAGGGGAGTTCAGGGGTTGCTACCAATTCAATGAAATCTAGATACAGCTATAGTGCTGTCATTAACAGTCTGCCACACCTTCCTCCTCATTGCAATTTGTTCAACTAAAACACATCCTAATCCAAGCTCTGATTTCCTGCACTTATGCTATAAGGAGGTTACTAGAGTTTAAAAAGTTTGCAGCATTTAAAATGTATTTTTAAAATAATCAATTGTGTTTCCTTCTTGCCACCTGGTTACATGGTTTTGTTCTTTGCAAAGGTTGGTGCAAAAGCCCTTTGACTATGTAATTGCTTTAGAATGAGAACTGCAAGGCACCTCTCTGTTTGTAGGACTTACCAGAGGTAGAATATGTTTTAGCAATAAATTATTCTGTATTTTAGCAAGGTACCAAATAACAAAAATGGCCAAATTATGGCTTGCAAAATTTTTATAACAAGCAATCTAAAACAACCCAAATGTAGGGCTTTTAGCTCTATTTTATTAGGAAATCACAGACCAGCTTCAGAAGGGAATAAACAATTTCTGTTAGTTGGATTTGACTTATCAAGCAGCTAAGAAGAGCCAATTTTGAAGAAAAGAGATAAAATCATTGCATCTGAAGATTATTTAAGATCACTTGTGACAATTACAACAGAGAATTCCACAGTTCTGAGGTATTGGTCTTACTTCATCATTAAAATACTCCAGATTTACTGGCCTTAATTAGTTGCTTAAACTCTTTGTATTTCAAAAGTGTTTGAACACTTTTCCTGGAAAAGCAATGTCCAAATGTCACTACGCTTAATTAGTTCTGTCAGAATGAGGTGTCTCTGTCTTCTTTTAACAAACTGCACCCATGATCATACTTATCAAGTGTATCATTTGTCAGCACTTTATTGAGTAAGTTTTCATTAGATCAGTATCTTATTTAGGTAATAATTGCAATACCCAAACGAGAAAAACTTACATAAAGTAACATTTTCCCTTAATATACATTTTTACAGAAGTCATAGGACAGCCCAGAAAATTTAGACTCAGAAGTGATAAGTTCAACTCAGAAAATCAAAAGTAGGCTTCCAGCTTGTTTTGATATAGCCTTAGGTACCTCCACATGAGTAATTTCCTCATCTCCAAGAAAAGTATGGTTGTGTTAAGATCACTGTCTGCACTATAGATTCTTGGGGTTATTTCAGCAAATGAGCACAAGCTCTTCTCCTGTCCTGCTTTACTTCTAACCCTAGAGCCACCTCTGAATAAAGGGATCTGTGTTACATTGTTTCATCAATAGCATTCTTCCAAAGCTTAGATACATCTATAATTTTATTTTTTTAGTATTGCAATGTATGCTTTTGTATGTATGTATATATGTGCATGTAAATGTAAGTGTTATTGGTATTATTATCCTTTTAGTTGTTCAGGTTGGATTTCCTTGCCTTGGAAAACAAGATGGGGTTGCTGCATTTGAAGTGAACGTGATCATAATGAATTCAGAAGGCAATATTATCCTCCAGACCCCTCAGAACGCCATCTTCTTTAAAACCTGTCAGCAAGGTAACACTGAAGAAAACATGCTGGAATGCTGTTAGACCAGGTCACCTAACTGTCTTATGTTTCATTTAGGATAAGAGCTCGAGAGGATGGAAGTAAAGCAGTCACACAATGTGTAGCAATCATGGTGAATTCCAGGCTTTCTGGCTCTGTATGCATTTGCTGATCATTTACTACCTGGTTACTGAGCCTTTTCTTGCAGATCTCCCTTAGCAAAATGAGTTGGAGACATTTCTCCCTCCCCCCGTTCACTGCTCATCACACTAAGAGCATTGATAGAGATGTATCATATGAAAAGCCCCTGTTGGCAAACAATTCAAGGTTCTTGGAGGAGAGCGAGTTCTGTGACAGCACATTCCAGAGATGGCACATCATCTGGGGAACTGGCCTTCTGGGAGCTATAGTGGGGACACTGGTATCAATTAATGCTGTCAGTGCCTCGGTTCCAGCTTGGTGTCCTTAGTTCCCTAAATCTCAAACTTGCACATCCAAACTGAATACAAAAATCTTAATTCAGAACATTTCTGCAAAACTTGGCTTTACCTTCTCTGTAGCTCAGGTGCAGCCTCTTGGCTTTTGATACAGGTAAAATGGTGGAAGTTGGTGTTCAGTACTTCCAGTTATCAGAGGGCACGCTGGCAGGAGAAGAGCCATGAATTTTTTGCAGTGTTTGCTTGGAAAGGAGAGCACTTGTTTAGTCAACTGATCTATGAACCATAAGCACTGTGTAACAAGACTTTCTGAATTAATTCAATACACCACAAACAACTATAATTATCACTTTAAGCTGAGGCTATGGAAATTGAAAAATCAGTGTCCAAGATAGGATAATTATCCCATATCATGTGCAATTGTATCAAATTAACCCATGACAGGGCTGATGTACAAAGAACAAGATTTTTTTCTTCCCCTATTACATCTTCGTTCACAGTCCCACATTTTCTTCACTGCACTATTTTCTCTGAGATAATTGGCTGTAGTGTGGCTTCAAAGAGAGAGTAGTGGGAGCAAAAGCTGTTTATTCTTTGAAACCTCACTATGCCCAAATAGCAAAGCTGCTTGTTCCCTTTGAAGCCTTGCTGCTGCCAATTAGCCCAGGGAAAGTGGAGGAGGGGGAGAAGAAGTGGGCAGAGAAACAGGAAGAAAAATGGAAGATATAAGTACAAAAAAACAATCAGATCTCATGTATGAAGTTGTGTGTCTGGTGTAAATACAACATAAAACTTTTCGTATCTTTTTATTTTCAGTTCAACTCAAAGATACTGAACTTAGTAAACTTTGAAAATAGCATTGGGGTATTCTAATAGGGAGAGCAGAGTTACAGGTCTGTATTTTGGAAAATAATGGCTTAAAGAGGAAGGGCTCCAGACTCAGTTTAGTCATAGCAGTCATCCAGGTTATCATTTCTGTGTTATTATTTGTAGTTAACATTTTTATACAAGCTGTAATATCTAACAATTTAGCAGTATTGCATCATATGACCTCTGAAGAAACCTGGGGTTGATTATTGTCCCAGTCCTTTGTTCATGGAGCCAGCTGAGAGACACAGGGAAGATTTCCCAAACTTTAGAGACACGCAGAGGAGGAGCTTTGTCACGCATCTTTTCCTTACTGGACACAGGGCAGGAATGGGAGTTATTCCAGTATGGGCTGGAATAACTCCCATTCCTGCCCTGTGTCCAGTAAGGTGAAAACAGCAGTGTTTTAGGACAGATGCTGAGATGCATAAGAATGTCTTTAGTGGTTGGTGTTAGAGTAGGTGGTAGTTTCCTTCCTCTGAAACATATCATACATGTTGAAGAGCTCCTGTCAGGGCTCTAGTCACTGTTTGCAGTTGTTCTTGGCCATACAGAAAGGCCCCAGCAGAGGAAGTGAGGGGAGCAAGGGAGCAATTTTGTGGATAAGAGATGATTTGTTGTGTCTAAGAGGTGGTCACAAAGAAAAAATATGTTTTCCTATTTTTCTGCTTGAAATGGTATGCATTTAAGCATGCATTTTTTTGGTAATGAATAGCAGCTCTGCATTTGAGTACAAAGAGAGAAGCATTTCCAGAAAAAGTCCTAGAATACAGTGTTAGAACACAGTAGGACCAAAAATCCTTTACTACAATTACTACGGCTGCAAACAGCTTTACTTTTAAGGAATATCATTTTACCTCAGAGGTTTTGAACCTTCTCACTTGGAATGTTACACAACAGAGCATCAAGATGAGGCGGTGGTGCCTACCACTGATCCCTACCGATGCTGAGTTTTTCTAATGGGAATAGGCAGTCTCTCCTGCCTGCCTTATTCTCCGTGAGGGATCTGGGAAGGCATTTTTGAGTAATTGTTTTTATACCCAGCAGCCCTTTTTTATGGTGTTCCATAGGGCTTGATTTCGTGTGCCCTCTTGTTTGATGGGCTCTGGTGTTTTGAGGATAGTGGTGGCACCCAGAAGTATCTTTCATCCTTGTATAATCCTGCCAATGTTGCTAAATGCTTTTACATATTTGATCGATAACCGAGATATGAATGAGAGCTGATGATGATGCAGAACTGTTGTGCAGGAGGGCTTTCATCTTCCTTTCTGGCCTTCTTCCATTTAGCCTTGATACTCACTCTTTCATGTGAACACAGATTTCATCATTGTCACCTCAGCAGTAACAGATGTGGTAATTAATGCAATGCAAGTTGCAGTGATGTCTGCTTCAGGCTGCAGAAATCGAAACTGGTCCTGCACACTAAGGGTAGGTCTAACCAGCCATGCAAGTTCTGCACTAAGTTGCCTGCTCATTTCCACACAGAAAATAAATTACTGGATTGAGCAGAGCAGAGCATCCACATAGAGAGATGAAAGTGCAGAGTCCATCAACAAGTGCATCACCCATGTGAACATGTGATGGAACATCTATCTGTAGACTACTAAAAGAGAAACCAATTTATCTTGAAGAAATCTTAGCTGAATTTCCATTTCTTCAGTGTTTGTCTGCCAGCAAATATTTAAACTCTTATGTCAAAGAAATATATTAATGCTACTGAGATCTGGCTGGCAGCTGAAGTATATAACATTTTAATTATGATTGTTGTTATATTTTCTGAAGCGGAATGTCCAGGAGGATGCAGAAATGGAGGGGTTTGCAACGAAAGACATGTCTGTGAATGTCCTGATGGATTTTACGGGCCTCATTGTGAGAAAGGTAATTTAATACAAAATCTCAACTGTCTTCTTTACCACAATCTCAAGAAAACTGTATCTCCTGCACTGTAGGCTCTCCAAAAATTAAGAATGGCCTGTTTTGAAGATTTCGTATATTTTGAGTTCATACATGTAAGAGAATTGTTATTGTCATCCATGGTCTAGTAGAAATACGAATTGCTTACATGAGAAATATTTTCCCTTTCACAAATTACTTTTAACAAAAACTGATGCAATAATTAAGTGATCCTTAATCACAGGGAATCCATCTGGCAAGAAGATTAAATAAAATTCTTCTGCTAATGAGGACTAGCTGTGAAACAAAGCATAGTGCTTTGTTGCTCTGCATTTGGTTATTTGCAGACAAGATCAGATATGTAAGCAGGCTGAAAACAAAAATGGGAAGATGAAGGGAAGATTCTCTTTCTCTTCCATGAGTGGATAATAGCCCAAACCAACATTTCCAGGAGTGAAGAGCCAGGAAATTGGTGTGACTTGGCAAGGAAACTAGATCTTCTTCCTATCCCTCCCTTCCTTTTCCCAGTGGCAGTCCCTCCCCAGGGCGACTGGAGACACCCATCCCCATGGGCATCCTACTCCAATACAATCATTCACTCCCAGATACTCTGGCTATATCAAAAATATTAGATACAAAGGTCAAGGACTGTTCTCTGGCCTGGAGAGCGACTGGCACAGCTTACATTCATATGCTTAATAAACTCTTACCTTCCATCAAACCCATTACAAACTCACTCCTGGGAGGAGCCCGTGGTCACTACTCATCCCAGGAGCATGGCCAGGAGGATTTGCTGGTCAGCCGGGACAAAGCCGAGCCACCAACAGTTTCACAAGATGATTTCACAAGCCCATTTGGCCCTGTGCCTGGGTGCTGTTTAACTCACCAGCATAGACCTGACCTCACTGCATGTACCAATTGTGGGCAACCACAAAGTGAAGCATTGCCCCCTAACATGCCTCCCTGAAGAGCTTTTTGGGGTGGCCACAAGGCAGAGATGTCTTGGAAGAGCACAGGGGCTCCCGAGAAGATTCACTGGGAGCATGCAGGACAGTTTGGGTGTGCAGCAGGCTTTCCTAGTCAAAATTAGATAGCCATGCTTATGCTCAGGTATGCAGGAGTAGGGAGGGTTTATTGTAAAGCCTGCCTGGGAACCCCATTGAGTTACTGACCCCTGTGAGATAGTCGTGCCTGCACAGCTGAGGAGCCAGACTACAGTTGTAGAGAGGACTGGGGGGATTTTAAGTATCCAGAGTGTGTAGGTGTATGTTGGTACTTTGCTCTCCCCTGTACAAGAGGCAATTTCTGTTTACATATGGAATCAGATCTGAACTCGAATTAGCCTACAGTTTTTAGTAGCACTGTACAGAAATTGCCATATACAAACCAAAGATATAACAGAATTAACGCCCTAAGAGAGGCCCCTTGCAAAGGTGACTTAGAACAATAAGCAGAAGGAAAAATAGCTTAAGGGGTCAATGTGCGTGTATTTAAATACCAGGAAGTATTGACATTTGGACATTGCCACCAGCCATGCTTTTTCTGCTCTTCCACCCCTCAGCACTGTGTGTTCCTCGCTGCATGAACGGCGGGCTCTGCATCACACCTGGCCTCTGCATCTGCCCCCCGGGCTTCTACGGCATCAACTGCGACAAAGGTAAACGCCAGCCCGAGCCCGGGCTCTGCACGCAGCAGCCTCTCTTCACTCCCCTCTGGCACTTTCCCTCTAGGAGTGCATTTTGGAAAGTCAGGCAAGCAATAAGTAAATAAGTTTTAGAAATATTGTGATTCTTAAAATAGATGCTGTAGCACAGCCCAGCAGCTGCTGGAAGAATAGGAATTTGCAGGTATCCATGCACCCCAGCTCTGTGAAGGGTTGTTTGGATAATCACTTCAGCTGATCCACTGAATACTGTGGATCTTACCACAAAAATCTCTTCTATTTCTGAGATGAGAAAAAAAAAAGGCAAAAATAAAACCTGTCTATTTGATCTTTAGTTTCCTGTAGTAAAATTAATTTTACTAATCATTTAGTACATTAATGTGCTGCATCTGGACACATGAAAAAATATGCAGGCTATTCATTTTTTGTTGCTGCATTGGGACTCATGAAGGGTAAAAACCAACAATCAGTTGTTCAGAACAGTAATTGGGAACAGTCTAGGCTACCATGTAGAAAGAACCAAGTACTTTCCTGCAGAAATGTAACTGACCTGCTCATGGCAGAGTGTCATGCTCCATTTGTCATTGCAGGTCTATGTGAAGTAAATACTGAATACAAAAGGTCCTAGAGGCCTTTTCAGCAAAACAGCGGGAACCTTCCTATTACTTTACACAAACTGTTGGTGTCAATGCCCTCACGTCTTCTGTCTAGTCTTTGAACAGACTTTCACCACATTTAGAAAATACTTCAAATGTGCACTTTAATTAAATGCTCCTGATGTCTTGAAGGATTAATGTGAATCCCAGCTGTTTGGTGAAAAGTCACATCTAACGCAATGTAAGTTATTTGGCAGCTGAAAGTCAGAGCATTTGCCTCTATGTCACCACATAGAAAAACTCACAGAGGTTTCTTTTCGGTCAAAGGATTACTCAAGAACTGTGGTGAAGTATCCTCTTGCAGAAGTAGCTTCCAGTGCTAGGCTGTGCTCCTTTTATCAGACACTGGCAGTTTCAATAGCAATAGTGCCTTAATCCCTCAATGAGCTTTATGTGTGGGGGTTGATAAAGATGTAGCACAGTCTGTCCTCAGAGAGCTCACTGCGGTATTGTTCACTTGTCTCCTTCTATATTGCCTTGTGTGTGCCCATGTAAAGCATTATGTAGGAATAACTGCATTTCAGTCTTACTTGTAAACCAGATGAAAAGAGGTTAATCCTGCTTTTACAACCTACTCAATGTCTACTTATGATGAACAGCAGAGAACATTAAGTCCAAGTTAGTCCTAGTTCATATTAATTACTTAGTTAATTCCTTTTATTTGTTTCAGCAAACTGTACAACAACCTGTTTCAATGGAGGGACGTGTTTCTACCTGGGAAAATGCATTTGTCCTTCAGGCTATGAGGGAGACCAATGTGAAATTAGTGAGTAGCATCTTTGTGTGCTTGCTTTCATTTATGTCAACTTCTTCTAGTGTCAATACCTGAGTGATAACATGTGAGCTGCCTCTGCTGGGCACAGAGCACACAGCAGTTTGGGACCCTCAGAGTCAGATGCCACATGCCTCCAAACGGGTCTCCTACTCAGAAGTTTGATTCATTGCTGGACCATTTCACCCCCTGCCCTGTTCTGTTTTCACTAGTAGCCAGGCTTGGTAGCAATCCTCAAGCCATGAGTATGCAAGCAATGCCCTGTGGCAGACAGATGTGCTGCCATGCCAAGCCTGTGGGGTGCATCTATTTTCAAACATTATGGCAAATCACACCTGGGCACAGCAGATTAAGTTTGAGCTGTCACCTCTGAAAGAACTACTATAATTTGCGGATGAAAATATTCGGGGCAAAAGGAGAACTGAACTGTAAGAGCTGAAGGCTTTCATGTAGCATGTAAAGTTACATTCACAAGGTAACTTGAGGATGTACAACCAGACCTCATTCTTCCTGGACTTAGAACTTCTAACAGGACACTGTGCAGGAAAGTTTCCCTGTTGTAAATAATCCCACCAATATTCCCCAGCCCCTTCACAGGAGCATGGAGAACAGTATTTGACCTAGGATATGTAAATGCTGGTTTTTTAATATACATCAGTAGAAACAAGTCCTCCTCACAATTAGGACATTTTTATCACCTTGGAAACTCATGGAAATAAACTCTTAACTTGCTGTCAGCCACTACACAAGAAGTGAATTACTATGCAAAGAAAGTACACAGATGTAGTAAGGCCCACATTTATGTGTAGATTAACAATAGGTGTATGTAAATGTTTCACCATGTCTCTATGCATAACAAGGCATTTTGCAACTCCTTTTTACAGCATCAAAAATTCAGGGAAAAAGAAGCAGCAAAGCTTTATTGTTATTGAATAAATAAAGATTGCCTATTGATATAAATTCAGATCATATACCACAAGAACAACAGTGTGGGTTTTCACTGGATTTACCTTTGCTTACATCAAGCTCAAATTTGACTATTTGGCATAACCCCATTTCTTTCTTCAGTCCCTAAAAAGTCAACATTATTGACATTTTTCAGATGAAGATTAAATTTTAATTCAGAGAGAAGCATGTATTGTAGTGTTTTTTTTGAGGAGACTTCTTAGAACTGTTATTGCAGCATGTATAATTAAGGGCAGTCCATTTAATTGATCTGTCTGAGGACCTGAAGCTCGTATTTGTTGACTGCTGCTTGGGATAAGTGCAACTGTTTTGACTTCCTGGAAAGGCTTACCTGTGAAACTCAAGTTAAATTAATTAAAATGCAGGCAGTAAACTAGCTTCTGTACAAAAGATAAAAGAGCAAATTCAGATCACGGTATGCTGAGACCTAAACTGGGACAGTGTCAATGAGAGCAAGAAAGCACTTACTCTGGTTCTTGTAAAGCCAGGACTGCAATTGTTAGGCTGTGATTGACAGCTGTCATCGCCCCTGGGCACTGCACCAGCACAGCAGTGGAAGACTGCAAGAAATCTAGACAAGGCTTAGAAACACCAGAGCAGAAACACAACTCAGTCCATTTTCTTAGATCCAGGGCCAGCTACATTCAGTCATGGGATTCTTAAAATAATGAGTGGGAAAAACCTTTCAACAGGCAGAAAGCCATCTTCTGAAAATTGCAAGGTTTTGTTGTTTGGTTTTTTTTAGCATTGGGTATAGGCTTTCAGTGCTTGTGTAATAATTTAATCCCTCTGTAAGACTCCTGGGAAGTATACTGAACCCAGTCCACAAGACCAACAGGCATTCACAGTCTTCCAGGTTTTTTTCTAATTAGCATTTCACTTTGAATCAAGAGAGTTTTATTTTGCTTTGGATTCCTCCCTTACTTGTCACCAGCTGTTTTGTTGCTTTTTCCATTTCTTAGTCAGTAACAGAGAGAGTTATTACTCTTTCCTTCATTCTGTGACAATATCTTATTCCAAAGTTAATTGAGCTGTGCTGAGCCAAATGCTTGCCTGTTGCAACTTGGTGGAAGTTGGTGTCACGTCTCTTGACTCATATCCTCCAGATTTACTTAAAGAACTAGGAAAGTGCATTGATTTCTTTAGCATTGCTCTTTCCAATTGTTAATTACTTGGGATGCAAATTTTTGCAAATTAGAATGCCTAACGTTTCCCTGCCCAAAGGTTCCTGCAGAGGAATTGTGCTTTTGCAGAAACTCTCCTTAGCACTGTTTGTTCCATCAGCTGCTTATGAAGCTTCTTTCAGGGTTATTAAAATAATTATGTAGAATAGGAATGAGTGTTTCCTTTATATTGACAATACACTTGTGTATCACATAGGTCTTCAGGGTTTGAGAGCTAAGCAGGTGCTGCCTGTGATGTTGAGCTCCCAAGAGGGCAGTCTGTGTTCATGAAATGAGGTTTTCAACACAGCAAGCCACTGTTGATGCTTAAATTATGACATGTAGGTCTCAGTTAATACTTTTCTTAAAAAAAAAAATAAGGGAAAGGGAAAGCGGGAAAGGGAAAAAGAAAGGAAAGGAATTGGTTTGCTGCCCCAGGTTCCAGTTTTAATTTACTCACAGATTCAGGTATATATTAGTGTTAAATCTAGGGAGGGAACCTTTGTTTTCTCTTTTCAGAAGAATCTAGGAAGTCTAGTGGCATTAGAAAAGATAAAAAATGGTTTTGGACCACAATGAGAAAAGCTGCACTGATACATATGGGCACCAAGGTAGCAGGAAAGGGAGGGTGCAGTTCCTGCTGGTCCAAGAGTGCCCAGATAAGTGACAGTAAGCCTCCCTCAGCCTAGGAGTGGCTGAGCTCATGGGCACTGTGCTTCCCTTCCTAGAGAGGAGTGAAGATTTAATTAGTTCAGAAATGCAGACAAATTCTAACAAGGTATAGGCAGTCTGATGGTGGGACATTGGACGTTAAATTTGGGGAAGGTCCCTGGTGTGTCATGCCCAGCATGAAAGAAAGAAAGAAACTGAGTGTGGTTCTCCTCCAGGGGAGACCTCCTCAGTCCCAGGCGATCGGGGCCAAACAAGACTTCCCACAACAACAACACCTGACCCAGCCTATGCCTTTGGCAAAGGCTGTTTGTGAAGGAAAGTAATTTCCAGACCAAGAGCCTGGAAAAATGTCTGCCAGTTCCGATTACTGTTAGCAAAGTTGCTCTGTGCTTTGCAAACAGGAAAGAAGGGCATGTATTTTTAATGTGCCCTTAGTTTCTGAGCTGCCATGTGGAACATCCCTCATTGCACCATCCACAGCACCACGGTGCTCCCAGCCTGGGCTACAAGCTGAAGGGCCCAGCCAATCTATTTACTGTCTGCAGGTAGCAGCCATACCTGTCATTTCCTGAGTGTCTTACTGCTCTCAGATGTCACTAGATTTTTTCTGCTGGGACCCCTCAGGTTTGGATCCTGCTCTTTGGAACTGCATGGTCTGGACAGGGCTGCCCCCCTGTAAAGGGCGACGAGACCAGGAGTCAGTACTGACCAGTCATGTGGGGGATTCTGCAGAGGCAGAGTGGCACAGACCTGGGCAAAAGCTGCAAGGTCACACAGGCTTTGGCCATGCCAAATTATTGTCATATTCTCAAAGGAGAAGAATGCTTGTAAGTTGGAAGCACAGACTTGCAGCAGAGTCTTTCCTGATGGATCCATAGCTCACACTCTAATATCTGATGAGTTTTTCAGGTACAAGTCAAGCTTGTCAGACACTTGTAGGCACAGGGGGCTAAGACCATTGTGTCTATGTTTTCAATTTCTAGGTAAATGCCATCAACCCTGTCGAAATGGAGGTAAATGTACCGGTAAGAATAAATGCAAGTGCTCCAAAGGCTACCAGGGAGACCTGTGTTCAAAGCGTGAGTACCAAAGCCGCTCCAGCAGTCCTTGTGGGAACATCCAGCTCACTGTGCAGTATCTTTTTTACATAACGTCAGTGCTAATTGTCTGTTGTCAAAGTAGTTCAAGTTATCTTACTTTCTGGATGTACATCATACACCAGACTTAAGGAAATTACGAAACAAGAAACATTTTTTAACAGAAGCATCCTCACAGTCTCTTCTGTACTCTTGAGCTTCTATAAACCAGCAGTGTGTCAGCTCAGCAATGGCACTTCAGTAATAGAGAAATGCTTAAAAAAATGTTAGTGCTTTGCCATGTTAAAATACAACGAGAACACTTCGTGAGGGGGGTGCTGGGGACTACTCTCCTCTGGCTGGTTCTGATGCTTAGCTCTGCTGTACAACCTGATTCCCTTGCCAGGGGCTGAGCCAGACCTTGCAGGTAAAGAGAGGGGTGTGGATTATTTCAGGGCTCGGACTGCACTCAGTGCAAAGGCATGGATTTACTTTGAGAGCCACCCCTGTGCCAGGACCAACCCATCATGTGAAACAGCAGGGAAAGCAAATGTGGACTGTCTCTGGATGAAATGTCAAGAGACCAGGTGTATGTGTTCACTTTTTTACAGCTGTCTGTGAACCCAGCTGTGGCCTGTACGGCACCTGTGTGGAGCCCAACAAATGCCAGTGCAAAGAAGGCTGGCACGGGAGACACTGTAATAAAAGTAAGTGAGAAGCAAACCCTGAGAGTCTTATCTGAGGTGTTACACACCCAGTGCTATACAGAAATGACTGCCTCAAGAGCCTTTCCAGCATCATTAATGATACCACACTCCTTTTTCTCTAATCTTTAATCCAAGCAATAAAACAAGGGTTTTCAATACTCCATAATTTTACCTACTTAAAAAAATTTCATAATAATTTGAAAGTGTTTTATCAAGACCATTTTTGTATTAGAAATTCCAGAATCTGGTATCAATCAGAGGAGGACCTTGCTTGTCTTCCAACCACAGCATGGAAGGGATCCAATTCTTTCAATAATCCTCAGTAATATCAGCTAGCTTTGAAATGCTGGGTAGGTATTTTTAAAAGTAAAACTCTGACACATTTTAAAACCGATTGAAACTTAGAAAAAATGTAATGTCCTTTAGAAATTTTGGAGAAAACTTGAAGAATTATGCAAGATCTGTTCTTAGTAACTTCACATTTTTCTTCTTCTCTTCTTACCCATGTTCCATGGTATACAAAATACATTGCCCCAAAGCAAAGTTAAAGTTCTTGAAATTAATTTCTGTTGTGCTTTTTGGTCCATTTACCATCTATTGTAGCAACTGATCATTTCACTGGGCTTAAAATGGTACTGTATAATTATTTGAAATACAATTGGATATATCCAGTAAGAACTTCAGATTTAATTTTGTGTTTCATGTGCAACAATACTGTAACAGCAGATCTTCAATATGTGATCTTTATATACTCCCAAAAGATACTAATGTATATCACTGTTGGCTACCAATTCACATGTCGTGTTTTATGTGTCAGTAAGAATAAAGTTGAAAAATTTTGCAGCTACAAAACTAATCAACCATAAAGAATGTGAACCTTAAATTGCAGCATCAACTGAATGCTCACTTTTATTAAAACCTGTTGAAGCATATGATTTTTGTCACATCAAAATGTATTAGAATAGATGCAGTATTTTCATGAAAAACTGAGTATTATCCAACTAAGATGGATTTTGCTGTGAAAATTAGGTTTGCTGTGAAAATTGGGAGTCTGCTTTTCTGCTGTTACCTAGTGGATTTGTGTTTAAGTATTCTTGCTACTCTCTGAAGGAGAAATACCATTAACATAAGTTATGCTTAGAAAAAAGATACAATGAAACGAGCCAGTACAAACTACAGTTTGTAAGTTTGGTATGAACTTTTTATTCCTGTCATACTCTTCCTATAAAGAATGCAGATAGCAAATTAAAACAAATACATACTTTAGGTGACCATCACCAAAGAAGTAATTGTCTGTACAACAAACCCAAAGCTCACACCTGCCTTGTGATAAGATGTCAGTAATCTCACATTATTGTAAACTCCAAGGTTTTGCATCCTTCATTACTTGGAGTTTGGGTACAGTCTTGCTGTGTTTAGTACTGCAAAACTCTCTTTGTATTCAGCAAAGAAATTGTGAAATGGACATTTGGGCAAACTTCAACCGCATTTTAAGTGTCCATTAATGTGCATGCAGAGCAGTTCCCCCTTTTCAACCAAAACCAAACATCACTGGGTCTTGAGAGGAGATTTACAGTTAACTTGAGAGGCTTGTTTCATATTCCATCAAATTAATGGCTCTTTGGTAAAGCTGTTTTCTTAAAAAAGAAGTGGTTAAAAAATTGAACAGAGAACTCAGTTTTTCAAAGTAATTTCCATTAGCTTTAAGTAATGAGATGAGTAAATGAACCTATAAAGAATTACAACATAATACTTTGGATTCCATTTTTATTGTTCACTTTCATTTTCCACAACAAAGCAGCTCTAGTGAGCCTGTTTCAGATGGCTTTTTTTCCCCTCCAGGTGTTTATGGTCACTGGTGTTCTTTTTCTTTGCATTCAGCCATAAAGCAAAGCCCAGCTCAGGTAGCTGGTGCAGATTCTCCCCAGGGGGTTGCTTACGCCCCACTCTAGGGCTGGCAGATCATCATGACTGTAACCCAGCTGGTGTGGGGGTTACAGATGTGCACCCCAGGCTGAGTGGCTGTGCTGGGCTCCCTGGGCTGCCTGGCCAGGCCAAGCAGCTTTCTGTCCGGCAGGACTTCGTTCATCCTGGGGGATAACAGAGACACCAGCACTTTTGTAAGGCAAAGCAAAATCCTTTGTTCACATGGGTAAGACAGTTTCCACTTGAAATATTAGCTGTGGATCATAAGCCCACTTCTGTGGATTCTTTTTTCTTGAACTGGATCATTTTCCAGGGTACGGAGCCAGCGGTCTGAGCGCCCTGAGGCCAGCAGGCAGCAAGCACAGGCAGCACACGCCTTCGCCAAAAAGGGCCGAGGAGAATCATGTCCCACCCGAATCCAATTATATCTGGTGAGCTCCAACATCTGAAATGGTTCGTGTTACACAAAGTTCACAGCCTTCATTAACCTCTCCTGGACTGAATGTTAAAATGCTGTTCATTACATTTGAGATTACCGGCTGGAATTTTATTAGCTTCATTATAAACCACTGAGCTGACACTTACTATTCCTTTTAAGTTTTATAAATACTTCTGTAGCATGATTATATAGGCTTCTTCTCTCAGTGCTTTGAATGGTGTTTTGTACTACACTTCAGATACAGCTAAACTTCCTTTTTTTGGTTATATAGCAAATATTATCCAAAAATTAAGTAACAATATTCAAGCAGAAAACCCTGTAGATGCTAACCCTGAATTATTTCAATGACTACAGATGCAATTTGCCTAAGGCAAAAGAAAGGTGCATTTTGCAAATTTTTACAAATTGTGTATTTAGACTTTTCCCTAAGAAAAACAAATAGATAAGTAAATAAGTTGCCTAATTTAAAAACTGAATAACTCAGTTCAGTATTATTTTTGGCTTTACGGTTTTGTGTATTAAAAAGAAACTGCAGTGGTACCATTTAACCAACATAATATATTGTAAACAAAGTAGAGCTATAATGTATGACGTTTCTGCATCAGCTTGAAGCAATATAATATATTGTAAACAGAACAGCTCTTATGTAATAAACTTTTTATACTGATTTTTATGTATAAATAAAGACGCTGCTTTAGTTTTTTGAGTACTGCTCTGTGTGGCCTCCTGCGGTCTCATCAGCGCTGGGCTGGGACGATGGCTTTTCTAGGGCACCCTCATAAAACAGTGGCACTGTGGGGTTGGTGTCCCTCTGTCTGCCTTTAGCCCCACAGCTCTTCAAAATATTTCAGAAGAACAACTTCTTGTGCCTTGGCCAAGGAGGGGAGAACATGGAGGGTGGCGTGTTTCACTCCCTGTACTTGTCCTCCTTGTACCTCGTCCTCCTTTCCCCCAGCACGGCCAGCCAGCTGTGCTGGTGTGCCCAGTTTGTGGCGCCTCAGGTGCTCAGAATATTCTTCATACAGCTTCTGTCCCAGCAGGTGATAGTCCAGCCCTGGCCATGTTTCCTGCTCATGGTGATGGTCCTGTGTCATGTTGTGATCGCTCTGTAGAAGGCTTGGGTGCTGCTTCCTACAGTCAAGGGCTTCATGATTTGTAGTTTGATGTGGCTTGGAAGCAGGAAACAAGGTTTCTGTCTGCACTGAAGAACAGTAAATATCCAATGAATTATTACTGACACTTGCTATAGTGTATTTCCAACAATCTTGTTATCTGAGAGAAAAATTTAAAAAAATGAATAACATAAAGTTGGAAGCATTAGAGCTGGGCTTTTCCTTCCACCGAGACCAGAAAGAGGAGATGTGGGCAGGAAAGGTGCTCAGCCTCTGCCCTCAGTCAGTGCTGTCCCAAAAGCACCCTATTCACATTAAAAAAAGATGGAAAAGAGGCAGCCTGAGGCAGAGGAGAAAATACTTACATGGTGAATACCTGGGAGGAGCTGTTCATGATCTTTTTCTTGAAAGTGTTGAAAGGAGGAGCATAATATTAGGTTGAGATTAAATGTGTAGCTGCTCTGTATGTCCAGGGCTGTCTCGGGAGCTGTGTACAAACATGAATGTCACATTTGCATGCTTTTTGTTCTTTCTGTAGCAAAGATTAAGTGGTTTATCACAGAATACAGTAAAAAGCACAGAAAATTCTTACTTAAAATTACTCAGATATTTTGGCTGAACTTTTTCTGCTCATGTCAATTTCTTAGAAAGTGCTTCCTTAAAAATAGCAAGTGTATTCTTTTATACAGTGTAAATGTTTTGCTACTTGCCCTAAAGACACTTATGCTGCTGTTTTCTTTCCAGAGTTTCAACACTGGTTTTTGGAAATACTATTAATCACGAGAAGAACATCATCAGAAAGGTTACAAAAGGAAAAAATAGTCCTCAAAGTGCACACTATACCACAACTCTGTTTCTTAAATAACATCAATTGTCTACACAAAATCTCCATGGCTTTGCCAATCTGAGCACAAAGTTTCCCACGTAAGAGACAGTCCTTGATGTCAGAGTTTTAAGTTAAAAGTCTATGATAACTGAGAATGCTAAAAGAAGACGTGAATTTTCCAGAAAAAGTCCAGTTGGAAGTTGGAAGCAATTTTGCCACTTGAAAATAAACCACAGAATTTATCACATTCTGACACTGACAGAACATACATATGAGGGAAAAAAGATGTGCCAGAGGTGAAAATTATTTTAAAATAGCAAAATAAATTCAAAATACCAATCCACTACAATAGGTCAGACAGAAACTGCCTTTTCAATATTTGGGAAATCTGTAGTTAGCTAGAGCAAGATGCCAAACACTGCACTTGTGAGCGGCAGCTGTAAGGTGATGAAAATGAGTAAAAGAACATAAAATGTTAACATCGCTATAACTCTACCAAAGAAATCTCAATTTGAGCAACTGACAAAATGATAGCTTTACAAAGGGCTTCTAATGGTACTTGATAATTTCGTATCTAATATTGGCATCCTGCTATGTCCAGGTGTGCACAACATTTCAAAGGACAAATGCATACTGCACACAAAGCAGAAGCAGACATCCTAAGGGCAAACTGCCTTTTTTGTACTGCTGCCATTACTGAACTGATGCACATGCGTTTGGGGGTTGGTTTGGTTTTTTTTTTTTTGGAATTTGCATTTCAGGTTGGCTCTGTCTGTGCCATTGGATTTCATACATATCTCTGTCTGTGCCTCTTCACATCCTCACCTGACTGTTGGGGAGCTGGAGAGAATTGTGGCCTTTTCTTGTTCCTGCTGTGCTTGACCAGTGTTGGTAGCAGTGCAGTGGAGATGCCAGGGCAGCAGAGCCCAGCACCGCTGCACACACTGCGTGCTGCTCACGGGGTCCTTCTGGCCAGCACCGGCTGCTGGGACTCAGCACACTTTCTCCATGTAGTGGGACTGAATGGTCGGCTCCAGCTTCAGCTGCATTTCAAGGAATATTAAGGGAAAAAAGTTATGAAGAAAAAAATTCAGAATTGTTCCAGATGACTCACTGCCTGTGAGATTCAAACTCCAAAAGCCAGACTTAAAGCATTGGCCAGACTTTCTGGTATTAATTCAAAAATGTCAGCTTTGTTTCTGCTGGATAGATTTGTTACCTTTCCTTTCCTCTCACTCCTCTACATCACCTGTTCTACTGGGATTGCCTACTGCGGAAAAAATTCCTACTTGCAGATGCTGACAGGAGATCTGGCAGCAGCAAAGAGGGAGCTGCCTGAAAGGGCCTGGAGTTATGCCAGGATTCCCCTGGTGCCTGCACTGCCCACAGCATGGCATTGGGGCAGGGGCAATGTGTGAGTGGGTGTTAAGGCATCACTCAGAAGCTTGGCTTCATGGCAGCTCCAGGTCTTGCAGTCAGCTCTAGCCTAGAGGAACTGCATCAGTCAGAAGTGCTCTCATCCATTACAGGGATTAAATCCTGCTAAATCCCACAAGTCTTGCAGTGTGAATACAACTTTGTGTTCAGTGAGGTGATGAGGTTCCAGGATGAGGTGCCAGATTAGCCAGGTCATAGCCAAACCTTAAAACCCCGACTAAAACAGTGACAGCCTCTCCAGCTCTAAAATGTGAGCATGATTTGCTCACATGTTTCTTTAAACAGAAAAGCGACTAGTTAAAAAAGTCTCAAGTCAAATGTTGCTGTTTATTTTTTCTTGCATCTGTCTGGCAGGATGGCTGCTGAGCCACAGACCAGCTCCTCAGTGGCTCCCAGCACCCAGCTCCTGCTGGAGCACGGCTGGCTGCACACTCCTTGCTGCTGGCTGGGGCAGCAGCCCAGTGCAGCCATGCAAGCTCACCCACACCCAGCAACAGTGCAAAGCTGAACTGAGCACAGAACAAATGGGTTAGGAGAACAGCAAGGCTTGGAAAAGGCATGCATGCAGATCTGAGAAGATGTATTTCTTATATTTGTGGCTTTAGGAAGTTCAATTTAAATGAACCTCGAAATTTTAAGTTAAAAAAGCCCCCACATATATTTTTTCTTAGAATACGATATTCTATTATTCATATTAGTTACAGAGATTGCATTTTAATCCCTTTCCACACAGCCCATCAGAAGACAGAGCAGCCTCATTGGCAGGAATCTTTCCACGGAAATATGAATTTTTTTCAGAGGATTTAACACACATACCCTGTCTGGCCAAACCACAGCTCAAAAGTAGTTCAGATGCTTATGAGGGACATCCCCACAAGTACTTTCTAACACTTTGTTTCCTGGCATATGCTTGGGGGATTTTATGGCTGAGGAGCTGGCACTGGGGACTGCGCAAGAGCTAACTGGCTCTGGCTGCTCTGAGTGTTTGACTCTACAACCCTAAATTATATATATCCCCTAATCAGCATGCTGCACTTGTACTGCCTCCTTCCTGCCCAGACATCCTAGTGAGCCTCTCTCAAGGCAAGGACCAGTGGGACTCCACAAACTCTCCAGCAGGCAGTATTTGGAAAGGATGCCCACAGTGTTTATACCTTGTTCATCAAGTTTCTGTGCTATTCATCATCTCTAGCTTGCAGGAGCCTTGCCCAAATGGAGCCTGCCATGATCCTGGGCCAGAATTTTCCCCAGTCCTCCTACTACAAACTGCCAGACTTTGTTGGACAAATTTGGCCACTATGGGAACTGCTTGTATGCTGGACTCTGGCTTTCTTCAAATTAGGGTAAACCAGCTGAAAGTCTGAGCATTTAATTAAGGTCGTGGTTGTTCTCAGCATGCACAAATTCCACCCTTCAGTGGCCACTGTGGGTATCACCTCTCCCTTGGTCTATCTGGAGAGTGACTGCCAAACGTATACATCTCCCAGACAGTGTCACTGTTAAAAAAGTTAAATGAATGTTCAGCACAATCCACTCAGTGTTTTTTGAACCACTCTTTTTGTGTAAAGGCATAAAGATTTCTCCCCTGTTACAGCTACAGCAAAAATAAAGGAGTTGACTGTACTACTTCATTGTATTTATCCCATGTAAGGCTGACTCAGCAATGGCAGTTCCACCTCCAAGGCTTATTCCTAAAAGTAACCAACTGTATTTGAAATGCAGCTGAAATGTTAACCTAGTTTGACAGTTGAGGGGTCCTGAGTGGTTTACATGCCACAATTTACAACAATCCTCTTAAAAACAAGATGTAAGGGATTTCTAGGGAGAGGTGAGTTTGGAATTTCTATTCCTTGTGATCAGTGAGAGTAGGAACTCCCCGAACACCAGAGGACCTCTCTAGGTGGTTTGAAAATGGACAGCAACGGCAGGTGAAGTGTGCGTACTGCCCCCCTGGAAGTGCATCTTCATTGCCACCAGGGAGCTGAAACAGGGATCACTGAGGGTTTTGGGGGTTGTTCCTGAACATCTTTACAATATATGATCTAGTGATGTAGAACCGCAGAATGGTTTGAGTTGGAAAGGACCTTAAATGTCGTCTAGTTCCAGCTCCCACCTTTCACTAGACCAGGTTGTTCAGAGCCCATCCAACCTGACCTGGAGCACTTCCAGGGATGGGTCATCTACAACTTCTCTGGGCAAGATGTTCCACCACCAACACAGTCAAGAATTTCTTCCTTATGTTCACTCTAAACCTACCCTCTTTAATTTAAAAAGCATTGCCCCTGTCAGTACAGGACTTGTTAAGAAGTATTTCTGTCTTTCTTATAAGCCCCCTTTGTGCATGAAAAGGCTGTAATAAGGTCTTCTTGGCATCTTCTCCAAGCTGAATAACCCAAGGTTCCCCAGGCTTTAATCAAATATTTTATTTTGGTTTTCCCTCTCTACTATGCTTCCTTTTTTTGGTTTGTCTTAAAACGCACTAACATCAAATGAACAAATGAAAAAACAAATAATTAAATAGACCCCAAGTGTCTGAAATTTCCAAGAATTTAGTTTGTTTAGCATACACCACCTCTGGTCTTTTTAGAGGAGCAATTTGATATTGCAGTAGCACCACGTTTAACTCTGTGCTTGTCCCTGGAAGCATGATAGTACTAAAATGTTTTGAGCCATCCACAAGGAAGAGGAGCTGCAACAATGAGGCCAGCAGAACTTCTTGCATGTGATATTTCCTTGAGTTTTTAGAGGACAATAGGAAAATAGCTTGATGGTTAGTATTTGACTGAAATAAGTTTTGGTTACTCAGATGAATCTATTCTGCTTGAGACACAGTAATCTTCTCTGAAGCAATTGAGTGACATGAACACTTGGGTAAAAAGAGTGAGCTGTTGAGTGCAGAAAGTACCCAAAAAGTGCCATGAGGTTATTTAGGATTTTAAGATCCTGTCCATTTTTTAAGTTTATTATTCAGCATGTCATCATGCAACAGCTCTGACTGCACTGCAATCCTCTATTGTCCATAGCAAAGGCTGTTCTAGAAGAGTTTATGATAAAAGATCTGCTGAACACATCTTGATCAAAAGAGGAATGCAGAATTCTGTGTTTCTTTCTAACTCTGCTTCCTCTCCTAGCAAAACACATTCCTTTTGTATGTGTTCCCTTCTGCATTTCGGAAAATAGAGAGGGAATAATTACATGGAAAAAGTGGATAATTAGGAGCTATGCTTTTTCTGTCACACCCAGTACAACAATTAAGGTCTCTAAAAGTCAAGACAGTGAATGTCCCTTTGAAATTGGGGGTGTGGAGGGGAACTTTTAAAACCTGACAAGCAATTAACAGTAATTATAACGTCATTATTACTGCCACCTTCCTATCTGTTGTGTAAAACTCCACTCAGCTTTCCTCATCTGATAAACAGACAGTGACACAGCACTGCTGTTCCAGATCTGTGAGGTTACTAGAGACAAATGATACTGCTGTGAAACTGGAGTGCAGCTATAAAGTTGCTGCCCCACTGCTTTGGGTCTGAAAACACAGCTACATGGCACAAACGTAGCTTGGCTCTCTTACAGGATGTATTTGGAGCCCAGAAGTTACTTCTGCTGAATGTGTGGAGGTTTATTTGACTTTCAGGATGTTCTGGGCCCGTGGTGTTAGCCAAGTCCTGGAGGCAGTCCCAGACTCAGAGCCATCTCAAGTAGTTTGATCCTGCCGGCTTTTCCCAGTTTAGCAGAGCTCTCCCAGCTGAGTTACCCATCAGAGTGGAGCAACAATCAGAAGCTGACAGTGGCTCTCTTCCTTTTTGAACAGTACTGAATCATAGCTCACAGGAAAGGGCAAGAGAGGAAGTGAAGCTGAAGTCATTTTCTGTGACAAAATTAAAGATCTTTTTATTAAAGGTGTGTAGAACTAGTTCCAAGAAAAACTAGAAATGCTTCCATATTTCAAGAGATCACGGAAAATTTATGAGAATTCAGAAGAAAGTTTCAAGAGCTATTCAGAATCATAGAGAAGTGTGTGACACAGTGAGAAACTTCAAATATCTTTCAGTACAACTGGTTGGGCTGCCCAAAACACTCCCTGCTGCTAGAAGTTTTTTGTTCATCCCATACACTATCTTCACCAGAAAAACAAGCAGTTTTCTGCTGAATAAGTGAGCTTGACCAGCTCTCTGGTAGATCAACAAAAGGGATGAGATCTTCAAAAGGTATCCCAGCCATTTCAGCTACTTGCAAAACCAAGTTCCTTTCACAAAAAATGCCTCCTGAGCCTGAAAAAATTTGATCTAGAGAATTTTCAGACTGGAACCAGAGTACATGTTATTAACAGTGGATTAAGTAAGTGTAAGGTTTTACCTGGGCCTGCAGAAGATTCTTCATCATCTGGTCTTAAAAGCAGGATCTCCTAAGAGATACATTAGTAGCTGAAAGATAAGTTACAGGCTTCATATAGAAATGGCAAGACAAGGTTTTGGTTCCTTCCACACTGTGATCACCTTAGATTTGGTCTAATAGCTTGGTCTGGTCTTAAACATATAAAGTGGTGAATAACTCCAAAACTGAAGCCAAATCCTATTGCAGGTATTTAATTTCTGAGAGCATCTGCAATTTCACTCCAGAGGTGGAGGAAGCTGAGTAACAACTGAAGTCACAGCAAGGCGCTGTTCATACACTGATACTTGGTCATATCCCATGACTGCAGCTTGTCAAGGATAAGGCAAGGAACTCAAGGTCGTGTCAAACGCTAAAGTGTATAATTAGAGAAGAGTAGTGGCTTTTTTATTTCTTTCCTTGCTCCTGAAGTGCATTTTTCACTGTCCCACAGCAACTGTTTCTCCTCAGCCTGTTGCTATGTGAGAATTCGAAATTAAAAAGCTATTGTGAAGGGGTTTTGAGAAACACTTTTGAGAAACACCATTTAAAGAACAGGAACGGAGAAGAGCTCATGAGCACACTACAAGAGCACACTACAGTGTGGTTGTGACGCAAGTCTTCGTAAAGGCAGCTACTCACGAAAGCCCAACAGCAGAATGAACATCTCAGTGTATTTCAAATGCTGTGTTTTCACAGACACAATCACAGCTGTGATGCCTTCACTTTTCTGAGTACCAAGTGTGGGTCACAGGGGCAAATGTGATTGCTCCTGTCTATCATGACTCATTGGGTTTTGTAGTCCTGGCCCAACTCCACCTTGGACAAGTGTTGCCATTATTTGCTGGCAGATCGTTTTGTGCGAGTGACAGCTGAAAGGCATTAAACAGTACAGTAAATCATTTAACTGGAGCCTAGAATGTGTGAACACTGAACCACAAGCTCTGAAAGAAGAAAATTTATTTTGTCTTTTGAACAGTCTTAATATTAGTGGCCCAGCTTAACCACATGTAACGAGCATAATCTGTTCAGTTTTCAGCAAGGTCTTTAACCAGATATTGTATACCCCTGGAGTGGTTTCCTCTAATTATTTGAGGTTTCTTACTTGGAAATTGTGTTGTTAAAATTAACTTTTTCATTTGTACAACCATCAGAGAAAAAACCTTGGTTTGAGGGAATGTCGGTGTGCTGCAGCCAGCCTAGGTCTTGGAAAGTAGTGATGGATTGAGGCTGGAGCATGCACCTATCTGTTTGCCCCTCAAGCTGCACTCACAAATGACCTGTGCTATGCAGAGGTATCACTTTCTGTCCAGGAGAGGTGCTCATGGTCACCAGGCTGCCTTTCCTCCAGCCGTTCCCACTCCAGTTGTCCGTCCATTCCTTGGCTGCAGCTTCTGAACAGGCAGAGCCCATCCACAGCCACCAGGCTACCAAAGCACTGGGCTTAGCGACACCAGGAACCAACTCCCAACAACAAAACCCACAGGAGCCATACATCCCCAAGACACCACTTGAGGAAAGAGTCTCATGGACACAGCAGTGACAGCATGACCCTGCTCCCTGAGTCTTGGCTGTCACCTCCTCCTTCTCCACCTTCTCGCAGATGGGCTCATTGGTACAGCACAGCGAGCAGGGACCATGGCGCCACAGAAACACTCATTGCAGCAGGGCCAGGGCATGCTCCTCGCTGTCATTGCTCCCAGCAGCTGCCCTCCAACAAGCAGGTAGCCTGTGCCACTGAGCTCTCAATGCTCACTGCACCCTGCCACCACCCTGCTGGCCCCTCCAGCAGCCCCGACCCCTAGGAAAGATGCTCCAGGAGTGTTGGAGAGAAGGAGAGCAGAAGGACTTTGTGTTTGCATCTTTGGTACTGCCACGCTGCCCCACTGCCACTCTGGACTCCCACGATGGTGGAGTTTCAGCCTTTTCAACTTCCAGCAGTTTGGATGCCTCCTGTGTTTGAAGCTGTTGGAACCACATCAAACAATCCTGAGCAAAGAATGCCGTTAAAGGATTTATTCAGCCTGGAAATGATTGCTGCTGATGGGAGAAAAGGGAAGAACAAAGATTTCTCAGCCACCATTGTGATCTACCCATTTAAAAATATATTAAAAAAAAAAAAAAGGAAGATTCCATTTACAAATCAACACCATTTGGCTGAGCATTTTACTGCAGCCCCTGAGCTAGTTCCAAATTGCTTGGCTTACATAAATACCACCAATGGACCTTCACAGAAGGAAAAAGTTCATAATTGAGTAGTAATTGACAATCATGAGAGACATTTTTCAAAAGCAAAGTGTCAGATTTTTGAATTAAAAACCTGTAACTAGAAATATAAATCCCCAAACACTAAGTAGATTAAAACAGTACTGTAATTAACACTGTAAGAGTAATGCATCTGTGTAGAAAAGACAATAAATTCTAACTTTTTCTACTCAGGGAACTTGATTTTTGATAACGATCATTTTCCTTAGTTCCATATTTTATTCCAGATGCAGGGAAGAACACCAGTTCAATATATTTTCACCTTTATATTATGTTTAGTGCATTCAAAGGAGAGCAGAAGTTCTCAGTCCACAAGCACTATTTATATTTGCACTAACCAAATCCACCCATTTTAAGAATTTTAAGAAAGGAGCAAAGCTTTCCTTTCCCTCTTCCTATGTAACCCAAGTTATATCACTTTAAACTTTAAAGGCATTTCCATTGCCTTCTCATACTGGTCTTTTAGAAGGAGAGGAGCCATCCATCTGTGATCTGAGCCCCTCTGTAGGGCTTTCCACAGTCATTGGTACTGTCCCTGCTTTAGCAGTGTGTCCTGTTACCAGGTTTAAGTGACACCCAGATTTTTCCTTCCTTGCTTGCTTTTGTTTTTCCTTCTTTGCTGCCATTACAATGAGTGCACCTAAATGGAAGGTATAGAGAAGAAGGGACCGTTCTCTCCCATCAGGTGCACAGCAATACAAAAAAAAGCATCAGACACAAACCACAACAAGAGATATTCCAATACAGTAAGAAGGGGGGAAAGGGATTTATCATGGGTATGGTGGAACACTGTATCAAATGCTGAAGGAAGGTATGGAGTCTTGAACCTTGCAGGTGTTCACACTTGCCCAGACACAATATCTGTAGGCTGAGGCAATTCCCAGCTGGCCCTGCTCTGAGCAGGGATTTTGGACAGGTAATCTGAGGTGATTCGCATCCTGAATTATGATTCTGTAATGGCCCTTTTTGAAGACCACATACAGACACATATGTCTGGGATCTGTAAAAAGACCACATACAGGTACCTACTGTCCATGTGCTAGTTCCACATATCACATGGAGATGAGTTTGGGACAACTGAAAAAACCATCTGTGTCAGACAAGTCCAACAAGAACAATTCCCTTGGATCCATTTTGGTTTTTTAACAAGTCCAACAGGAACAATTCCCTTGGATCCATTTTGGTTTTTTTTAAAAGATGAAACTCACTTGAGCTCAGTTCTTGGGATGAACAAGTATAACCTGCAGTGCTTAACCCAAAATGCTTTTTCCCACAACTGAGTATAAGGGTGTCTAGAATTTGAAACAATGTAGGCCCTTGAATGTGCATGTCCAAAAGACAAGTTTTGTTGGATACCTTTGCATTGATAAAGAGTACTGCAAGTTTAAGGCACAATTTGACTGCAATTGGCACACTCTGTAGTACTCGTAATCCCACCTTTAGTGGCCTCATAAATGACCTTCCTCACACACAGCCACACTTTGCAAAGACTGTAACCATCAGATCTGTAGTTTCCTCAGGGTCTGTTACCATCTTCCCTGCTGTTCACTGGGTCAGAGCAAGAAAGAATTACAGTGGATAGAGACAAGACCGAGATGACAGAGTAGAGCCAAAACAATTGTCTACCAAAATGCATAATGTTTAATTTTTTTAAAAGAGTAGGTGAAATTAAAGGTTGCTGCCTTGTTTCTTTTTTTTTCTTTTCTCTTCAGAATTAAAAACAACATCCAAGCAGGATTGTCCTTGAAAGAGGAAAAGCAGCAACTAATTAATGAGAAATCAGACAGGAACCGGAAATACAACCCAACCTCTCCTGTCTCTCTCTAACTTGTGGCCACTTATCACTTATCGTAACACACAAAGCAAATGTCCTCTCCTTGCAGGGCTTCCTTGCCATCTGGTGAGAGGCACAGCTCTGAGGTACCTAAAGTTTCAGTCAGTATTTCATGCTAGTTTGGAAATATGTCAGGGGATTTTGTGTGTGTAATATAAATACCTCCCACTGCAATTAGTCTCTGCTACTGGTAGAGAAACAGACTGCATCAACATTGCTTTTTTTTTTTGCTAAAGTGCTGCTGTAGTTTCAGTTCATCCCACAAATGTGGCATTGTCTCCTAAAATTACATTACTAATTGCAGATAATACTCCAAGCCCAGATGAATGAAACTTTGATCTGAGTAGCACCCCTACGCAATCCCTCTGGCATGTAAATGGCAATTACAAAACACAGCTCAAATACAGCTTGAAAGCAAAGATGTAAGGCCAATTTATTTAGTGCCCCTAGACTAAAAAAGGTCCTTATTACAGTGCCAGATTATGATTGACCAAGATTTACTCACAAAACATTTCCCACTGCGAGTGTGTGACAAGCTGCAATTATTACTAGTCCGGCTAGTTTAAAAGAAAAAAGAAAAAACAAACAAACAAAAAACCAAAAAACCCAAACAAACAAAAAAAACCCCAAAAACCCCACAACCAAAAAAATCCATCTTAGCTTCAATTTTGGCTGGGCTGCCTGACAGAGATCAGCTGCCAACTACAGCAGCAGAGCAGGCTGAAGGGAGTAGGTGTGGGGGTATGA
Source organism: Onychostruthus taczanowskii (assembly GCF_017590055.1). Lineage (NCBI taxonomy): Eukaryota > Metazoa > Chordata > Aves > Passeriformes > Passeridae > Onychostruthus > Onychostruthus taczanowskii. The sequence goes on from NW_024500905.1 coordinate 4,726,329, forward strand.
AAACCAGAATAATATGGAGGAGTGGCAAGGAGCGAGGAAGGAAAGAATGAGAGAGAGGAGAGAGAATATAATTGAATGGGACAAGGGAAAAGGAGAAAATAAGAGAGGTTAAAGGAATATGAGGACACAGAGAGCAAGCATGGAAAAGTAAAAAACAGATGTGACAAAATGAAGGAAATTGAGAAAGAAAGCAGCGTAGATGAGTAAAAAAAATAAAATAGAAGGACTAGCCAAAGATAGTTCTCTTGAAAACTTGCCACAGACTAGTTCAGTAGGACAAGAGCTGGACCCCACACTTTCAGCTTTTGGAAGGAGTCGGTTCAGGCTTCTTCTGCTGCAATCAAGCACGTGAAATCTTCATTTCTCATATTAAATTGCTACAGGCATGAATTCAAGTGCAGAGCTCTCCTCAGAACAGCTAGGAGAGAAAGTGCTTGCCACGTGGCATCTAGTCCTAGATGCTTTGTGTGTAAGCTCTGCCATGAAAACCTGACTGAAAAAAGATTGTTTGAGAAAAAAAAGAAATGCAGGGCCAGTAATGCAGCAGTAGCCTGTGACAATAGCAGCAAGCAAGACAGTCATACACGTGATTAACATGTATATAGCAGACAAAGTCTGTTAAAGGTAAAAAAATACCAAAGGAACTTCTCCACTGCACAAAACCAGAGATAAGCTTTTCTACACACTGCAAAGTTACAAGCCAAACCAAAAAGTTCGGTTTTATTGTCAGAGAGGAAAGTAAGTAATCCCAGAACTTTGGTTGATATATCAAGACGGAGCTGAGCTGGATTAGAAAAACTGATATTTAATTGCAAAAAAAAAAAAAAAAGCAAAGTGATCTGAAGCCTTATAAAAAGTTTGCTTATTTGAAGAGGCACCAGAACTGGATTTAGAAGATGAAAAAGCGGTCTTACTTCTTAAAAAGAGAAAAAGAAACAAACAAAAATAGCAATATAAATAGTGACTATGCCAGAAAGACTGAAGTGAGCAAAATAGGCAGATAAATTCTTTATATCTTAGCATGGTGAGTGCTGCAGCACCAGCACCTTCCTATTTAGCTCTGATTTGCTCTCTCTTTTAATTCAAATCTCATTTCTATGACTTAACACCCACATTTAGACACACGAAAATAAAGTCTGCAACTTTCAAACAAAATGCAGCTTTAACCCATGCAAATAGATAAGTCAGCCAAACATTAATTAAAAGGCACCTAAAATTCTCATTTGCAGTAAGAAAAATAATGCAGATAGCACAAAAATCTTGATTAAATTCAAGCCGAGCCGAGAAACAATTTCAGTAGCAACTAAATGACATTTTTAAGCAGCAGGTAGGACAAAACAGGAGCATAAAATCCTTCTGATGATTCATCCCAAGTCTACCTATTGAAAACTTGCATAAATATCCATGATAATTCCTGCATAAACACTAAGCCATGCTGGCATGTGGGACTAATTTGTTTTACGAGAGATGAAAAATGTGAATTGTCTCTTCAAGCAAGAGACCAGGGCAGGAAACCCTAAGGGAAGGAGTTCAGATTCTTGTTTGTGTGCATTATTGTTTTCAAGTTAAATCAGTCAAGTCAAGCTCACAGAGCAGGTCTGACTACACAATAATCTGTCTCCTCTGAGTGCTTTGGAGGAGTAAAGAAGATTTCTAGCTATTTCAATTCTTACTCAGAACATCCTTTTCTTATAGCTGTTAAAAAACCACCCCACAAACAAACCATAATAACAAACAGGAAATAATAAGAATATCTTAATGACAGAATTCCTGAAGTCAAAGGTGTTCTTACATAAACTTATGTAGAATTTCCAAGATCAAAGAAATGTCTACCTTTAAGCAATAATCTTAGAGGACACCTTATAAGCACAGTTTGTGCTTTTATTAACTAGTTTTAAGGCATCCTTCACAGACAGAAGGTGTATATATATCAAACTTTGCCAGATGAGTCTAATCTATATAACTTAAACTCCCTCCCCTTCCCTTGCTGTTCTAAAAAACCTGGCTAAAAAGAGGCAGCATAGACTTTAAGCTAACATTTTCCCTGAAATAAGGGAAGATTCACCATAATAATGCACTGAACTGAGTCCATTAGAGCAAAATCAAGCAATATTATCACAAACATGTTGACTTTGCCACACACTGAAATTTTTATAAGAACAGGATGTCTGTGGTCATGGCACTGAACTGAAGAGCACTGGGATGAGCTCTCTGCTGTCATGAAAACTGGGATAGTGAGCTTGGGCAAGGAAATTAATAAATCTCTATCTGTAAAATGTAGGTAACTATTGATTTAGATTTGTCCTTTCAGTTCTTGAAAGAGCAAATCTTCAAAGACTGTGACATGCTGTGTGCAGACACTAGGTACCTGGAAGGTCAGGGTTTGACTAAAAACTGTTTTGAGAAGCATCTCTCTACTGAAATAAGGCACCCAAGACAGCGGGACTGTAATGGCAATAATGAGCACTGCATTCTGTGGTTGCATTTCCCTGAGCCAAAAGCAAATGTTTCTGCAAAATATGCAATCAACAAGATGCTAAAATTGTTCTGTGGCTATGAAAGTGCTCAGAAGCATTCATTTTTAGCTCTCAAATTATTTGGGTAGGCTTTTTAAGTGAGTGCACAAACACAGTCATTGTCAGCTTCAGATTGGTGTGCCACTTCATTCCTGTGCCTGTAAGTCTCGTGGAGCATTCAGATTCCCTCTCATCAGCCCTGGCAAAGCAGTCAAGCTCCTGTCATCAGCTGCAGCTTTGCAGCTGCACAGAGCACTCAGATCCAGCCAAAGCACAGAAAGTCCAAAGGGGCAGAGGAGGGTGGTGGGTGCCCAGGCAGTGCAGGGGTGCTGCAGCACATGGAGCAGGTGCTGGTGGCTGCTCAGTGCCATACACACAGTCCTGGGACCAGAGATTACAGGACAAGACTCTCCATTTCAGCTGCTTAGGAGGGAGTTCATCAAGCACCTAAATTTGGCATTAAAAGTTAATTGCATCACAGAATTATAACATCATCTATGAGGTGAATATGATGCTTGGCACTCAAGAGTGACAAGGTGCTTGGCCTATTCCTAACTCAGGGGATCCATGAAACTTTATGTATTCCCTCCTGAGCCTAAAACTGATTACCTCAGGACATCAGAAAGATGAAGGGAGATGCTTTACTGAACCCCAGGTAAATGATTGGATAGTTTTAATGGACTTTGCTTGCATGCAGCAAGCTCTGAGGCTTGCAGCCACTCGAGCTGCAGAGTCCAGCAGGCAGCACTGGGTGTTCATGCTTTCTGTGGGGCAGCTGATCTCCAGCTCAATGTTCAACACACACACCTCTGGGTGCCTTTTCCTGTGTCTTTTCTGAGGACTCCTATCCAATGAACGTTTCACATAAAATATGGAACTTGGATTGGGAAAGGTGAGCAAGCCCTGGGACTATCTCCTCCCAGTGAAACCCACACATATTTTTGCTATATCATTGTTTCATGAAATTAGTGGTATTACTGAAATTACCTCTCTTTGCAGATCTCTAATCATCACATTTTATAATAATGAGGAAAGACAGCAGCAAGCATTTATTTGGAAACCACGGGGTTAAGCAGATCTGGCATCTCATCTGAAAGAAATGGCTTTTTACCCTATAAGAATGAAATTACATCTCCAAACCCTAAGTAGTGAGGAGTCTCATGTTTGCTAGCCAGCATGCTAACTGCTGTAGCTCTTCTGAGAGTGCTGGACATCTTAGATGTTTAGATCAAAGCTTAGCTTTGTTCATGGCTGTAGTCATACACCCAGAACTGCTTGGTGCCAGACTGTAACACCCAGCAGGTTCTCAGGGAATGACCTAACCCAAAGTCCTGCTGAGCCACGCATAAATTCCTTTTAAAACCCAGCTATTTTTCCAGCACATCATTCATCTTTTACCACCCCTTTTTGTGTCTGTCTGGAGATTCTTGAGTATAATGCTTAAAAAAGAGCAGGAGCTCCAAATTTCCTCCATGTTCCTGGGAATTTCTCCTGTAATTTAGTTCTTCCTCTAGGGTGAAAAGTCTCCTCTGCTCATAAGTACATATGATAAACATATGTTTATCATACCCTCTTAAATCACTGTTTCAGTGATCTTGTCAGAGAACATAAAGAAAAATACTTTTATCTCCCCTTTTTAAACTCAAATCCAGTAGAACATCATGCAAAATGGAGCTTTGCTAAAAAACTGGGTGAAAATATTGTCTCTGTGAAGAAGAAAATTTTGCACATAGTGTTTTTATTCCATATCTCCCCTATCCCTTCCAATCTATATCAATTATTCAGCCCCAGAAAATACTAAAACTTTTACTTGATTGTCCCTGACTCCTGCTCAATATGGGCCCTGCCAGCTGTTTCTTGACCATTGCCTTGCAAAGGGCCACCTGGCCCAGCTGTGGCTAATGCACAGCTAATAACCAACCAAAGGAGCTCCTGCAGCTTGATGCAAATTGTTTGTGACTGCTTTACCCTGGAACAGACCCAGTTACAAATGGTAGGGCTGTGTTTCCACCCTGGGGCTGTCGATTCCAGGTGTACTCCATACCCCTACTGAAAGCAAACTGCACTCTGCTACCAGAGGGGTCAAGAAGGACTCACTGGCAATATAAATGGTTGTGTGTCATTTTGCAGCCTTTGACTCCAGCTTCTTTTGGATTTCCAGCTTGTCTGGTTCAGCAGCACTCACCAGAGTGTGACTCCTTTCAGGCCACCATTGTCCACTATTAGTCTCCACTCCCTTAGAGTCCTGCAGTGGCTGTATGGTGAGGAGGCCAAGGGGTGAGCAGGTCCTGCTGATCACTCCTGGGCTGTCCAGTCACCAGATCAACATGAGGATGGAAACCAGGGAATCTCAACTGGTGCAGTATTGTTGCCGGTGCATTGCCATGGTAGCAATAGGAATCTGCTCCTCTTTAAACACAGCGACAAAACCACATTCAGATCTTCTGCAAGACCAGGCAAGGTCTGGTGTTTAATCAGCTAGACAGCTGTTTAATCTTCTCTGTACTCAAGGCGTCATACTGTGCACCCACTGGTACCCTCTTGGGTCTTTGAAGTAGTCTCCCCTGAAAGAGTCTATGCCAATGATGCACAGAGACTCCAGACCAGTCACAGTAGGAAGTTTTTACCAGTCATTCCCAGTTAAATTTACCTCAACCTACAAGCCAGGCAGTTTTTGGGATCTTTCTGTCACTCAAGAACTGCAGATGGATTCTGCCCCTTTATAGTCTGATAGCACTAGGGCACAATGCTCGCAGATGTCAGCTAGAGCTTTATACTCCTGTGGGACTGATGAGGCAGGCCATGTGAACCCCACAGTCCAGAAAACCCAGCTGTCCCTTTCCTCCACCTGGCCAAAGGCAGGGCCAGGTTGATTCCCAGTTGAAGTCTTCATTACTCAATATTTGTAACTGCAAAACAGACAAAGAAGCCTCTTTGTCGGGGTCAAAGGTACAATGAGTTCTTCTACTCGACTCAACAGACACTGGAGCAGTAATTTTCCTGGATGGATGCTTTTGGACTGTCATTTTCCTTTCAGTTCCTGGATCCAAGTTTCCAGTCTCCAGGTAGGTTTATCATCCCACTTCCTCATGATCACACAAGAAGAACTACAGGATCACACTTGGTGTGCAACACTGACAGCCCTTCTCATGAACAGACCAAGGCTGACTCTTCATGGCTGAGGCCTTGGCAGGAGTGTGAGAGGATGACCCACATTCCTCAGCTTGCTCAGATGGTTTTTTTGGTCAGTCTGTCCACAGCTGAGACACAGCCCCACGTGGGAAGCGAGATAATCTTCATACTCTCAAAGCTGTCTGGCCAGTTCATCTGTAGTCGGTGCCACCATGTCTGTCCAGACGTTATCACCAGAGTGTGGGTGATGACACTGGTGCATTTTGTACAACTTCCACCATGTGGGCCACCTGCCCCAGAGCTCATCTGGGTCTTTGGGTGCTGGTTGTCATGCAGGTTATTATAGATCACCTTCAGCATGGTTAATTCCCTCGGATACTGGATAGCTCCCTCAATGTCGGACCATTTGCTTCAGGAAAATGTGAATTCTTCCTTGAAGGGACGCCCGTCCTTCACACCTGTTTGTCCTGTTTAACAACAATTGTGAGGGGGGGCTGTCCACCTTAGCAAACCTAACATAGCTGTTCATAGCTGCAACTGTTGATTCAGCACAGTAGCTAAGCATTAGTATCTGGCACAGAGGCCCTGGAAAAAGGAAGATACACCCATTTGGTCTGTTTATTTTTGAAAGCTTCCTCGTTATTGTTGTTTCTGTGAGTTCAAGCTCTGTAAGCCTGTCAGGAGATAAAGATGCCTTTCCTGGCTGCTGAAGCCAGTCTCCAACATCTGCCCTGTCCAGAGGGAAGGAAAGCTATGTTAAAAGAAGAAAAAAAAGCCACCACAATTGTTAGCTATTTGCTGGTATGTTTAGGCAATGAGATCAGAGCGGTCAAGACGAAGAAAAGTTTGTTCAGTTCTGATTAAGAGAACCAAAAACTTCTGGCACATAGGTTTTCATCTTCCAGTAAATCAAAGGAGCCTCTTATGAACAAAGCCCTTTTCATATTTTACAAACTATAAAACACTCCAGTGGGTGTTTACTTGCAAACGACAAAAGGAATGACATGTAGATTTCACAGTACATTGAAAAACATTGGTCAGAAGTTAGTTTATATTTAAAAGCAGTTATTGTAAACTCAGTTGTATAACACGCTGATCTTTAACAGCAAACATCTGCTTATTCCTCCCAGACATTTATTTTCCCACTTCTCTTCTAACAAAATGCTTTGAATACTGGGAAACAAAAGTGTCTCCATGCCGTGTTCAATCTACATGCACATAAAGTCGATGTGTGAGCATTTTCCAGGGACATTGCATGAAAATTCATATGGTTTTACTACCAAAAATCTACCCCAGAGATGAGAGAGATGTCTGCCACACAGCATAGGTAAACAGAGCTTCATTTTCATGTGTGTGTTTCAAAAGTCTTTTCTTCAAGGTATTCCAAGTTGTCTGTAACTTTTGGAATATTGTCTAGAAAAAATTATGAGAAACATTTGCTTCTAAACCTGTCTCTCTAGGCTGAAAACCAACATTGATTGCCAGCAAATGACCAGCCAGGACGTGCACAGGAAGGATTGTCACTGAGTTGCATATCTGACGACCAAACTTTTAAATGTCCATATTACCAAATGCTCACGTCACCTTCTATGATGGTGATGGTAGGTTCAAAACTATAATTAAGCTGACAAGCTCCACTGAAACCTGGAAAAGAGAGCAAAGCCCAAGTAAGGCTCTTCTTTCCCATAATTAGGTCAAGAACCTGGAGCTATCTATCTGGTCGGTGCAATAGTGCTACCTTTAAATTAAAATCAATCAAGCAAACAAAATACAAACAAACCGTAGGGAATTGCCCTTTGCAAATTTTACTCAACCCCTTCATTGACCATTCCTGATTTCAGTAGGATGCATTCAGGCTACATTAGGATTAATGCAATAACTGGGATATAATAATTAGGACACTGTTCTGTGCAGAAGAGAAACCTGCAGCAGGTCATCAGCAGATGTGAGAGCTGTGAATGTGAGAAAAGCAACATGTTTAGTCATTGAGAGAGGAGAAGGTGCCTCACGTTACTCAAAAGCCACCTGAATGGATGAGTAGATGCCACAGTGAGTGGAGGCCTTCCGGCCTCCAGCCCCAGGAGTGGTTGTGGGCAGGGCTCTCCACAGTCTCCTGTTCTGGGTCGGTTTTGGCACCTCACTGTGCCAAGAAAGCTGCATACCTATTGACTTTTCCCTGAGGAAAGGAAAGGAACAAGAGTGGCTGCCATGAGGAGAGAGTAGGTCGCATCTCACTTGTTAGGCATTGAGTTAAATTTATGCTGGCTGCCACATGTTCCCGCTCTCATCAGTGGAGCCCGCAGCTGGAGAGACTGCTCAGTTTGGTTGTTGTTCTTCTGTTTGTTTAGGATGGGGAAGTGCCTGTTTCTCTCCTTCCCTTAGAGATAGTGTCTAGAACATTCTGTCAGCTACAAGCACCTGTACTGCTCAGTTCTCCTTTTGAAGCAAATGGTCAGAAAGGGCAAACTCAGAGCATTTGTGTGACTTGGCTAGGAACCTAATAGATCTTTCCACCAGGTATGAGTCATGGGGCTGGGGAGAGCTTAAATGTTTCTGAGAAACAACATGGTTTGGATTTTACTTAACAGAAGAGTCACTAAGCAATGTTTATTCTCTGGTCTGCATCATCAGTAGTGTGTGTCATGTCATTCACCCTGACAATGCCATTTCTAATGGAGTCTGGTGGGCTGATGCTGGCTGGCTGCCAGCTGCCCCCCAGAGCTACTCTATAACTTCCCTTGCTCAGCTGGGCAAGGGAGAGAAAATATAAGGAAAAGTGGTGGGTCAAGAAGAGGACACGGAGAGATCACTCACCTATCACTGTCACAGGCAACACAGACTCAATTTTGGGGAAATCAGTTTACTTCATTACCAACCAGATCAGAGTAGGATAATGTGAAATAAAACCAAAGCTAAAATCACCTTCCCCCTATACTTTTCTTCTTCCTGACCTTAACTTCCTTCCCCAGTTTTCCACCTCCTCTCAGGCAGCAGAGGGAGATGGGGAATGGGGCACTGCAGTCTGTTCATCACATGCTGTCCCTGCCACTCCATCCACCTCAGGGCCAAAATTCCTCACATTCTTCCCCTGCTCCAGTGTGGGGTGCCTCCCACATGGGACAATCCTCCATGAGTGAGTCCTTCCTATGGGCTGCAGCTCTCTGCAAATGGCTACAGCATGCATCCCTTCCACAGACTGCAGTCCTACAGGAGCAGACTATTCCAGCATAGGTCCTCTGCAGGGTCACAACTCCTGCCAGGAAACCTGTTCCAGTGTGGATTCCTATCTCCACAGGTCCACAGGTACTGTAAGAGCCCTGCTGGAGACAGTGGGCTGCAGAGGGACAGCCTGTCTCACCATGGGCTGCAGGGGAAGCTCAGCTCTAGCACCTGCAGCACCTCCTCCCCCTGCCTGCTCACTGACCTTGGTGCCTGCAGAGCTGTGGCTCTTGCATATTCTCACTCTGCTCTTCTCTGTCTGCTCCTGAAGAGAGACTTTTCCCTGTTCCTAAATCTGTTATCCCAGAGACTCTTCCACTGTCACTGATGGGCTCAGCCTTGGCCAGTGGCAGGTCAGTCTTGGAGCTGGCTGGCATTGGCTGTGTGCTTCTGGCAGCTTCTCACAGAAGCAGCACGCCCTGTAAAATGTGAAACTGATTTCTTCTAACTCATGCACCCCACAGAGACCACACTATGGAGAAAATTTTACACCTGAATCTCATCATGACACAGCAGAAGGTGTATCTACCTAAACTGAAATTAAGAAGTGCTCTACACTCAGCAGTTTAAATGGGCTGAGAAGATCCCTTCTCAGATGAAGGCACATGCTAATCCAACCAGCAAAGTCCTGCATCTCTGCAGACTGACCCATTTCATGTCCTCCTTGATGAGAATGCAGCTCATCAATCTTACTTTTCTGCTGCATTCTGTCAGTAGTCAACCATCGTGTGATTCTGACTGCTCTCCTCCTTTCCACAACATGCACATTCAGGTGCCACGTATTTAGGCTGCTGTCTTTGTTGAAATAAATTATTTTTTGCCACTTGTCATGGAAATTTCCAATAGCTAAACATAGCTCAAAAGGTTGACAAACAACTTGTTTATGAATAAAGAGATCTATAAATATGTAAACAAAGAATGGGAAAAAATATGTGATCACAGAAATGAATTCTCAAAACATTTCTTTCTTGACTTCCTAGGTGACCACTAGATTGAAGAGTACACGTCGTAGCATTTAGAAAACACACACTGGGGACAGACAAGGGTTTCCATTTGTTTGTTCTGTCTGTTAAAATTATACTGTGGTTTCTGAATCATAAATCATGGAGTGGAGCTGGAGCTGCATAAGCTGTACTACACAACCTCCCTCCTGCACACAAAGTCAAAATGAAATCCATTTGTGTCCTATGGTGAAGTTAATGTGTCCACCTGCGTATCCTTCAGTCAGTAAACACAGAGCAGGTGAAATCAGGAGGAAACTTAAATGAGATCAAAAGATATGTTCAAAAGAAGGGCTGAAGCCATCTGGAATCCCTCAGAGCTGCCAGCTACACAAACGAGACCTGCTGGCATCGTAAGTGGAATTTCTTGCTTCTCTTTCTTCTGAATCTGGTGGAAGTTCAAATGAACTCTGGGAGAACAGTTGGCACTTTCTTTGTAAGGAGGCTCATTGTTCAGAGAGGTGAGATCAGACGCACGTTTCAAGGACACCCAGATTTGGACTCTGAAATGTTGCTGCTTTTGTTTAGGGAGCTCTTCGACACAGAAAAGAAAAAAAAAAAAAAGAAAGAAAAAAAGAAAAAGCAGTGTATTAATCTCTGTTTTTCCATTGTTCCATAATACACTTGGACTTGTCCTACATCTTTCTTTAAATGAAGCAGAACAAATCTAGGAAGCCCACAGGAAAATTTGTTTGGCTCTTTGTTTGGAAAGTCTCTTTATTTAAAAGAAGCAAAATAAACAAAATAAGTCCCAGGACTTTGATTTCAGAGAAACTAGTCTGGCTGCATAGTAAGCAAGCAAGCTATGAATTGCCCTGCCATGACTGGAATAATATTTGTAAATCCATGACAGAATGAACAGGATTACAAATCTAAAGTAAAAAACTACAGTTACAGGGAGCCATGTACTTCAAACAAACAGCCAACAAAATTTGCATATCATGAAGGAATGCTGCACTCCTCCTTCCCCCAGCTTTTAAAACAGGGTTTAATGCAACATATTCAGCAGAACTCTGAAGTGGCTTCCACTTTAAACTTCAGGTGAACTGAGGGTCTCAAACTGTACCTTGGAACTCTGCACCCCTTGGGACCAGGGCTATTCCCCTTGGAAACAGAATGTATTCCAGGGCATTTTTTGTTTTGGGTAAGGAGCAGGGCAGTTCACAGAAGTCCTGGATAGAAGGGGGGAGTTGGCCACTCCTGATGGACTGCCAAAGCATGGCAAAAAGATTTTCAAGTGTGTTTGTCTTTTCATCTACCTACTGAGACACCCCCAATCTAAGAGAGACCTTAGGTACTTTGATACTTGACTATATGTGAATACATCTACATTTGCCCTAAAATTTGTCCCTATTTCCTGCTGCCTGGATGTGAGACACACCCCCTTGACCCACAACATGCATCTTTTAGAGATACCCCAGGTGGGCATATCCCTAGATTATGGCCAAAAATGGTGCAGCAGGGTCTGTATCTGTTCAGCCTGTGCCTACAAGATCTACCACAGTGCCTGCTGATGGGGGTACATGGCTGATGCTGAATCCAAAATCCAACAGGCACCACAGAACACAGAAGTATCATGACAGTGTGGGCAGCAGAACAGGTCCCAAAATATAGGCCTACAGCCTGTTCCTGTGGAGAGTGTAATTGTAGTCTTTAGTCTGTATTTACTTTGGATTTACTTTGGCCTCTGGATATACAGGCCGATATTTGCATGGGATATTAGTGAATATTTTATTGTAACAGTGTCTTGAAGAGGAAAGCACATTTTGAAAGAGTTTGTAAAGCAAAGCAAAGTAAAAAAGTTCCTTCATGTTTCCAGGAGAAGCTAAAGTACATGTATTTCTATCATAACTGGAGCCCACAATAACCTGTGTGTGCTGTTTCATAGCCTAGGAAGAAATTATTTCAGCAAGCCACACAGACAGTATCAACCCCACACAATCCTAGAAAATGAATGCCTTCCTCTTCAGAAATCATGCTGTAAATCCACATAGACTTTCACAGAAATCCCAAATATGCTTCAGCAGCAGACTGAATTTAAAAATAAAAAAAAACCTCTTGCTGCTTTTAAGTGCCTCCAATACAGCAGGTTTCTTTCTGCTTTAAAATAGAAAATCTATATGCATCTATATTCTATTTTATTTCTATAAAATAGAAAATCTATGGCATTCGACTGTTCAGAAATTGTCTTGCTGAAAACAAAGAAATTTCCAGAAAAACAAGTCCTTCAGCAAGTTCTCTAGTTCCCATTACTAAAAACATGGATAGTAAAAAGAAGGGACCAAATCCTTTGATGTTCTGTAACAGACAAAATAGCAAAAAATCAGAATTAAGAGTGGAATAAACAGTGCTTGGGTTAATAAGCCAGGATCTGTGAAGCAGTGGGGTGCCTGCAGCAGCAGCAGCAATCAGCAATCGAAACTGTAATAGGCAAAATGCACTTGAACATGGCTGAGGAGAGACATTATAGATGAAACGCAAACACTGGCACCAGTCACACATCAATCCTTTAGCGCTCTCTTGCTCACTGACATGTAGCAGTTCTTTCTTTTTGGGACTTCAGTGTTTTTAACTTCAGTGTTTAATGTTAAGAAGGTTATAAATTTTTCATTCTCTACATTTTGCCATGAGAGGAGGAGGTCCACAGTTGCAGTTCAGATTTCAGCTCCAGGTAAAGGGGCCTCCCTTCCTCTATTTAGATATGTGCTGCGAGCCCCTGGTAGCCTTGTCTTCTTTGGGCTGGACTGACTCCAGCCAGTAGCCAAATACCCACATAGCCACTTGCTCACTCACCTTTCCCAAGGGTTGGGGAGAAAAACCAGAGGCAGACAAGAAGACTCATGGGAGGAGAAGAAGTCTAGTAAGTGAAGCACAGGCTGCTTGTGCCAGCAGAGCAGTAACCTGCTGATGACTGAGTCCCAGCAGACTAATCTGCACTGTTCAGGAAGGAGAAAATCAGAATTTCAAGGATCTCAGACTTCATACGTGAGATTTTCCTTTGTTTTTGAGAATCATAGGCAATGTCTGAGTTCAACCATTACATCCAACATGGGAGGATTTAAATTTAGCCCTGCTGTTTACACAAAGATCATTAGCAGAAGCAGAAGGTAGTGATAGCATAGGAGCCAGCAGTCATGATTTCATTACCTTTGTTCTGTGTAAGTAGAACAGAGTCCAAGCTATACACACCCCTGAGGCTTGAAAAGGGCCAGCCTTCAGCCAAGCTGAAAACGATTGACTGAAGTCAGCTGGGAGATGACTGGAAAAAGAAAAATGTTAATTAGGAGATATTTAAGAATATTTCACTAGATGCTAAGAAAGCCACAATACCACAATTGGAAAAGAAGGCTGTGATGGTTACAAAATAACTTGACTTAGTAAGAGCACAAAATAAGCTAAAAACATTATGAAGAAAGAGAAGGAAATAAGACATAAACGAAAGGATGAATTTATAACAATTAGTACAACTTAGGAATAAAAAGCTAATAAGAGAAACAAAGACAGCTAGAATTGTATGGGTGGTATGTGTAAGAACAAAAAAAAAAAAAAAAAAAAAGGAATTTCTTTAATAGACCAAAACAAAGAAACATGATGATGGTGCTGGTTTATTACTGAAGGGAAGTGGTGGTGCTGCTGCTGTCACAGAGGACACTGATTTATTTGGGAAGACAGCCCACAGAGAACAATTTTTTTTCCCAACCCTTTCACAAACACTTGAGCTTGAAGACTTAAATCCTCCCATATATAGACTTCAATCTTCCTGTATCTTTTTTTGTCTCTTTTTTTCCCTTTCTTCACTTAACCATAATGCTTGGTACTTCTCCACTTTCTACCTCAGTCTCATGTCATAGGTTGCAGACAGGAAAGCCCAACACTAACTCCTTGCTTTATTCATTCAGCTTCGATATAACTTTCCTGCCTTTGGGAGGCTCATCTGACTTCAGCCAGCACTCTTTTGATAGAAAACTAACCTTAGCAAGTGTCTGCTAACACCATTTCTTGCTCAACTTCAACTTGTGCCAGGAGAGCCACTAGAGCTCCACAGACCCATTTGTGATTTCCCTGAGGGTGTGTACTCCAGCTTGCAAACTTTGCTTTGGAGAAGGTACTGGAACTGACTCTAGCCAGACAGGCTAGCAGAAAACAGATCCTGACACCAGTTTTTAGATCCCAAGGCTGTAAGACCACGATGTTGCTCTTGTGTTACTAACAGTTGGTTAAGGTGCCATGCCAGTGCCAAGAGAAGGTGGAAGTGTATAAATGAACAGGAAACTGGATAAACTAGGTAGAAATGAAGGTGGAAACCACTCTCAAGTGACTGTCCAGTACTGTATGCAACCCTGCTCTAGGATGAAGTTTTTTCAGTAATGACCAAAAGAAAGGAAATGGGAGACAGCCTCAGAAACCACAGTGCCCAAGAGGCACCATCAGAGTCCCATGGGCAGTAGCTGGATGTTATCTTCTCTGTGACTCGGTGTTGTGGGTACTGCTCCTTCCCACAGAACCCTGTAGGAACCTTTCAAACCTCCTAAACACCAAGTTTCTAATTCCTGTGGCACAGCACAGTTCACAGAGCAGAGGAGGGGGAAAAGTCTATTTGGCTGATGAGACAGGACCTCCCCAGCACACATTTACGGGGCTGGACCTCACACAGAGGCCAACCACAGGCTTTTCCATGCTCCTTTGGCAGAAAGCAGAGGTTTGAGTAGAGATCCTTGCACTGCATAAGACTCTCAGGCTCTCCTGCTGAAACAGTTTCTATTTGCTTAAATTAAGTACTTTTGTGGACAGGACTAAAAATGTGGAGATTCAGAGATGAGTCGTGAGAATAACTAAAGGCTATTTGCAGTTAAATTAAGGCAGAGAAAGCTGAAATTTTATGTGCATACCTACCTAGGCACATCTGCTATTGGAAGGTGTTTCTCCTCTGAGATACTGTTAGGAATTTCCATATAAATAAATTCCGAAAATAAGGCCCACAATCCTATTAAACATGACAGACATTATCTGAAGGGATTGACCATGCCTGGAAACCAGGCTATGCAGAATAACAGGTTTGGGTTTATCTCCCACTGTGTTCTGCAGTGGTGGGAGGTCTTGTAAAGATGTTAGAGAATCACAAGAGCATCACAGTGGTCTATTCTAGTCTTACCACACACTGGTGGAGGATAACAAGAAATTCACCTACTGGTACCTTTGACTCAAGTAACCTCCCCACCAGTTTTTTAACATTTTGTAGATTTTAGATTTGCAGGATCCTACCTGGTTTACACTCAGAAATATTCCCAGTTATTTCCAGCTTCTCCAGGCAAGCTCCCTTCCCTCCTCTCTCTCTGGCTTCTTCACTTGTTGTTCCAAGGACAATGCATTTCTTTATTACGGCTTTGAAATTTGGAACAAGAAGATAAAAGAAAAAATATCCTTGGGCTTGGACTAAACCAAAGAGAAAACTGAGGAAAATCTTGCCAGAAATATTGGACAGCTTCAACTGATTGCCTAGCTGGAGGCTCAGGGTGCCAAAGAAGGTAAATAACACAGCTGGCTGTCTCCTTTTCAATTGTCTACATTGGACTTATAAATCACCACTTGATAAAGAAAGCATTTCTGAAATTTTGGAGAGGAGAAGAAGAAAAAGAGAACTATAAAAACTAGCCAATTTTTAACACTTTCACCTCAGCAAAGATGTTCAAAGCAAGTAATCTGAATTAAACACCCAAAAAGAATTTTGCTTTCAATTCACAAAAACACAGCCCATGGGTGAAGTCCAAATCACCTGTGCTGAGAATGGAGTGGCAAAGTCTCAGAGAATGGTAGGTACCACCCCAGAAATGCATGGACTACATAAACCCTGCTGACATGTGGCAGGGTCCCAGTGAAGACCCTTCTTTGAAAAGGGTGTTTTTGGACTGACAGTCACTAGGGGGTTTTTTGGTGGGGGAGAATGATTTTTAAAGGCATCCTACACTTTTGGCACCTTCACAGCCATTGTTCACTCCAGCAGAAGTTTGTTCTCCTCTGAAATGAAAAAAATTGTCTGTTTTTTAAAACCTCAGGGATGGTGTGGAACAGAAGGTGGTCAATAAACCACATAACTAAGCCTAACTTCTCCCTTCTCAGTGACAGATGGAATTACTAATGTGGAAATGTCATGACTACATAACAGCCCCAATGTTCATTAACATTTAATAAAGAGTAAAGAATACTTTATGCCATTGGCATAATTTCCATACTCGCAAGGACACTGAAAGCACAAAGCAAAATTCTCTTATTAATGTCACATAATGATGCCTACTCAAGTACCCTCCTTTTCTACTGTGCGTGCAACTCCCCTTGAAATCAACAGGGAATACCTACCTCATAAAAGCACTGTAAAAATCACAAGCCAAAATATCCACCAATATCATCTGGTGGATAATTCACCAGAGATACTTTTGCCCTTAAGTCCTCAAATATTGTGACTTACTGTGTCTACAACAGTTTTATGAGAAGGAAGGATCTTCATTTCTTCCAAAGACAAACTTTAAACAGAATTTTAAAGAAAAAGGGGAAAGACTACAAGGAAAGGCAGTATGGGGATGAGAAACTCACTAAGGTGAGGGAAATTAATTAAAGCTAGAAAACAAATAAACCTGAAACATTCAATTTTTAGGCCATTCCACAAAATGTACATGTCAAAGGGCAGGGGTTTGAACAGCAGATTTGTGCAGGGATATGCTCAGGAGAAGCTTATTCACATAAGATATGGAACCATCCACATACTGTGAAACAGGGAAGATTATTACCAACACGCCAGAAACACGACTGAATGCAGAACTCTGAGATACAGCACATACTACAAAAAAAAACCCCCAAAACCAAAAAACTATGGGTTTCTCAAAAGTAAATAAATATACATAAAATTGGTAGCTTCAGCTTTAGTACCCAAGCAACAAAATGTGTAGTTACCCAGATATTGGAAGAAACAAAATCCCACAGTTATGACAAAATTGTAGAAGTGTTTTAAAGACAGTGCCATTTATGGACACTAGAGGTTACTAGCTTGTAACCTAAGAGGAATCTTCTTTTTGTTTTGAATTAGTTGTTTTTGGAGAAAAGAAGCAATTTTTAAGGGTTGTATTTGAGCCTGGAGATGACAGTAAAGGGATTCAACTTTTCGTTGGCTTTGGCTCACTGTGTTGTACTAAGTAAAATATTTATTTTTATTCTGCCAGTGTCTTTTAAATGATAATCATCACTAGCTTCTATCTGTGCAAACTTCAGACTGTACTGCAAATCATTTGGTTGTCATTTGTGATCAGTATCAGGGTGGCCATAATGGAATGTCCCCTTTTTTATCCTTCTTCATGCCATACTACTTGTACCTAAAGAAATAGCAGTAAGGATAGCAATTATGGTATACAGAGGTCTGTAGACTCTCCATCTGTCCAATTCATTCTTTCACAAAACAAACAAAGAAAATGACCAGTTAATTTTGTTGGTAGCATTGCTGCTGTTTACCTTTGGAGCAGCTGAGGCAAGACACTGGTTTAGACATCTCTGGGGCAAGGTGCCTGACAGGGCTCAATAGGCAAACAAAAAAAAAAAAGTGTGGAAAAAAATGGAATAATTTGATTTTGGTCTTGCTTTTTTTCTATTAGTATTCAGGTTTATTTTCTTTCCTTTCCATTTCCTCTACTGCCAGGTTGCAGCAGTCTTTCCTCACTTCCCCTACTCCCATCCCAGCCAAGCCTTGCAGTGGTCTCTCTCCTCTCCTGTCCCAGGGGTGCTCCTAACAGCCTGTTAATTCAGTAGAAACCCTGTGCTGACAAATTCCCTGTTGGTGCCACTGTGAAATACTGAATAGCATCAGAAACTTCTGAGCAAATAGTTGGATCAAAGTCAGAAAGCTTTCTGTTGAACCCAAGATGCCTGTGAGTGACCAAAAAAAAAAAAAAGAAAAAAGACATTAGTTTTTGCTCCAGTCACAGCAAACTGTTAATTGACCTAGGGATTACTGCAGAAAGGAAGGGTAAAATCTAATGCAAAATAAGAGATATATCCCTGTTGTTCTGAAACAAGCCACTCTTCCATCTCTTCAGGCCTTCTTTTTCCCTTAATGACTTTCTTATTTACTTAATCTGTGCATTGTAGTCTCATTTCACACTTCTCACAGAATCCTAACCTGGGAGATCATTCCAATTCTTTAGCAGAAAACCAGCAAACACTAGAAAAGCACTGGTATTTTCTAAAAAGACCAATATCCGCCTTGGGTTTCAGGTGAATCTGAGTAGCTATTTTACAAGCAACTCAAGTTTTTGTTGCATTGAGCCCTTTTCATGTAATCAACAAATGCCAGGAGCCTGCCTGATCCGTGGGCAGCTTAGTGCTCAGACAAATACATTCTGTGTGCCAAAAGGAGGGAAGGACAAACTGCCCTTCCCTAACAGTCTAGTTTAGGGTGAAAAAAACCACTCCCACACTTTTCTCAAAAGTAAAATGCCAGAGGATTGAGGTGTTCCTAGCCAATTGAGGAGGGCTTTTTCAATGATACAGAACACGCAATTTGAGTTAGATCTCATAATATAAACATTGCAAAAACAGAAACTGGAAATCGCAACGCTTCATTTCAAATGTGAATATAAAGTATTGGCAACACTGTGAGACCCTCTTTTTGCTTTATTTTACTTTAAATAAATCTAGGAAAATCTACCTAGAATGTTTCAACCCCATTTCTTAGAAAATATAAGTACACTTTTCCTCTCAGCTCTATACTCCATTCTGTGGGACCAAATCAGCCTTGTTTCCCTCAGGGTTACACTTTTATGCACACATACTCTGTTACTGATTAAGGTAGCTGTAGGCAGTGCTCTAAATCATACTGCCAGCTGCCCTTCTTTTTTTGCAAGTATTAAAGCTCTGTGCAGCCCTACAGAGACCTTCCCCTCAGCACAGCTTCCCTACAGGGAGTTCTGTGACTTCTAGATAAAAGGATTTTTGCTCACCAGCTTGGTTCTAGCTTTCCATTTCTCTCTGAACAGCAGCAAACCCTAGAACCAACTTCTGTGCCACAGCATATGTCACAGTTGAGACAGCCGCAATACACAGAGTATCACCATACAATTTCAGAGAGCTCCAACCCACACAGAGGAACATCATACCGCTTCAGAAGGCTTCAGATATCTGCTCTTCTAGTTCTTCGGCCCAACCTTTCATACCCCTCATGTTGATGCATTGCCCCTGTGTGCCCTCTGCTCCCTTTGGTGGCTGGTCAGTGCCCCTGGGCACTCCCTGGCTCATTGCTGTCAGGGCAGCTCACAGCTGCACCCACTGGGGATGAGGCTGGCCCAGCCCCACTCCCAGTCACCACAAACTGTGTGCCTACACTTCTAGACTTTCTGCTGTTCAGCACTCTGGTCTCAGACTAAAGCCTGATGGTAAATCAGAGTGGCCTCAAGGCAGCTGCCACAGGGGCTGGGGGCTGGTTTGGCCACCCACTCTCCACAGGCTTTATTATTGATGGTGGCAGTTCCTGGCTGGACAGATGCAATGGGATGCTCATTCCCCAGAAGACTCCTTGCTTTCCCTGTGGTCCTGTTCAACCTCTTCCAGCACTGCTGTGCTGCCTAGATGATGGGGCTAAACCACAGCAGGATGTTGTGAGGCTAAAGCCAGGGAGGCAGATTTCCTGCAGTTCAGCTTCAAAATCATACTCCCTTGTGAGAATATGCAGAACATGCAGGAAGAGGAGGTGCTTACCTGCAAGGGCAGCATTACCAGCCTCAAGAGCAGCTCCCCATTTCCTCCAAAGAAAACAGCACCAGTGTAGATGGAAGCATCCCACAGACCAGTTGACGTAGGTGAAGAGCTGCACAGAATCTGCAGCTGAGGCTGGAAACTTAGCTGGATTTGGAGGGACACTATGCCCAGGGAGAATGGGCAAGGGACACCTTGCTGGCATATCTGCACTTCTTTTGATAGGCCCAAGGACCTTACAAACACCAAGGGAAGAGGAGTCCATCCTTGCTCAGCTGAGACCACCACTTGAAGGCAACTAAGGACCTAAGCTGACACCCTCCTCCCATCCTGAGATGCCTTAACTTCAAGCAAGATCCCATGGTGCAAGCAAACTAAAAATCTGCATAACAGCAACATTACTATTTTATTTAATTTATTAATTTAAACTATTACAAGAGCCAAAAAGAGAGCCAGGCAACACCACCCAGACAACAGAATTATATTACAACACTAACTCTGAGAGCAATAACTTCAGGGTTAGAGCATATGAGGCATTCTCCACCCCAGCCCTTCTCTGCATGAGAGTAGTGAGCAAAACATCATGAAAAATACATTTCATCTGTAACCATCTGCATATGTGAATGGCAGAGCTTGAAAATCATGTGGGCACGTTCTGCCTGGCAGAAAAGCAAGCAGGACTTATTTTCTGCTCTGGATAGAGTTCAAAAGCTGGTGAACAATCAAGATGCAACTTACCAATCCTTTTTCCAATTAGTCAGTCCATTGTGTGAGAAAAGGAGAAGATAAACCCAGGAGTTCCTTTTTGTTTTCTACACGTAACTTATGGCTCTTTTCATTGTCATCAAAGGACCTTCATCAAAGCTTTCCATACTCTCCAACAGAACCTCAGAGTGGAACACACCTCTGAGAGAAAAAATAACTGTATTTCACTCATCCTTCGCAGTCAGTTTTGACTGCAGCAAATTCCCAGTGTTCCCATATTCTCTGAGCATCAGTGAAACATGTAGACAGTGAGAAATTTTAACCTGCAGCTAGTTCTGTAGCAGTGTCAGCTGTGTAGTAATTCCCTTCTAAGACTTGAATTTTACTGGAACCATTCCAGCAAGGCCAAAATATAGTCTCAGATACATACTTTAGCTGTTTTCTAAGAAAAGGAACCAGAGCACAGGTCACTGCACCAGAAAGGAAGGGAAGAGAAAAGCCATGCCCATCCCAATCCTCTCCAGGGTGGAGCATGGCTCTCACTTTCCTTCAAGCTTCTGCTGTTTCTCATTCATCTTTCACTCTGAGAATGATTGCCTTCAAGAGGCAGGTCATTCATTTGCTGCTGTCAACCTGAATAACAACTACTTTCTCTATTTTGAAGGACAGCAACAATTTTTTATGTCAGGATGCTAAGAAATCACATATTACACCTCCAAAATCACCCAGAATCAATATAGGAGTAACAGATTTGGGAGAACTTTTTTCCTTCTGATGTTCAAACTTACAGCAAAAACCTCCTCAAACATGAGAGAGCTAGAAAAAATGTCCTCTTCTGGTCTGGGGTTTGGAATGTCCTCTTCTGGTTTGGGGTTTGGGGTGGAAGGTGTTTTTGTTTGTATGGTCTGATGCTGGCAGCTAAGGCTCAACAAAAATCCGCCAAAGGAGAAAAACTCCATAGTGTTGATATCTAATGGACAGGGCTTGTAACAGACGGGAAAGACCATAAAAAACAAACCAAAGCAAACCAAATAAAAAAACCCACAACAACAACAAAAGAAAACCTCCACCCTACAAAGTTTCATGAGAAAAGTAGACATGAAAAAAAAGAAAAAAGAAACTTGTGGCTGGTTCAAAAGAGGAGTGCACTTGTCAAAAATATCCTTGTTGATCACCAGGTACTGCACTTAGGTCCTTGCAGTGTACTGGAACAGACATAAACCATTCAGTTCTCTTCTCCTGAAAGTCTAGAGACACATCACAGATCTTGTGTAAGAAGAAATAAATGTGAAATGGAAAGCTGGATAAATTAACTATTGCAAGCAGTCAGGTACCATTGTGGGTTTTTTCTGCTTTTTTTTTTTAATCAGCTCTAGAAAATGCTTTTGATCTTTTCAAGGATAAAAGAAGTATGGAAAAAGGCAGGAAGGGAGACTAGATGAGGCAGGCAGGCAGACATGAGGGAAGGAAGGAAGGAAGGAAGGAAGGAAGGAATAGAAATTCTTCTGTCTGCCATCTTTGACATGGCACCAACCTGTGCCATGGAGACACAGGAAGGCATAAGCAAATCCAGAAAGTTTGTTTATGACATAAGTCCTTTCCTGGAGACCAGCAGCATCTTCTGGGACCCACAGTCAGTGTCAGCACCAGCGGCACTGCAGGGTACCCTGCTGGCAGGTGAACATGGTAAAAACCAATCTCCTGTCTGCATGAGCTGTGCAGCTGCAGCTTCATTACAGTGAGAATGCTTCCAGCTCACTTTTTCCTGACACTGAACCCCAGCAAACACCAACCTTGCACGTGCTTGTAGTGCTCTGGCCCCTCCAACACGCCATCAAGTGCTGCATGTGGCTTCAGAGACACACACCATCAGCTTCTCTGCAAGCTGCTGCCTGAGGTGCTGTCACTTTCTGACACAAAGGGGAATGGCTAGAGCAGGCTTGCCTTTGCTTTAATTTAAATAGCAGTCAGTGTTCACCATGCAGCCCGGTAATACCTGTGACAAATATAACAGCCAAGTGCACTGTGTGCCCTTGAAGGAAAAAGAAATGCAAAAATTTGTATGTTCAAAATACAGATCCACTCCAGCTCAAAGTACAGATGGTATCTGAGCCAAAGGTGCTCAGGTCTCATTTCTGCACTCTCAAAAAAAGCTTGAAAGCAAGTTGAGGATTGACACAGGAGATTTATTATGGCTTACCTCTAATATAGATTTTATATTTAAATTGCATCATTGGTATCTTTCATCCTTTTTATTAATTTTATTTTATTAATCTAAAGAAATAAGCCTCAGGTTGAGACAATTCCTGCACAGGGCTCCATCCTCTTTTTACATAATTACTGTATAATGAAAAATCTAACCACATACAGGTGGTGGGGTCCAGGTCTTCCTCATCCACATGAGAGGTCAGAACTCTAGGACAGAGCTTTTACACACTTCATGTTTTGAAACCTTTCCAGTGGATGCACAGACCCATCTACAGCTATTTTTTAAACAAGGCTGTTATCTGCAACTTTATAAAGGCCAATATCTTCCTCCTCTGTTATCTTTGTGAAGCCACAGCCCACGGGACTGAACACATGCATCCTGTGTAGATGGCACAGGGCCATGTTCTTGCATCTGGAACTCAGCTTTGTGTGCATGGTGCTGCCACCTCAACAGGACCTGCAGACCATTCCTCCCTGTCCTCCAAAACAGGGTGTACTCAACAGCAAAGGCCCTTGTTCATCAGGAGGGGAGCCACTGCCTGGAACTGTCAGGTCTCAAGGATTCTGCTCACGGACATCACTGGCTGTACAAGAGACAAACAAATTCTGAGATAAAAGTAACACCTTTGTTGAAAGGGCAATAAAAGGCAACTAATTGCTGAACTTCTCCAGACATTGCTGAACTAATCACACTTGTTCTGACCTAGAAATGAGCGCAATCTCTTTAGGCACATCCTGATTTAATGCCCCAAATCAGTCTGTTTCTGGCTCTGCCCAGACACATCAAGATCAGCCCTGTGTTGAATTTCATTATTAAAAGGCAAGGAGGAGCTCTAGATGTACCAGATCAATCTCGGATCTAATCAGAGTCCATTTTTCAGCTTCATTAGATTGCTGTCATGTGATTTACCCAAGGGACACAGAGGTGAAGGCAAAGGCAGTATTCTAGGTGCTCGGGAAATGCTGAAGCCAAACAGGGAAATTTTACAGGGCACCAAAGGCCACTGCTGCTGTGCAAGGGCTTGCAAGGGCTAGGCAAGGGCTGCATTTCTTTTTAAGCATCTTAATAACATCTTGCTCCTGCTTTAAGAACCTAAGTCCTTAAATGGATGTAGGATGCTTGTTTTTCAAGTGACCTGCATTCAGCTGGTGTTTTTTCCTGCCAGTAAACTGTGTGGTGCATATTCAGTGAGGCTGTGTCAAGCCTGTGTGTTGCTGCATGTGTCTGGTCACAACAATTTGCAGATCAAATTGCTGAAAAATTGAGTTACAAATCTAAGGCTCATATCATTTTGCTGGATGCTGACAGTGACTGTGTCTAGGTCATGATCTACCTGAGAAGCCGCCATGTAATCATACAGTGGTTTGGTTTGGAAGGGACTTTTAAAGGCCATTTGGTCCAACCCCCTGCAATGAGCAGGGCCAGCTTCAAATAGACCAGGTTGTTCAGCGCCTCATCTAGCCCAGTCTTGAATGTTTCCAGGCCATCCTGCCAACATTCTGGGCAACCTGTGCCAGTGTTTTACCATCCTCTTCTAGTTTAAAACCAGCCCCTTTGTCCTGTCACAACAGGTTCTGCTACAAGTTTTGTCACCATTTTTCTTATAATGCCCCTTTAGGTATGAGGAGGCTTCAATGAAGCCTCCCCACATCCTTCTTCAGGCCGAACAATCCCAAGTCTCTCAGGCTGTCTTCACAGGAGGGTGTTCCTATCCATCTTTGGGGCCCTGCCCTGGACTTGCTCCAACAGCTCCTCATCTTTCCTGGGGACCCCAGAGCTGATGCAGCCCTCCAGGGGGGGTCTCAGCAGAGCAGAGCAGAGAGGAATCCCCTCCCTGGCCCTGCTGGCCACGCTGCTTTTGATTCAGCCCATGACACGGTTGGCTCTCTTCTGGGAGTGCCCATGGCTGGGTCATGCCCAGCCTCTCCTCCCCATCACCCCCGAGTCCTTCTCAGCAGGGCTGCTCTCCATCTGTCCATCCCCAGCCTGTGCTGATTCCAGGGCTTGAGATTCCCATGGGCCCGCTTGGAGTCAGTGCTGATTGCTGATGACTGGCATGTGAACTTCAAATTCCAGTCCTCAGCTAAGGCAGGCAATTCTTCAAGGCATGAGATCCACATTTGGATAACTGAATGTGGGTTTTTTTCAAAGTCTAGAAGTTTAAAACACTCATGGGTTGAGCAGTAAGCCCTCCAGGGCAGGGCAGCAAGCTGGTATGTATTTGAGAGGAGCAGCTATATTTTGTCGGGGTTATTTTTTACAGAAGTTTGACCAAAAGGTGGGCTTTTCTTTCAGCCTTTGGAACAGCTTAACTCCAGTATTTATAATAAAATACCTCAGTTGATCTGTGACTAGCAGGAACTGGTTGTCGTTGCTGATGCACTCATAAAATAAGTTGCAACTCAGTGAATCCAAAAAGCTTCCTTCACCTGCCTGCAACTGGAATTCTGTTTGATGGCTCATTCACCAAAGAGAAAGTTTACTATACCTCTGAGTGAGAAAAAGCCCTTAGAGCATTTTAGAGTCTTACTATGGGCACTGTTTCCAAAGACACACCGTTAGGATGTCTCTGTGCTTTGGGGTCACTGTGCAAGGTCAGCAAGCTTACTAAAAGGAGTCAGAGCAGAGGGGTTGCAGTGTGAAATCAAAGGCAAACACACTAAAAACTGCTTCACATCATTCGAAAATGAATAATAATTGAAAATACTAAGGTATGGCTGTATTTCCTTTCTCAGGAATTGCAGCAGTTGTGTTTGCATGGAGCACCAGTGGCACCTAGTGACCATACCTAGAAGATCACCTCGAATGGGGGTGAACACAGAAAACCACAGTGCAGACTGGGCCAGGGCACACATCACTGACCTGCTGGTGGTGATGGCTGCAAACCTGGTCCAACCTCTAGCAGCAGTGCTGCATCTCTGTGGCCAGACGCTGCAGAACCTTTGCAGAAGATGCTATCGTAGTGAAATCCTCCCCAGCTCTGTCTGTCACACCAGCCCGGAGGTTCAGCAGCAGTGTGGCACAACTTGCCTCTCCCATGATGGCAGAAGAAGCATCTCTTCAGCAACAAACACTTCATGGAACAAACATTTTCCAGTCTGGACAGAAATCAGTGACTCAGCACTGGCTACTGGGGATAGAGAACGTGTCCAGCAACACCGAGTCACCTGGCCCTCTGCCAAGCAGACAGTAGTCCTTTTGTTCCCTCTGGAGAAAGGCCTTTTCTCCAAGAGCACTGGTGGCCAGACGCTGAACAGTATTGTTGTAACTGGGTGAAAAGTTTATTAGTGCAGGGGAAACAGTATAAAAATTATCACACAGAATAATTTGGAGTTCAAAAGGGCACTGTGTACGCCTGATGTAAGTGACTAGTAGTGTGGGAACAAGCAGACGATGATCAAGTCTGTACATTGGTGCAGATAAAATAGAACAATAAACTTACATTTATTAAAAGAAAACAGAAAGTAAAAAAAGCAACCAATTTTCATTAAGAGATGTCATTAGAAGAGTAAGAGAAGCTGCAGTTATAAGTCAAAGTTGGGTGAAAAAAATTGTACAATTTCTGACACTCTTTTTGGTACCTGAAACTACAGGTTCATATGTTGTAAGGTTCCACTCAGCTCTCCTCTCCCTGAGCACCTGTGACTTGTTGCTGGTGAGTTGTAAATCTTTGGCCTCTCAAAGTCTTAACATTGGACTTTTATACCTGTGCTGGGTGGTTGCTAATGATCTTTCCTGCTTTTCCTAAGAATAAAGTTCCTTCCTTCTTGCTGGCTGAACACCTTCCTTCCTCAGCTGTCCTTGTGGTAGGTCTGCACAGACTGCCACCTGCCCTTCACTCTGGGTTTGTACCCATGTGTCATCTACAGCAGCCACTGGAACTGTTAGGAAAGGAAAGCAAGGTGGGGGAGCCATCATGGACAGTGAACAGCAGGAGCAGAACAACACCACTGTTTGTGCCCAAAAGGGGCTGAAAAACTGGCTGGGAACTACTGCCCATGAGTCCTTCATCACTGAACAGGCTGTGTGATGTTCACCACTGAACCACTGGATCTGCGGTTTTCAGCCATGTCTGAACCTGTGAGGGCTTGTGAGGCTTTCCAGTCCATTCCCACCTTCTGCCCCTTTGGAGTATCCCTCCAGCTAAGTCCCTTGTCATCTCCCCTGCAAGGGGAGGCCAGTCAGCCTGGAAGGGAGGAAGCTCCAGTGGAGCTCACAGAGGCAGTCCAGCACCCAGCAGGAACCACCATGACAGCTGCTGCTTCAGGCTCACATTTTGTGGTGTTTATTATTCTTTTCATTCTTGGCCATGTCTCCATTATTATTATTATTATTTCCAAGTGAAGGAGGAAATTCTGCTTATGAACCTCTGTTTGTGGTCCCTGCTGTGCGCGCAGCTGCCCAGATCAGCACGCCGCTGTGGGTGAGCTGCTGGTCCAACATCCAGCTCATCTCTGTGTGATGTACTCAACCCAGACAAAACTGGATAACTGCCCCAAGGGAAGGCTGTCTCTGGATGTGCTGTGTTCCTGCAGGACTCCATTCTTGGCCGTTTCCAACCACTAGTTGTGAGAGAAAAGACACTGAGCTAAGCCGACCAGCATGGTTGTCCTTATCGTCCTGAAAACTCTCATCAAACACCCAGACAATGAATACCAGCGAGGGTTGGGAGTTCACAGAGGCAAAATACAAGCTGAACAGAGGGGAATAGTTGCAAAACTATTGAGTCCCGAGATGCAGAAAGCATTTGTCTTTCCTGATGCAGTATTCAAAAAATGAGGAAAGGATCAAAAAATTTCCCCATGACACCAACAAATATAAAACATCAGAAAACCAACAAGAGAGAACAAAAAACCATACACATCCATGAGAGGAGGCCCTTTTAGACAGCTCAGTGTGAAGACAGCCACGGTGGACCTCATCGGAGGGCTCTCCACTGGCATCTCCTCCTGCCAGGGCAGGAGCAACCACTGGGCTGCCAAGTGGGTGGATAACACCACTGCAGGATGTGCACCTTGCTGGCATCAGGCAAGTCCATGACCACTTTGAACACAGCAAAGATGAGCAGGAAGCAGAATGTCATGGATTTGTTGTTTAGAACTAAAAAACCTAAAAAGCCACACAGGCACCAAGGAGCTTGGTTTCCCTCAACACTTGTACCTTTTGCTTGGACGAGTTGATCCTTCCCTCCTCCCAAGCTCTCCATCCACACGCATTGCCTCCGGTGCCACCACCACTCCTGCCTGCTTATTTGTGGTAAACCAGTGTGGTTTGATCCAGTTTTATCAGAAAAAGACTTGGAAGCATTTGTGGTTCTTTTTAAACCTGTGGTGAGCCAGTAAGTGCTGTGTGCTGCTTGTAGGTCAAAGCACAGCTGAAATGGCATCCTGCAGGCTGAGGGAGGCTGGGCCTGAGCACGGTTTGACACCGCAAACCACTTCTATGTCCTAAACTGTGTCAAATGTCTTGTATCAGCTTGTCAGCAGGTGCAAGCCCTGAGGGCTCCTCAGTGGGAAAGAGTGTGCAGAAGAGACCCTCCACGCGTGCATTTTCCTGCAGTGCGCTGGATTCTCCCCTCCCACAAAGGAGCCCACCTTCCCAAGGGTGCTGTTAACACAGAGGCGCTCAAAGGTGTCCCAGCAGCTTCTGGCTGCCTGAGAAATCAGTCACCTCACCAGTCCCTGCTGGCTGATGGCACACAGCCTGAGGGTGCTGTCCTGGCATGACTGCACATCTCAAATCACTGGCAGGCCTCTATGACAACCCCCTGCCTTGAATGAACCTTCCACCAATAAAAACCAAGCAAAACTGGAGCAAACAAAGCATAGACTAGGATAGGGATGCATTTGGATGAGTTTTCTATCTCTTCATACTTGAGTGGAGCTGCTGTCAGATGATACTGGCTCCCTGCCACTCAGCCAGATGCTACTACTGCCCATGGATGGCCACAAGATAACTGCTTGCAAGGAAGGTCAAGGAAAACTGCAGTACAGTGAAACAACTCACCTTATTTCTGTATGAAATATTTCACACAGTTTAAAATAGATGTTGTGAAAGTTTGATACAGATTTTAAGTCTTGAATTTTGAAAATGAGCTTTTACCTCAGGTGGAAATACCTATGTAAAGGGCTGCATTTTACTTTTGCAAGAAATAATGTTTTGCTGCCTTTCTAGTAACCACTTAGGCTGTTTTGAATGGAGGTAGGATTTTTGTGAGTTACACAAAATTAAATTTGCACTATAGCTGCAGTTGTGGATGAAATCAGTTTTTGCTGACAGCAATTCTGAAAAACTTATCTCTTCTATCTGCTATTTTTAACCCCAAAGGATGGAAAATTTTTAATAATCTCTGAATAGCTGTGGACCTGTTCCCACTTGCAGACCTGTAAGGGTCTGCAAAATGGAATCAAATGCCTGTCCTTTGAGAGCTTTCATTTGATGATGGTGAAACACATGCTCAGAAGTAAAAGTCAACATGCTCCTATTAAAATCCTTAAAAAAACCAAAACAAAACAAACCAATGAAACAAAAAACACAAAAAAAACCCCCCAAAAACGAAAACTCTAGGAATTTTAAAAAACCCCAACAAACAGAAATGTCATTTGATCACATGGAAGAGAACATCAGAACAAGTAGGCTCAAGGAGAACAAAATGTTTATGGAGCAGATTCCCAACATCATACATCCCAGGACCCTCAGTGCTGCGATGTCACTCTTCCAAGCACAACTTGCTTCATCACTAGAGCTCATTTGCTCAAGGGATTCTTTAAGGAAAAATAAGGGGAAACTTCTCTGGAAACTTCTCTGGAGTTCACTGGTTCTCTGGACCTCATCTTAATGTTCTGTCTCAGTACTGAGCAGTGAAATTGTTTTTGCTGTATGTTCCAACAGCATTTCCGGTAGAGAGCAAGTATCCTTTGAGGTATAGAAATGTAGCTTTGAGGTAGGTAACACAACATTCTATTTTCTCATCAAGTAGTACTTTAAGAAAATTTTCTGCAGCAAGCATCATCAAACTAATGCACTGTGCAGCTGTGGTTCTTTCACCTCAATCCTAAGTCCAAGACCTGAATGAACACTTGTAAATTACTATTTGTTCTGAAATATTAGAATGTGTTGTTCTTTCCCCAGACCTATATCAATGCATAATTCACTGATTTCCCACTGCTTACTTCATAAGATGTTGAAAATTCATGCACATACTTGGACCATTTTAGCAGGTTTTACAGACTGACAGTCCTTTTATTTGTATGGGTTCAGCATACAGCCATGTGATACACTGAAGCTAAGAAAAACTGGGGAGGATGATTCACAGGAAAATTTTTAAGAAGTCCATTTCTTCTAATTCAGTGCAAAAACAATTCACATACAATCAATAATCTGAGACAAAATTCTACATTATTTTAAATTTACTGAGTGCTGTAAGTAATCATTAGTGACTGTACTACTATCGCCTGGAAATAAGGCAGGGGCAAGTTCTGACCTACATCTGTTTTATAATTATAGTGTTCATAGTTGTATATTACTTTATATGCATACATTTATATGAAACAACAGCAAAATAAAACTGTTCCCACAACAATGAACAGAGTATACTGTACAGCTTATAAGTTATGGTATACAGTAAAACTGGTGTCACATAATATAGGTTATGGAATACATTCATAGACAATTATATATATTAATTTGCAAATTTAACAAAGAATTTTTTTAAGCAAGTAAGATATTACATACAATGGTGTTGATTCATCATTACCGCAGTTTAAAATATTGGCCCTTTCATGCCACAGGAAACTCAGAATCAAGGTAATGAATCACAGTCAGTACACACCATCTGACAGAGCTGCAATGATTTATGAATAACCTGAATTTCTTGGAGTTTGATGACTTGATTTTGCAATCATGACTTTGAATTATCTAGGTTTATTTTCCCTGTCTGGCTCTGTTATATACATATAAATACTTGTCTTACAGTATTTATCAGCTCTGCATTTTGATTTGGAAATAAATACTCAGTTTATAACGTTCTTTCACACCAAAAAGGAACCAAGACATGGAAGCCCGAGGGCACATCCCACTAACATAGTGGCTGATGTGTTGGCTTTTAATGGGAAGTGGCACTCTAAGTATCTAATCACTCTATTTATAGAATTTAAACCCCTAAACTACTTTGGAGCATTCATATATTTTACCTACTGCTAAGCTGGCAAATATTATTTAACTACAAGTCTAATCTAGATAATAGCTTTTAAATCCATTGAAGCCAAGATGCATCAGAATAATAATCATACAACTATACAAATAGTTGTAGCTAATTCCTAATTTTACAGTGCTGCAACTCTCCAGCAGTAAGTAACAGAAATGTATGTATGTACACCTGTAACAAAGAGCAAACCTGTGTTGTGGATGGACTTATGTCTGCTGTGCTCATGCTCAGTGTTTAGGTCTATATTAAAAATAGTATCAGCAGAGAATTGCTGTGGGAAGAGAAGCACAAAATGCTGCTCAAGAATATCTGAAGACAGATGTCACAAAGTGACACTTTTGATTGCTAGGGCTGCTTGTGCTTCTGTTTGTTGCGGCTTCTCCAGCTACTCCCAGAGTATGATGATGAGGTCGGATGGGGACGCTGCTTAACAGTCACAAAAACTGTTACACCTGTCTGCTGCACTGGACAATTGGTCCTTTGAGCTCAGCTAGACAGGAGGCAGCCATGGGGGGCTGAGGGGTTAAAGGCAGCTGGTGATTTAATGTCTGAGTTAGACTTTAAGAAAGAGTATGCTTCACATTGCAAATTAATATTTATTTTATACAGGACCGTCAGAATTAACAATAGGGTGCCAGAGTGCATCTTCACTAATCTATCCCATAACAACATGGAAGTACAATTTTCAAAGACACATATTTATATATCTGCTAATCACTTTTGTCCCTGTTACTTAACTAGCAATTAGAAACGCTTTGGGACGCACGTACACATGCACACATTAAAAAAAAGGCAATACAAGTTCTTTTGTTGCTGTCAGAAATAGTAAGTAGCAGCATATCATCGTTTCCTTGTCCCGCTGCTGCCACTGGCAGATTTATTGAAACTTCTGCTCATTTGTGGGAAGTGTACAGTTGGTGTTCTTTCAGTGGGGCCATAGAGCCCTAAATTCCTGGCTGTGGCTGACTTTCGAAGAGGCTTGACACTGGGAAAAGGACTGAAGACTTGTGGCTTTGGGTTCCCAAGCTGGGGCGATTTAGCCAGGTTTCCACTGTCTCTGGATGAAGTGGAAGACTCTGATAAACGTGGCTGGCTGGATTGATGGGATGTTGGCTCCACATCGGTTTGGGTATCTGAGGTGAGTTCCAGTGCTTCCAGTTTTAGCTGAACCATGGACACGTTTGTACCGCTCTCTGTAGAGTCTGCCTCAGATGACTGCTGATCAGCTTTCCGAGTAGTCCTGTCATCCAAACCACCTTCTTCTCTTTCTCCAATGTCAGAATGTTTGGAAGTCTCGTCCTTTGCACCAAGACTATTTGTTTTACAGCTCTCACTCTGCTCATCTATCAGTCCTACAGTATCTCCATAGCCCAGCTGTCCTTTGGCCCTAGCAATGTTCTTCCGATGAACTCGTATGTGAGTGCGCCATGGAGAGTTCAGTTTTGTTTTAAGATCTTCTTGGGGAATGGGAGACATCTTCCCCGTAGCATGGCTTGGGATGTGAATAACAGCATTTTTGAGAGACTTGTTATTCAATTTCATCTTCTTTCCTAAAAGGAGGTGGTTTATCACTGGGGAATGGTTTACCTGAGAAGGGAGGAGGCTGGTAACTGGCCCCTTGTCTGAAAGAAAGCATTTAAAAGAAACACAGTATTGTTAAAGAACAAAACAAATTACTGTTCTAAGGATCTACCATAAATTTTGATACTTTCTTGAGATATGGCAAAGGTTTGTAGGACAGAATGCATTTTAAAAAAAACAAACCAAATTTAAAAATCGTCACTGAATTTCATTTATGTCTTAGAGTTGAACACAAAACAGCACCTTCTATATAAGGCTTTTCTGCCCTCCCTCACTGCTTTGCACCTATGGGGAAGCCCCAAGCCAGGAATACCATGAAAATATTTAATTTTAAAAAAGAGCTTCTTGATTTTTGGAATTGCACTAAAACTGATAATTTAACATTAATATTGGCTTCTGATATTTCCCCTCTCCTTCATTTCTCTTCCAACAGCAAGAGGCAATTCAGTCTCCATATGAGGTCAGTCACACAAGTCTCTCCATGAGGCTTGTGTGAGTGGAAAACAGAAAACAAATGAAAGTACTTTTAATGCGTAAAACCACCTCTTATTAAGCCAGTGGAGTAGACTCAGAATTAGTGATTAGATTACAGTTTGATTAAATGACAAACCCAGCCCTGTATCATGATTAGTAAGATTAGAAAGATTTGTGTGTGGAAGGTAGCGGTTGGCATCCTTGGGAATCAACATTTTACTGTTAGCACTGTTTCTGCTGGCTACAGCCTCTGTTCAAAGCAAACACTTCACTAATATTTAAAAAAAAAATCCTTCTAAACCATGTACATAACAAATTGCAGTTCCATGTATTCCAATGCTCCTGCTAGCACAAGTTTAGACAATCTGTAAGAGAAACAACAATTCTCCACAGTGACCCATGTGCATGGTTCAATAGTGAACTTAGAAAGATGACACCTAAGCAGGGAGGAATGAATGGGGTGGGCTGTGTTCAGCTTGTACACCCCGTAAAACCTTCAGCTATGCATTTCATGCCAACCCTTGCACTGCTGACTCTGACAGTTAGGGAGACAGACTCCATAACATGGGTTGTTAAATAAGGGACTGATGTCCAGCTTGGTCCTCACAACAGTATCACTATGGCTAATGAAACTGCCAGCCACAATGGAACACGTAAGCTAGTTCCTTCAGCTGCATAATTTGACATGCCCAGATGAATTCAGAGGAGTTTGGATAATACAGACCAGCTAGGAATCTACCTGCCACATTATCTCAAGCATCCTCATCTCTGCATTCAATTTTTTCAGTGCATCAATATGTCAATTCCAAGAATGCCAAAGACTTAAAGTTTTTTAATCAGAGAGATCAACACAATGCACCCAGATAGCAAAGCCACTTTTAAATACCATTCTTTAGTTGGTCCCTGGGACCTAAGAAAACCCCAGGGTCATCATCTTCAGATCCTGATAAAAGAAGAAAAAATATCACCTTCTTGTTTCTGTCTGCATGAAGCGGTACCCACTTTACTACTAATGCTATATCATTAATGTCATCGTTTGCTATAATGTTATTTCATCAGTCTTTCTTATTGTGTCTATTTGGTTAAATGTAAAAAATGTCATTTGCCTGATGGAGTTAGTTTGCAGTAAATCAGGAAATGAAGCACGTTTTGATGTGTTACCTGCTCTGATATACACATGGTGAACCTGCTGCTGCTGCTTCTTCTTTATCCTGGAATATTGCTTTTTCAGTGCATTAATATCAGTGGTCATACGCTCCATCATCATGCTGTTAAAAGCAGTCTGATAGTCACTTCTGCATGAATCTATTGCTCCTGGACTTAATTCTGCAATGTTACTGGAACCAAGACTTTGTTCTTCATTCTGATCTGTAGAAGGAGGGAATAAAGTGGAGGTGAGCAGTAAATTGGCATACTCGAAAGACGCATCTGTACTTTTGTAGATTATTTCCAAGGGAAGTCCGGGTCTGATTCCTACCATCTTATTTAACTGTAGTCTTCAATTAAAAACTTATTATAATATGTGTATTTAACTAAGCTGTGTTATTTACAATAAGAAGTATTATAAATAGCACTACTGCTTTAGAATAGCAGGGGTTTGAGGGGAGATTAAAGAGTACAAAAGTTAATTAACATGGCAGTGCAAAGTTGTAAGCACAGCTTTTCAAATATCCAAAAGTACATCAAGCCACCACTGAAGTAAGTCAATAACAGATTATTAAAGATACTTGTTGTCATAGAGGCCAGAAATGCAAGTTATAAAATATGTTACAGTCAAGCAGGCATGAGATTAAACCACCAACCTAGTGCTACCAGCAAGAAGCATCAAGAAACAGAATACCACAGGGAGAAAGCTGCTAGTAGCAACAAAAAGGATAGGCACAGAGCAACTGAGGATCAGAAAACTTGAGAGTGTCTCTGACCAACAGCTGCAGAGCATTAGCAGCAAAGCAGTTTATTTTCACAGCTGTTTCTGATGCACCAACCCGGCACTACAGGGTCAGGAGGATAATTCTTTTTCAAGGAATGTTTATTTGTCTTTGGCTTAGTTTGCAACAGCAGTTTGATGTACTGACTAAGTGCTAGCTTGAAGCAGCAGGTGGAGAGTCCCCCAGGAAGGGAAAAACAAAACACCACAGCAATCAAGAGGAGAATTGCAGCTTACAGGTCTCAGCAAAACCAAGCCACAAGAATGATGAAGTGTGAACAGCAACTTGTTACACCAGTCTGGGGTTTTTTGAGGGTAAGGTGGGGATAAATAAAGATGGCCTCTCCCAAGATACTGTGAAATGACTGTTGATCCAGTACCATTTCATAAAGATTACTGCTTTTCTTGTATGGATCAGCATTTTCTACAGCTTATAGAGAATTTGCACTGGCCTTCATACAATTCTGTCAAGAAATTTTATTTCTGTGCAAAAGGATTTGAAAAATGGTGACATTTTGAATATATCCAAAACATACAACAATATGACGGTCTGGCCAAAAGGGCAGTGAAATCACCTGCAGAGTTCACTCACTGCTGATTGGTTCCAGTGTTAGCCATGCATATGTTAATAAAGATCAAGATTATTTATTAAAGAAACACCCTTCAGAAAATGCTGACTACTTAACAGCTGTCTCAGAAATAGGTATGGATTTAGGGTGGAATTTTTTGCACATATGCTTCTTTTTTTCTGTGTGTGTAACACTATGGGGTTGTTTTGCTACCATTACTGTAGCCAAATCCTTAACCCACACCATCATTTACTGTACACCTATAGCCTTCCAACCTGGCTTTGGCAACATCTTCATGGAGCACAGAGCAAGTCATTTGGTACCTGCTGTAACTTCTGTGTGCATAGAAAACACATTTTCCATAGCAGCCTTCACAGACAGAACTGCAGATAATTTCTACCAGGTCATATAGATTTAACTGTGTTTTCCAAAATTAAAGAAGTCACTTCTACCTTTCATCTGCTTTTGGTATTTTTGGAGCTCTGGTGCCAAAAACCCACTTAATGGTCCAAGACAGCCAATTGCATTAGCAACTGAGTCTTCATCATCTAAGTCATTCTCTTCATCGCTGTCTCTGGTTCTGCCTAACCTGCTGTCAAAAGAGAACATAAGAGAAGTAAGGAAGATACATTCTTAAATGTGAACATTACCAAGCATTTTTATCTTTTTTAGAAGAATACAAGGGAGAATCCACCTGCCTTTTCACCTGCAAAGGGTAAACAATAACTCTATACACCATAAGCAGTGCATTTCAAACTTACCCTGAAAATGACGTTGATTTTACTGCTGCAGGGAAAGGAGTAATATTGTATGTATATTTCTCCCTCAGTTCTGCCAGTTGTGGGAAAGGAAACTGAGCCATGGTGTAAACAGTCTGGGGGGTGAAAAAAAAGCCAACTTTAAAAACTTTTTGCTTTAATTAACAGTCTCACAAAAGATTTTTCCATTAACAGATTTCCACAGTCTTGCAGGATTAAAGGCTGCACATTCTTGCACATTCACGTGCTGTAAGAAAATGGTCTAGTTTAATGATTCAGTCAGTATTTCCTGTAAGAAAAAAAAAAAAAAAAAGACTGACTCACTAGAAAGATAGTTCTGGTAAAAAAAAAAAAAGAAAAGGGAACTGATAACATGAGCTGTAGGATCCTTTACAACTCCTATACTCATTTAATAATTATTATCAACCCCTTCTTGCCAGCACACCAGAAATCCTCCTCCAATTATGATTTCACTTACATGAACACATCATTTAGGATTTGGGGATCTTTCCAGAAGACCTAGGGTTTTTTTAAGTATTCAACAAAGTATTAGCACAGATAGGAAGGGGCAGATCCTCACTGATGTGGACTGTTAGTTGGTTCATTATTTACAATCTCAAGAGCTTGTGTGAAGGAAATCACACCAGCACAAAAATCATCACTAAAGAGGAAGGATCCAACATATCCAAGTTTTCTTCTCTCAGTTTCTAGTTTGGATTACTGGTTGGTTTTGAGGATAAAGGTGGGATTTGGTGGGGTAAAGGTAGTAGTTT
The DNA here is from genome assembly GCF_017590055.1 of Onychostruthus taczanowskii. Taxonomy (NCBI): domain Eukaryota; kingdom Metazoa; phylum Chordata; class Aves; order Passeriformes; family Passeridae; genus Onychostruthus; species Onychostruthus taczanowskii. Next base: position 4,763,131 of record NW_024500905.1, read on the forward strand.
TTCTAAAACAAGGTCATCAAAATGCTAATACATTTTCTTTACATCAATACTCGGAGTTTTAAAAGATACATAGTTGCAAATGCATTTCCTTTCAGCATTATATTTACTGTAAGTCACCAGCCAACCTGGCATAAAAATACATCACATTCAATGCAATATCACTGCTGATTTGTTCCTACATACTTTAGTTGCCTTTTTTCCCCAGCTTTTGTTCACTATTCAGAACTTTCAAATAACTGCCAAATAATTTGAGTCTCCGTGTCAGAAGAAAAAAAAATATATATATAATTTCCTATAGTTTCTCTGAAATATTAAAGCTTTTCCACATCCTGAAAATTAAATATCTTTTGAAAGACAGGAACATAAAATTTTCTCATTAACTATGACAGTAAATCTTTGCTTATATATATTTTTTTTCCTGTGCTTTTAAGTCAGGACATTTTCATCTGAAGGCAAATGACCTCAATTAAGATGAAAGGAAATTCTGAACAGTTTCTACATAATCCATTCTTGAACCATGCCTTCTCTATGCTAAGTACACTAAGGAAAATTACAAACATAAATTCAGTACTAGACATTTCCTGACATAAGGAGGGAAAAAAGTTTAGTTAATGGCAATGATGTAAGCACTGAGGAGCAGGAAGGGCAGTCCTCTCTGAATCAGAGACAGGGCAATAGTGCCCCTCAACAGGCTTCTGTGTGAGAGTGCTTTTACAGTTCAAGCCATGCACAGCCTCTAAGGAAAAGAAGATGCCTTCAAAAGGAAAGGAAGATGCCTTCAAAAATCCATAGCATGAACTGAAGTTTTGCCACTCCATTAAACTACAATGCTACTGTGAAAGATGCATATTCCCTAGGGCCTGCACAGTGATTTCCCATTTCTACCAGACAAAGGGATTTTATGAACTGGAGAAAGACCTACTTCCAGCCCAACATGTCTGCCTGCTTGTTTGATCTCCACCAGACTTTCCTGTTAGGGTTTAATTTTTTTCCATATGTTTCAACTCTCTCCAGAGGTTTGTCTGGAATTTATTTCTACTCCTTATGTCAATGTCCTTCTCAGGTAACTTGTTCCATATGCTAGTTACCCTTTAAGTAAAACAGTCGACTCCAATTCCTCCATTTGCTCCTTCTACCTACTGTTTCAGATTATGCTTTTAGCTTTTTTCTGTCTTCATTCTGTGTCTCTTCCACATCTTCTACAAGTTCTTTCATTTAGCATACGTATTTTTACATAACTATTGTTATCACCTGGCTAAGAGATCCACAAAACAAATTTTATGCCAGTGCCAATTCCACTGGAAATTTAAAAAAAATATTGCCAGCCAACACCTCTGCTACCCTCCCAGTGTCAATTCAGAGTCAAAGCATTCTTTTTCTAGTCATTACACAGCCTCGGGTGCCATTTGGTTAATTCTGGGGACCTGTCCCAGAGAGAAATAGCCTACATGAAAGCATGATGCAGCCAAACTTAGCATCTTATTTACATAAGGGACAGATCCTGAGAACAAGAAAAAAGACAAAACCCCTCTATTTTCACCTTAAATCATTTGACAATCCTTTGCCTTACTCTAAAAGTGCAAAGCTGTCTACACCCTCAGCAGAACACCACATGGAAGGTGATGGGCTGTGGCTTCCAAACAGGGTAAACCATTTTGCAGACAACTTATCAAACATACTTCTCTCCATAGCTTCTCTCCCCTCACTGGTTTAAGGATCTTCTTTCTTTTCAGTTTGATTAAGAAAACAAAACAAAAAGCACAAGCAAAAACAAACCCAAAAGAAAGCAGACAAAGTGCTACTCAAGTAGAAAGTTAACAGTGAATACCATCAAATCAGGGCAACTGCCTGGGCAGATAGTCCAAAATACTAGAGTACCACAGAAGGATTAATCCCTGTTCCCCTCCGTTCTAGTAAATACAAAGGGATGCCTCTCCTCCAGTTGGCTTCTCATCTCCTCTGTGCTGCAATGTTCCTGGGTGTACAAACTGAATCAGTTTAGCTGGTTATAAAAATGCTCACTTTCTGATAGGGCATGGAAGCACAGACTCAGTCTAGCACACTCTGCTTAGAATATCTGCAGACACCTGATGTACAGCCTTCTGTCTCCACACTGGAACCAATACATACCCAGCCTAGAATCTGATGTGTACAGCACTTACCCTTTATTCACCCAAACTGTTCAATCTGAAAAAGGAGGAAACTGTAGACTGGCTTGCTCCTCCAATGCCTTCATGCTCTCCTCAGTAAACGTTAAGAACTTTTGTCACACAAGGGCCAAATCTGCAAAAGCTTTAAGGCTCCCATCCTAACTATAGGTACTGTCTGCATGGGAGCAATCAAACTGCAGCAACTATACATGCTGGTGGAAAGAATGAGGACATGAGTCCTCTGTTCTACTTTAGACATCTGCTCTGCCAACACTTCCCTTGAAGGATCAGCTGTACCTCCCTCCTCTAACTCCTAAAAGAAACAAGGCTCTTAGAGCACAATTCATTTTCCAGTGGTTGAGAAGAGCCTGTTACACTCGCTGAAGTGAGCCTGGACAAGTAGTTTAGATGCAAATATAAGTGTTATGCAAGTCTAAGGAGAAGTGAGATGACTGCCACCAGCAAGCTCTTCTGAAATGTGTAGAGAAGGCAGAGTGGGTTATTATAATCCTTTCCCCACCGTAGGATACTAGTCCTTGAGCCATCTTGTAAAAAATATCAGATGCAAATTAATAATTCTGATATTTATTAGGGGAAAAGCAAAAAAAGAAAAACAAAAAAGAAAACAAAGCATCTCTGGATGACTCCTCTGAAAAAGCTTAAAGCAATTTTATAAAACAGTATGTTCAGGCAGCTTGGATCTTTTCATTAATGCAATGGTTCGTATTTCTTAATTTTTTTTCTCCAACCAGATACATGGTAGCACTTATATGCCCTGATGCTAAACTCTTGTAGTTCCTTATTCTTTCCACTTAGGGTAAAGAGTGGAGACCTCAGAGATGGCTACACTGCCAGTGCCTGTCTTTGACTTGCAGAAAGCTATGTGAACTATATTGTGGTTTCTTCAACTGAGAGGACACACATAAACCACATACACTGCTCTTCCATACACAGAACTTAAACCTGCCACATTCACCGTATCAGTGGCAATGCCATCCTACCTTAATACTCCTGTCAGTGCCATAAAATATACACATACACTATGAAAACATGTATGTATTGTGCCAAATACTAATTTTTTACTCAAGCACAAAAAGATTGCTAATTTGCTAGTATCTGTAATTGAAAGAGTTAAAAAAAGTCCTTCCAACCAGTAAATTACCCATGCCTTATCTTTTACACGCAGCAGCAAAGAAAGAAATCCACAGTCACAAAAGACCACCCCAGCTTCCCCAAAATTATTCACAAATGCCACATCTTGATTTTGTACCACACTGGAGACCAGGAACTGAAACACAATGAGAAGTTGTCAGCTTGTGCTGCCCTCTTTACACATCCTCACTATCTGAACTGTCTTGTGAAGAACTTTAATATTTTTTTAAAAAGCTTGTGAGTACCTCTGACCAGCTGCATTTCCATTTTTGAAGCAAAACAAAGCCACAACACTCACTTCTCCCATTCCTAGAGCTTCCTCATAGGACAAAATAACAATGACCAAAATAATAAACCTGAAAATAGTGTATTTCAACACAGTCTTTCAACAATAGGTAATAGAAGTCACCTGCTAACAATGGTTATTAAACTTTTGTAGCTTCACAGACTGACTTTTTTCTGTCCCTTAAGTCAGGCACAAAGTTTCAGGTGAATTATGTTCTCTGTACTTGCTCTCATTTGATCACTATGCTCTAACTCATCAAAAGGAAAGTTCCAAAACTGTAGCATGAAGTCCTTATAAAGCATCTAAGTAGGCAACATCTTAAAAATATCACAAGAAAAAGTGTAACTGTAAATAAATAAATAAATTTACCTGCTATGCTAAAGGCCCTTTCCTTTCCCAGAACAATGTGGGTCTTTGTTCTCATACAATAGCATATGCTTTAATAATTCAGGCACTGCAATTATCTAAAAGTGTCTTTGTTTACAGTACATTACTGACTGTTCATGTTTTGATTTTTTTTTTAAATCGTGAAGGACTTTTTATACACTTCTCGCTTCATAAACCCTTATTTCCCACAGTGTCTGCAGAATGGAAAGGACACAGTGTAATAAAAAACTCACCAAAACATAATAATAAGGCAAAAGAACTCCCTAAAAACGGTGACTACTAAAGATTCTACATCTTGTGTAAATGCAATTGAGCATTATATCCCAAAAGACTCAGCTGTCAACATAGAATCAATTTTTGTTAAATGACACCTAGTGGTTCTCTACATTTCATATAAAAATAAGATTCTAGCTCTAACTGCAGCTGATCTACTTGTTTCATTGACATGCTAGCTCAACCCTGTTATCTGAAACTTTTATTCTTGGGAGAATTTAGGTTTCTGCAGTATTTGAAGAAAAATGTAATTTGTTAGAAATCAAGACCTGAAGAAATCAACAGAGAAAACACAAAAATTAATTATGTCACAATTACTCACCTGCATAAGTTCATTGCTGTCAATCAGACTGTCTTCAAGCATCTCCTGGGTCAGCTTGCCCATAGTACTGTAAAACTCATCTGCAGTTTCACAACACTCAATTTGCCTACATCAAAATACATACTGGTTTTTATTTGACTTTTACATATGATTCTACATGCTCAAAACAAAACTGATTTTCTTGTCATCATAAAATATGCATTTTTGTTAGACAGCTTAACTTTTATTTGCAGTTCTGCCTAGACTTCCAAATAATAAAACTATGCACACAACACTGGAAAAGCTGCAGCAGTAAAAAGATGCACTGACTACAGCTTACTGTCCTGACCCCTCATGGTAACAGATTAATGTATCTCCAGACAGGCTATTCCCTCTGCCCCTTTCACTTCTACAGCACAAGAATCAATACATTTTGCCTCCTACTAGCACAAAGGGGTTCTCTTATCAGCTCAAAAAGGGAACATAAAGATTTTTTGACTACCTCATCACCCATTCTTCACCATGCACCAAATAGCCAAATTCACTGTCTGAACTTTGTCAGACAGGAAGATATTCACTGGCCAGAAACCATTCCTGCGGAATAAATTAAGTATAGGCACATTCATTCATGTCATTGTGTTAAAATAATTAACATAAAACACAATGAAGGAAAATTCACTCATCATATTTGTGAATGCTATTTCTGAACTGGGGATGGGAACTGTGTTGGTTTTGGTTATTTGTTTGCTTTGGTAGGGTGCTTTTGTTTGCCTTGTTTTGGGAAGGGGGGTTCAACTGGATACTTTTTCTGCACTTTTCTTTACATTTCTAAAAGCACAGAATCATTCTAAACACACAGAGTGTCATCTAGAGGAAGAGAAATATGAGTAATATGCTTTTGTGAGTTGTTGTTCTACACACATTAGGGTCAGCTGCTAAACATCTCTCCTTTCAAGTGAAAAATTTGTTTTTCTTATATCCCAAGGAAGTGCTTTGATGGCTACATATTGTAGCCCCTCCTCCAAAACCCAGATGCTGGAATGATGAAAAAAAATACACTGCCTTTTTTCCTAAGCAATAGAAGAAGCAGTTTCCCTTGATCTTCAGCATCTGTGCATAACAATCACTGAGCTATGAAACTCCTGAAATCTTAACAAAATTTGGATAAAATAATGATTAAATAGCTAAAAAAAATTAAAAAGTAGTATAAACAGTGGGCATGTAGCCAATTATCATAAACTTATGGCTTACCTGCCCTGATACCTTCAGTCTCTCATGACCTTCACATACTGCTTTCTCTGCTGCACCTATATTTAACCTCCCCATGCCTTCAGCCCCCCTCAAAACAGAAATACGATTGAGCCACCTACATTTTAAAAATGCACTTCTCACCCTATTTTCATTTTGAGAATTAATCTTGAGAAGTATGAAGATCATGAGACTAAAACACTATTTCTGGCCCACCTCTTTAAATCCCCCATTCTAGTTCTAATGGTGGACAAAGAAAAATAAAAACATCACAATCTTCTCAGTGCCCAGTCTTTTACCAGACCTTCTCCCATTCCTCACAAACAACAGTTACAAGATGTGCAGTGTGATCAGCTTATTTCTCTTAGACACATTCTTACATATTTCTTGATTCTGTTCCTTTCAATTTCTTACAACATGTTTAATTTTTTCTTTAAGTTTTATGGTAAAATCTTCAAAGTAGTAACTTCTTTTTTATCATGTTATGAGTTGTAGCATTCACAATTATAACTTTTAAGTATACAGAGATCTACTGGAAGAACTTTTTATCTAAAACACTATGTGACTACATACAGCTTAGTCCCAATGCAAATGATTCATGCAAGTTTCATTCATGACCTGAATCTAAAAAAAGCTTTCAAGAAATTATTATTCTAATTATTATTCTTCAGATTAAAAGTTAAATGTACTAAACAAATCCTCTTACAATGCAACTGGTCTGCAGTGCTAATTTATTCAGAAAGAAAAAAGGAAATGAAACCTCCAAGGACAGAACAGAACATAAATCCCAGTGGTTCAATTTCAGAGAGAAAAGGAAGACGAGTTTTAATAGACATCACAAAAAAAAAAATAAAAATCAATGCAGCTGCTGTGAAAAATGTTTCCAGCTGAACTAACATCTGCTTGACCTGTCAGAGCTCACACCTCCAACTGAAGCCAGTGACAAAACTCATGATGCCAGCTGAAAAATGTTTCCAGCTGAACTAACATCTGCTTGACCTGTCAGAGCTCACACCTCCAACTGAAGCCAGTGACAAAACTCATTTCTCTGGGAGCACTGTAAACTCTTTGGAACACAAATATTTCCTTTGACAACAGAGGAGTTTGAAGAGCTAACCATCTCTTGTGTTCTGGCCATGTGGTGAGTTTCCAAGGCCACAAAGGACTACAACAGAAACTTGGCTGAAATGTGCCTAAAAGCTAAGAATTTCAGGAAAATTAATTTTCAGGCCTTAACAGAAAAGACTCCCATACCACAGGGTCACTCCCTTAGTAACACTGAACTCTTGTACTGGGCAAAGCCAGTGAGCTCAAATCCTTAAATCTCCTTAAGTGAAACTAAGGGAATTAACATCCCCACTTTCAGGTATGCAACTAAATTACTTGGTCACCCTCAAATCTCTTTGTGTGTCTTTCCACAGAATATGTATCAGTTCCTTCAGAAGTTTATGTTCAGGAAAGTCCAACTTCTTAACACAGCACAAAGACAATATACACAGACAACTCCAACAACTGGAGACATTTTCTGCAAAAAGGGTCAATTCTGACATGATGTCAGAATCACATGTTTTTAAGAAACCATAAAGGTCCTTTTTGCAGCTTTTTCAAAACAATCATTCTCCTGAAAGATTGTATCTTGTTTAGAATTGAGAACACCTTAAGGAAAACAAAAGTTAAACATGGCTCATACTGAAAAGAAAAATCAGATAAAAATGGCCACTTACTCTCCCAGCTTTGCCCAGATAGCCAAAGCTACTCTCAGTATAATTTCAGAGCCTTCAAAGAATACTGAATCCCAGATCTTCAGAACTGTATGGTTAGGCAGACAGGTGGCAAAGAGTGTCAGAAACCACTGCATTGTGAAGACATTTGTAAGTGGGGGTTCATAGCCTCCTGAAGTTAAAAAAACAAACAAGCAAAAACCAGGTTACTTGAAGTAACTGCAATTTACTATCATTTTATAAGGAGTAGAAACTGCATCATAAAATCCACCAGACATTCTAGCACCTCTGTTATTGCTCAAAACTTACTTAGCCTGCAGCTGTCCAAAGATAAGCTGAGAATAACAACTGAAAAATTACAGTCACCTTCCATTCTGCTGCACTGCAAAAAACTAAGCAGAATCATTGGCTTTGAAATACAAACCCTGGAATACACCATAACACTTTTTTCCCTTATTTCAAAAAGACTGTTTCTCCTTCCCCAAAGCCATATGAAATAAAAGCTTCTATCAAAAAAAAAAAAAAAAAAAAAAACCAAAACCAAAAAAAAAAAAAAACCACCAACTTTTGGTAAAAAAATTACATTTTTTTCACCAAAAAAGTGAAAAGTGGCATAAGTCTTTATCTACATGGTGATACGGTGAAGGTGACTGTCTCTCTAAAGTCATATCTATTATTTTAATATCCTGGTGTACTTGTTAAGTTTCAAACAAAATGTAGTATTTCAGGAGGAAACTCTAAAGTTTTACTTTTTCATTTTGCTCAGAGAACACTTTGCACATCCCAGTATCAACTTACGCACTGAAGGCCACCCTGTGAAAACACTTTCAAACAGTAAATATTTTCTTAATACCATTTGTTTGTTTGGGCAGAGACACATGGAATATAGCAGCAGATCTTTTCTAAAGTGGAATGCAGGGTGCACTTATCTTCCCAACTGAAAAAGAAACTAAATCAACTAACAAAAAACCTCTTACACTCCCCAGAACATTTCCAAATAAAAGAGCTGTAAGTCTGGAACAGAATGCTATGCCAGAAAAAAAAAAATCACAGTGCAAAGGCAGTTTTCAGGTAGCAACCCAAGATGTACTTCTGAGTTTTGTACCTGTGTACTGGTAAGGATCCAGGTGAAGAAATACTAACCAGCCCCCACTGGCTCTCACATTGTAACTTTTCCCACAATAGCTATATGATCCAGCAACTACACAGAGCAATAGGACATCTATCCTGAGCTAAGGCAAGAAATTACCTTTCCAAGGTAGCCCTTGTACCAAGTTACATGTACCAAGCTACATTCTTGTCAAAACAATTCTGTTTGCAGCTAGTCGTGTGAAATTATTTCCCTTTGTTTTTTTCCTGGAAGTACACCTATTTATATTCAGATTATCAATAATGGAAACCATCATATTTCATCTTAACAACTTAAAATACATATTCTAAGCAATAAACTCATGCAAACACTTAAAATACTGTATTTTTAAATCAGTGCTCAGATGAAACAACAGCAAGACAGAGTTGAATAGCATTTTCTGTTGAACATACCTCCACTTTCTCTGTTAGCAGCTCTTTGCAGGGTGTCTAAGTGCTGGGACAGTTCAGGAAGCTTCATTCGTAAAAGATCTCGGAAAACAGCCATATCCACAGAGAGAGCACGGAGATTATTGACAAAGTAGCTATCAGGAAGCACCTTATCAATTAGGTAAATCATGATCTGTGGGCAGAATAAAAGACTATCATGTAGGACTTACAGAGCAGTTATTTTCTAGGAATAACAGAAAAATTAAATTTCTCTGTTCACTAAAGAATGAATTTGAGCCAGTGGCAACACATGCTTATGGCACCTCCACTTGTATGGGTAGAAAATATTATCACTTTGAGCATCCTCAGGTACCCTAGGTATCCACAAACGTTCAAGATATGAAGGCCTCTTGAAACTGTCCAGAATTTATGAACCATGAAATTACTGAAATCAATGACTGAAATCAATGTCACAGTAAGCTATGCCCAAGCTGGCAGCATTACCCCCACTAAAAGCAACTTTTGACACTTCTGACGTTGGAACTGTTTATGAGATTCTCCACTGCTGGAGAGTCTCACTATCCCTTCTCTGGTTAATGTCTTCTCTAGAAGACTGATTTTGCAAATCCCCTATTTTCCTTCTCCAAAATGCAAGGTACTGTTCTTTAAAAATAAATTCTCCATATATTTTACTGTGATTTGTTACCATATGCTGCACTCCATCTTGTCACTTTAAAAGGTGCTAAATTAAGCAGCGTGAGACATTTTAAGCAGACATCTGTTTCAAGTGAGGTAGCTCAACTACATGATGGTAAGGGATTAAATGGATACTGTCAAACTTTTGAGAATGAACAAATGCAACAAAAAATATGCAGAAGCTGATGTTTATCATCAGCCTAACAGAAGACACTGACCTTTCACTTCAGGATCTTTTAAGATCTCTATGGCCACTCCACTAACCACATCCAGGGAGCCTGCAGTCATCCTGTCTGCACCTCATCTACATTTCTCTCATATGAGCATTCTTACCATGCTTCATAAAGACCTTAATTCTCGAGAGAAGCATTGCATCTTCAGATACAGGAGACAGCCCTCCTTCCAATCCCTCTCTTCTCATAAGACGCCCACAGAAACAGCTTCTCAGACACAGGACTACCAAGAGCACCACCTGACATAGTCTTACTGCTTTCTTTTCTTTCCCATCTGCTTGTGACCACATACTGCATTGCACATACTTGTCCTTGCAAGATTTGTCCAGCAATAGCAGTCTTATGTTCCATGTTTTAAAGCATGTGGAACACAGGCAAATCAACAGCTTCTACATGGCAGCCTCATATTTTGTCAGATGCATTACCCAACCTTTGCTGAATAGTGGGTCACAGTCTTGTAAAAATATGCTTAATTTTGTTCAGATGTATTTTAAACCAAAAGTAACTTAATAGAGCAACATTAACTTACAACTATGCCCCTTGTGTTTTCATTAATTCCTAATGACATAAGCTATAAACCTCCCTTCCCAATGAATAGTATTCCTTCATTGACCTCTGATATATGAGAGCACAGAGAAGAACAGAAATCTTTTTCAACACTGAAGTTCATTCTATTTCACTAACATGTGAATTGCTTTGAGAAGACTTTTTTTTAAAAAAGCACTTCATGTATTTACCAGTTTGCAATAGGTACTTTCTTTGCAACACATCTCTACATATTTATTTTTATTATTTGATTCTGTAGCATTTCCATGCAATAACATGCAAGAAATTTTTTTTTTTGAGTTCCAGTACCTATGAGACTGTTATAGTTTCTACTCATGCAAGATAGGATTTTCTTGCTTAGCATAATTTCTGTAGGCTAACTTTGAGGCAACTCCAGGGATTTAACTTAATGCTTACCTTAACTAGTTAACACTCAAGTATCACTGGCTGGGATTTCACTGAAGCTACCGTGTTGGGTGCTGTGCTGTTAAAGCCCCTTGGCGTCAGTAATACCTGCTGTTTCCTAGCCCCTGGGAGATGTTTCCCAGACACAGAGCTTTTGTTTATAATGTCCTCCCCAGAAATGGGACCTGACAGGCAAGATCTAAGAATGCTCTTGCTCCCGTAACTCCCAGATTCTACAATAACCCAAACACAGCTACCCCACAGCTACAATCCTGAGGGCACCTTTACAGGCCTTGGTAGCTGTTCACTCACTGCTTGCTTTAGGTGACAGTGACTACAACAAAACCATCACATGCTAATACTAAATTCTTATTTCCTGCCACCAACCCTGGTCCTTTCCTTCCCTTCCCCTCTTTCCTTTGTCTTCTAGGAAAATTCCAACCCTGCAAAGCCCACACGCTAAGCTTGGAAAAGAAATAACTTTATTTTACATTCTTATTTTTGCCAGGTAAGACCAGTTTTGTTGCAAACAGCCTTCAGTGCTTTACCTCTCTGGGGCAGTCTGACTCCATTGTCTCCTCCACACAAGGAGCCTGACACAACTCACAATAACAGACAACACAAGGATGCACACAGTTCTTATAGTCAACTTGGACTTCATAAACCTTGGACAATCCTATTTCCTATAGGATAACGTGATCAATTTACAGTTAAAATATTGAGGAAATCTTAAGCAAGAATTATTGAAAAGTAATTTTTCTTTCTGATATAAAGTTGGTATATTAAGGTGTCTTCTTCCTATTACAGGCAGTTGTCTAGAATGAAGGATTAAATATCAGCTAGCTGGACTCTACAGCCACAAGCTTTACATTTTAGGAGCTCTGAGTGAATTTAAGTATTTACCATATTTAAATCATTGTATAAGGCAAGACAAACAGCTCAGTATCTAAAGAATCACAGTCATCTTTTATTAATTTGACTCCAACTCACACATATGAGCAAATTTATTTAAGGAAATTGCACATGATCTTGCCAAACCTTAACCAATGTCCTGTAGTAAACGGATTTCCATTTGCTGACATATTATAAATTTCATGAGACTTTATTTTATTTACAGTAAAACCAATCTAAGAAAACAAACAGTGTAAGACTAACCTGGTCCAGAAATTAGCTTCAAAGTGACTTACTTTCATTTTGAATATTTAGTGTTTTCCTAGGATCTGCTTTGAAATGTAGCCAATTTATCAACTGCCACATAAGGTGCTGATAACAAAATTTTAATATTTCAGCTACCTTTAGTGTTTGCAAGCAGATTTGGGATTACGGGGTAAAATATCCTATAGTAAGTAGCAGTGTTCCCATTTTTTTTTTTTTTTGGTAAAAAAATTTTTTAGTGATAACATTCAAACTATTCATTTTATCTCAGATGATATAACAAAATAAAAAATTCACCAATATCAATCATCTAACTCTTTTGAGTTGTGCTCTTTTATTCTGTCTCCAAAAGTCACACATTGGTTTATTCTAAAGTTCACTAACTAAAAGCAATCTTTGACACTGAAAAAAAAAATTTACTCACTTTCAGGGCATCCCCTTCATTGCCCTCCATTACTTCCAGAATAAGTGCAGCTAGTATGTTAAATCCTTGACAATAGCCAACAGATTTATTCCACCTGGCATAAGCCAGCAAAACACGTTTTAATACCACTCGATCTTGCTCTGCCTCCTGGCCACAATAGGAACTGCAGCCAGTTCGGTGAAGGTCCTTTAAAGTAAAAAGGAAATAAAAATAAAAATGACAAGACAAGCAGAGAAAAGACATGTATTTTCTATCCCCCATTAGTTCTCTTGTCTCTCCCAGTTTTCCTTCCACCTACACCCTCCCAGTACATACTCCCAAAGTTGATAAAAACATTTCTTTTTTAATCTGTTAAACATTTACCTTACCCAAATGAAATAGTTTCAGCAAGCTCTTAAGTAAACAAGTCCCCTAAAAGATATTTATAAGGCATTGCCACAGGAGATGTTAACAGATCTCTGGGTTTCAAACAAGGAAGGCACTACAGCTGCTTAATTGAACAAGAGCACCTGCTTCTATCAAAGTATAAAAGAACTAGTAGATAACTGACTTTTCCAAACATACAAGCCAGAAACTGTGTTCTTGAAATTTAAGTGATTTATAAGTGAAAGGCAAAGTGTACAAAATGGCTGACTGCTTTTATTTGTGAAACACAAATAGGCAAATGTGTTTCACTCCTGTAAAACAACTGAAAAATGCTCATTTGCTGTATTCTAAAATATGCTTTTATTCCCAGAAAACATTTATGTTTATTTACAGAGAAGGAAAAAAACCCACTTATGTTCCTTTGTCTTCATTAACTCTAGCACTTTTTCAAAATCAAAAGAAAGTAAAACTGAAAGGAAAAACCCCAGAAATAGCATCTTTTTCCCAGCTAACACTAACCGGACTAGTGCAAAAGGAACAAAGGAGCCACAAAAAAACCCAACTTTGGTGGGCCAAAAGGAATTAAGACACACTTTTTGCCAAAGCAGTTGCAGAGATGAAAATAAATCCAAATTCAAATGCCAACTTTTCATTTAAAAATTAGAAAAGACATAACAAATTAGCTGGCTACCTTTACTATCTGGATGCCCATAGAGTCATCATCAGGATTACTTCTTTCATTGAATGTGAAACGCATGGTTTTGTCCCAGTCAATGGCTATACTGTGTAAGTACTGATCAGCCAGGGTCAACCAAACCTAGGAATACATATGGCAAAATTAATTATTTCTCTGGTAAAACATAAAGTGTCAATATATATTATCAGATGAACTTTATCAGCTTCACCGACATGTGATCTGCTGTTAGACTTGAAATATGCAGAAGAGGATTTTAGCCACAACAATTTTTGCACAATTAGTGCAAAAATTAATTGCTCTCTAAAACAGAAAGGAAGGAAATGGCCAGCATTAAGCATCCAGATCTGTGGACAGCTTACAAAGATGCAAATCAGCTGTCAGTGAATTCACAGGACCCCTCCAAAATGGAAACACAAAGCAAGGACCCTCTATCAGTTCAGACCTCCTATACTTATCACCAACAAAGAGTTTGATAAAAGGATAACACTGCTGCTGGCTTTACTCAAACTCAGTCATGGATACGTCTCCTGGAAACTCCCAAAAGAAATCTAGCAGAGTTGGTGCTTCTCTATATCAGAAGTCTCTTCTGATGACTTTGCAGAACAAATAGCATCTAGTATTCACCATCTGGGATTCTTCTGAAAGCATGACTTGGATCAAAACAACTTATTCTTACAAGAGGGCTTCCTAAACTGTGGGTGCTACAGGGAGTCCTGAAACAAACATTTTCACTACTTTTAAAGCCTAATAATTGCCAGAACAGATTTATGCATGTGTATCCAAGACAAAGGCTGGACCTTTATTAAAGATTTGAAAACTTCCTGAACCATGAAAGGCACATGACAGATCATACAATGACAAGTAACAATAACGGACCTTTTTTTTCAGGAAACTAAAAGAAATCATGAAAGCAAACTGTTCAAATTTTGTATCAGCCATTAATTCACTCAAGTGAGAAAAGCAATTTAGACACTTCCCATAGATTTAAACACTGAGATAGCTGCATGATGAAGGAATTTATAGACAGCTCCCAGAATCTCATGTTTTCTTCATTTTATTTAAATGTCCCTTCCCACACTTTTATAAAGCCACCCATGTGGAGGAATGCCACTATTCTGCCTCCCAACAGCCTCAGCACTGCTGACATCCTACTGATGTTGTTTGACTGGATTCTTTATCTCTGCCAGCCCCAGAAACCAAATGTCACATGCCACAACAGTAATGCAGATGTCAACCTGCTCCTTTTGCTGACAGCAAAGGAGGCAACCAGCATGCTGCCACCACAAAATACTTCCTCTGTTTTGGTATCTACCTTAAAATCATTGTGAACCCAGGGAATGGCAGTAAAAAGACAGCTTCTCTTTTCTTACCACTACTTCTTTGGTTAGCATCATGTGGTCACATGTGACCAACCACAGAGATGAGCAGAGTGAAAAGGAAAGACAGATCTGAGCTGGATGATGTGGCAGAGCACACACAAGCCTGCTGATTACACAGAACTTGGAGGAGTGGCTGATAAGGTGGACAACTTGACAGGATGGGAAAATGGTCTGACAAGAACCTCATGAATTTCAACAAGGAGAAGAGCAAAATCCTTCCTCTGGGGAGAAACAATTCCAAGCACCAATATATGCTGGGAACACCCAGTTGCAAAGTATCTCTGCTATGCAGAAAGGCTGAGAGAGCCAGCACCATTCAGAATGGAGAAAAGGCAGCTTTGGGGAAATCCTACCAGTGTGTATAAACACCTAAAAGGAGGGTGCAAGGAGGATGAAGCCAGGCTCCAGTCATCTGTGCAAGTGACTGGACTGAAAATAATGGGCACAAATGGAAACACAGGAGGTTCTCCTCAAACAAGAAACACATTTTCACTGTGAAGGCGACTGAGCACTGACACAGGTTTCCTAGAGAGGTTGTGGAATCTCTGTCCTTAGAGATATTCAGAAGTCACCAGGACACAGTCCTTGGCAAGCAGCTGTAGGTGGCTCTGCTTGGGCAGAGGGGTTGGACCAGATGACCTCCAGAGGTTCTGTCCAAACTCAGCCCTTCTGAGATTCTGTGACCTCTGCCACACATGTACCACAGAAAGGTGTCTGAGACACTTTCTGGAGTGTGGGAAAAGAATATTTCAGGAAAGAAAAAAGGCTGTTAGATGGGTATAATAATTCATTGAAGTTGTAAATTAAAAATAAGTTCATTGTCGTGTGAGGAAAACAATGCCACGACGTCTTCTCTTCCTTCTCCCCTGATTTGTAAGGAGGTACAGTTCAGTTCAGAAAGAAGCAAAAACAGGAAAAAGAAATTAAGCTAATACATCAGAAATATGTGGAACTGTATTATCTATATATAATATATAATTTATAAAATATATAAAATTATAATTTATTAATACAATTATATAATTATAATTTATCATTTATATATAAAACTATATCAATATATGTATTATACATGAAACTATATATTTTATAATTCTTTAAAAATATTATTTTTATTAAAACTACGGTTTTAAAGCTGGGATTATGTGACTAAGTTTTTAAGAAAAAATTAATAGACATGCCTCTTTTTATACTAGGGGACTTCAAGTGTTGAAGAACACAAAAGAATAAGTCTGGCAAAATCCCAGTGGACCCTTTTCTACAATACTAACTCAGTGCAATTTCCCATTAATGCTGCACTCTGCCATTCTACATCACTCCTGACTCTGAACTTCCCTAATTTTGGTAATCTGCCTTTTCCCCAACAACTGTTTCTATAGGCATTCTTGTCAGCATTAAGCATCTATCAACTTCACCTTTGTAAGTGTGACAGCCTACACTGCAGATATGTTCTCCTTTCAGTTATCTTCAGCTGTGGGGGCAATTTCATCAGTGCAATTTCTTGAGACTGACAGTATGAGGCAAAAACATCTGTACCAGAATAAGTTACCTAAGCCTCAAGCAGAAAGAACCCAGCTACTGAAAACACCATCTTTACCTGTCTCCTCAACCCTTCCATCTGCCCTGAGAGGTTGCCACTGAATCATGACAACAAGGAAAACCCCCCAGTACAACTTAAAAGGTCCAAATATTTGTTATAAAATCCACTAACAGATAATATTGATGTAATTCACCTCTCCTGAGAAACCTATAGGCAATATGGCCCACAAGACATGGAGGTCTACCTACCTTTCTCCTCCATTCCTTTGGGATGCCTGTCGGCAGTCTGGCCACTGCTTTGAGGGCATCATGCCACTAAAAGCAAAAGCATCCAAAAATGTAAACTATTCATCATTAGTTTAATGCTACAGCATAGCAACATTTGCTACCTTGCAGACATGCACATTCATTTCATTTTCCTGCACGCATGTCAGAGTTTAACTGCTTAATCCACTCACAGGAAAGATACAGATTAATTACTTGATGATTTGACTAAAGTATAACATTCTAGGACACAAGGATTTAGGAAATATTTGAGTAAACAATGAAAGCCTATTCCCTTTTCTGAATACAAATGAAACAGCTCTTGATGCAATTGCAAATAATATGCTGGTATTATGATGACAAGTGCACTCCTGAACTAGGGCAAGCACCTTGATTGCAGAGAACCTACTCCTTCATAGACTCGAGAAAAAAATAAATCAAATTACCTGCTGAAAACCATTTTGACCTAAAGATGGCTCAAGAGTGAATTTCAATTTTGTATCAACCCCTAGAAAGAAAGAAAAAAAAAAAACCTCATTATTTCGTTTACCTCAGAAGACAAAAATAAGCCAAAAAAACCCAAACATGAAAAGCCCACAGTTGAAACAAGAACACAAAATTTTATCTCCCTTTTTTAATAACTACATTTCAACCTGTTTTGGTGAATTTTGTCTTCACAGTGGATTTCAAGGAACATGTTAAGAAGTACACGGACAAAATGTTTTTAAAATGCAGTAACGTGCTCTTTAATGATATAGTTTGGCACAACTCATTTCACTAATATTCATATAGTTCACTGGCCTACAAACTATACTAGTACACTGCAAACTGTCATATGCATCCACAGAAAAATACACGTGCACAGACAGTTTCTTTTCATCTATGCTAGCTTCTTCACATTAAGTCAATAAAAACTAATTTATAAGTTTGGTGTGTGAAAATTATTTTACTGTTCAGAATATATTTTTTTTCCTAATTCCTCAGCCCATAACACACATTTGGTAGTACTGTTATTTAAGCTTAGATTTTATTTTGGCCATAGGAGCAAACTATTTTACTTGTTATGAAGCAGGCCTAATAATTGCTCATACAATATTACATAAAATACCAGAATCTCAAGTGGATGCCAACATGGCACTGGACTATGCCAGAATGATCAAGAGTAAAATATTTAATTTTCTTTCCATCCCCCAGTTTGAATGGACAATTCCTCGGTCCTTCAAGTGCCGCTGTCCACAACTCAGGTGCTGAACACAGCATCAGATCACATCCCCTCCCTCCCGTCGGCTGGCACAAACAATGAAGCCCTCTTTTATTTTCCCTCTACAATTTAATACAATGCTATTGTTATGCATAGCTTTTCATCTTTCCAGAATGCAAAGCCAAACAGTTTTAATATAGAAATACATACATACATATATATATATATATATATATACACACACACATATACACACACACAGAGAAAACCCAAACAGATTATAATCCTGCAAGGTTTTAAGTATATAATATCCATGTTAATCAACTCACCAGTAATAGCCAGTTCTTTAGAGGTCTAAACCTACAAGCGTGACAGAAAACCCAACTGTAGTGGCATTTGCTATTTATGAAATGTAAAATGCCTTTGAGCATTTGCATACTGAAGTGGTGGTAAGTAATTTTAAAGCCTTACTACCTGATAAATTGTATACTTAAAGACAAAACCTTTTTCTCCATGGCCTTTTTTCTTTGTTGGGGGGTGAGTGAATAGAAACAAAGGAAAAAAATCACACAAACTCCAGCACTGTTTAGAATTTTAGCATTTTAGAATTGCATCACTGAGACCTGGGGATTAGTGCTTTCACTTCCCTGCTTCAGATCTAAAAGACATGCTTGTGAGACCTAGAAAAATAAAGACTTCAAACCATAATGATATGTAACTGTTTATTAGTATTCCTTCCCATGGCGCAATGGCACTCGGCAGGGGCTCCTAATAGATAAATCGTTTCATAATAATTCAAAGCAATGTAACAATGGCAGTCACCTAAGATTAAATTGTATCGCATTTGCTGAAATTGGAAAACGTGAACTTCATTCTCAAGCAAAAAAAAGGTAAGTTCTGTAAAGCCCTAATACATACAAAAATACATAATGACTGAGATCTCCTTTTGTTAACGTAACAGATGCTGACACATTATCTAACACTACCTTGCAGCAAAGAACCAATAGCCTTCCAAAATAACCATGTATTCATTTCCAACCCAGCAGCCAAATATTAATTACTTCACAGTTTTCTAAGAGTTAAAAGATCCCAGTAACAACTTTTCTCTCTGTTTTAGAATCTTCCTAAGAAAGACACAAGCAGATATTTTCCAGGTCTTCAAAAGGTCAAGTACAGCAAGATAAAAGCTCAGAGCAAGGAAAAATCTATCTATAGTTACATGAACATCATGACCAGGGAGCTCACACTACAGTCAAAGTATGTGTCACTCCTGAGACTGAAATGAGACCCTTGATGAGACCCTTCAAATGAGACCCTTGATTAAATGAGTGAAACGAGATCATCCACCTACAAAAGTTAATTAAATCACAGCAAACAATTAAGACAGGTGTGAAAATTACTGTAAATGAGAATTACATCATATGATAACACCAGACTACACAGCACACTCTCTTCAGCATGGTGAGGAACTGCTTGGTCAGGCCACACATGACAACCTCTTGTAAAAGCCATGGAATCTGTGTCCCTTTATTTGTTCTCCATTAGAAGTACTTTCCAAATCAATTTATGTGACAGTTTTGTGGGAGGGGAGGGGAAGAACCATGGGGAATGAATCCCAGAGCATATACAAATTGTTCCTCATTCCCATCCATTTTAAAGATTTCCTAATTTGATTTTCTAAAATAAAAAAATTACAACATTGCTTAATAAAAAATACTGCAAGTAAGTATGTAAAAAAAAAAAAACTGCAACCATACCAAGAGAGCAAGGAAGGTAACCAGCAAAATGGGAGCAGCATCTCATTGCCTGTTACTTATTTCTGGCACAAGAATCATCTTGCTACATGCAGTTTCTGCACCCTGCTCAAGGAATTTGTCCCTGAGCTTCAGAGCTTCAAGAAAACTAATGCTTATCCCTAGCTTGGTTTCCTAATCCTTCCTTTCTCCATTATTCCCCTTTTTTTATTCAGTTGTCTTTTCTCCGTAAACTAACTTGGATTCCCCAACAGTTTCTTCCCCCCCCCCTCAGTACCCCACACCTATACAACCCTACTGCATGTCTGCACCTATTTTCACTGGATTTTCCCATTTCTAACAATCCTCCATCTTTGGGTCACATTCCTCTCCATTACATAAACACATTCTTTTTGCAAAAAAAGACACCTTCGGGTCTTGAGAGAACTTTTCTTCCCCGCTCCTTGGCAGGGACAGCCTGGCATAGATGCACCAGACATAGAACAGTAGTTGCTACTTTAAGTGTTGTCAGTACAAGTCAGCCCTTTCACATCAAATCAGCCAGGCTATAGTGTCATTTGACATATTAAATATCACCTCCAGTTCATACACTTTCTACTTTTTATTCATTTCTGAGAAGCATATTAACTCATAACAGCAGGAATATGCTGGAAACACTCTGGAATTATTAGCTCCGCGAATACAAGGACACACAAATGTACAATACTTGACAACAAATTTCTGAAAGGTAGGGAATGCCAAAATAAGCTCTGTTCAATGCCCTTCCAAGCTTGTCAGCAGAAACCATTGCAGAAAAGTTATATAAAAAATAAAAGAATTTAACATGAGGAAAATATAACCCCCCACCCAACCACAGTCCTTTCCTGTGTAAAATACACAGTAACTCCTGACAAGAAAAGACTGTAAGAGGGAAGATTATATCCCTAGGATTCCCAAACCCTAGCAGTCTTCCACTGCATAACCAAAATGTAGCACAGAACGACACAAAGAGCCACAAGAAGGGAGAAAAATACTGGCAGCCAAGTACCTGGTGGTGGAATCAAATTCCCAGTGCACCCTCAGCAAGGTTAAACAAAAGGATAGGGCAAAATCTGGGTTTTTTTCAGAAATATCAAACCACAAGAAAGTGTATGAAGATGATGTGTTTTGTTGCAAGTTTGTGAGCTACAAAGACGCAGCTTTAAACTTGCAAAGTAGCACTATAGGGTCTCAGCTATACTTCACAGCTGTTGAAACCTCTCCCACAGAATGCAAATAAATATTTTATCAAAAATAAACAAGGAAAAAGGCCTAAAGCAGATTTGTGTGCAGCGGGAGCCCATGCTCGAGGAAAGAGAAATGTCAACATGAACTATCACCTCATGCTGCTTGTTGTTTCAGGAAGATTCTTAGCCTTGCAACTTATCTCTAAAAGTAACATTCTGAGTAACTCTGTATGAAACCACTTCTATCAGGAGCCAGAGCTCACTGGGATGTATCAAAGCACATCTAAAATCTCCAGCCTAGAAAAACTTTACAACACAGACAGCTAATATACACACTAAGTAAATCTGAGGAATATTTCATCCAGCATATTTTTTAAGGGTTCATTAACTGCCCCATCTCCACCACTCTATGAAAACATGTATCCTGAATGGGGTTATTGTCTTTACCTACACATGAACAATATGGAAACCTCAAACCAGGGGGATTTATAGGACTGTGGCATTCATAGTTACACCCCAATCACATCCCCAGGTCTTTGTGTGAGTGTAATACATGAATGTCATTATCCAGATAACGTCATTACCTGGGATAATAGCAGGCTACTGTTGGAGCAGGGGTCTTTGAGAATTACAAGTCATGAAATCTCCTTGTAAACAGCAACCCCATAAATCTACCAAAATGTATCTGAGACCTTATTAATAACAGCTTCTGAAACTCATCTCAAGCACAGACGCAGTGAGCATTGTGCACTTGATGCATACACAGCTAGTACAATGGGAAACTGATCTTTATTTATTCCCCTGTATTGTTCTATGTTTCAGTAGATCTCAGGCTTGCATGCTTTGTAAATGCCTAAAATTAGGCAACAAATCAACGTTTTAGCTACAAGTGACAGTTCTAACATGGTAAATGGAATTTAAATTTCTTGATATTTCATTTTTTTTAAAAATCCAACATTTTTATGGCAGACAACTAGAATCTAGCAATTCAGTCATGATTACTCATCCGTGCTTCTGTTGAGAGCCCCCCTCCCCGGAGTAAACACACGTTGTTTGCTGACCACGGTTGATCGGTTCTTAAAAGATTTTGATACTGAAGCAGGATCTAGAAGACACAGCTGCAGAGCTGATGCTTTCCCTTTGGAATAGGCATGGTTGCAAATTTAGACAACACCCTACCGCAGACAAAGGCTGGGCGGGAGGAGGGGTCTCCGGCAGGTCAAGAGGTAGCAGGTATATCAGGAAAGGTCTGGGGAGGCTGAGAGGGGACCTCGGGGAGGGACTGGCAGAAAGCTGAGTCGCCGAGCCCGGGGGAGAGGAGATGGAGGGAGAAAGACACTAGGGACAGACGACACAAAAGCGCTCCGAGGCGACGCCGGGCGGGAGGAGCAGGGAAAGGACCAGGAGATCTGGAGAGCGGAGCCGGGATCCTCGGGCCGGGCGGGACACGAGCAGGAGGAGTCCCAATGGCAGGGGCAGCGCTGCCTTCCCGCAGGGCCCGGCCGCCCCCGGCCTCCCTCCGCGGCCCGGCCCCGCTCCCCGCCGGGGCAGCCTCGCACCCGCCGCGGTGCCTCGGCCGCTCCCCAGCCCGGGGCCACCTCGCAGGCCCCGCTCCAGGCCGGCGCAGCCCGGGCGGGAGGCCCGCGCTCCGGACACGCCGCCGGCCCCAGGCCGCGACCGCGGCGC